>NC_092568.1:11942166-12255833 GCF_037975245.1 Apostichopus japonicus
AACCGACAGAACTTACGAACTCTCGCCTTCAGTAACTGCGTTCCGTCTTCTACCAGTCTGTACTAGTCAATGTTCTAAACGATTAGGTACCGTACCTTGCACGACATCGATCAGTGATGTTATTTGTGCTAATGATTATCGACACACACTTGTGTAACATGCGTCGTTCATTTGCCATGCATTGGACATGAAAGACTTAATAAAAGTAAACAACATATATATACAAAACAGCAGATCAACTACAACTGATCAATAATACTGGATGAGCGCTTGCGTAACTACGGAAGCGTATGAACGACATGTAAATTGACGCTTTGATGAGACGTAAAACTGGCAAGAACTTGAAAATTGACGTTTTTACGATACTTCCTAAATCTTCAAAATGTCGAAAATCTGACAATTGACGGGTTTTTTTTGCGATTCATCAACTCGTCATATGGACAAAATTATACAAAGTGATCTTTCGATGACATGATGCCAAATCATCAAAATGTTAAAAACGTCAACTTTCCGATTTTTGTCATTTTGAAGAGTTACATCTCGATTTCTCGACAAAAGGTAAATTATCAGATATTTGTCACTTTGATGATATGGTATGATGTAGTCGAAACGTTTAGTTATTAGATGTTTGCAATTTTGATGCGTTGGTATGATGTAGACAAAACGTCAATTTCAGATGTTGCCATTTTCACGAGATCATGCATCTCATCAAATGTCAAATTGACATGTTTATTCTACGCTTCCGTACATAACGATGTCAGTTGTTTATAAATCAGGAAGTATACTCACAAGATAGAGGTCCGGATCAACCGAACAAAAGTTTAATTGCATCTAAATATCCTTCCAACGTTCGAAAATGAATGCGAAAGTTAAAGTAACATTTTGGTGAGACAAACTTAGAATTTGGTTCAGGCCCCTAGCTTAGTCATTATTGTAGCATAGGCTAATGTTAAGCTTAGAAGTTAGATTAGTGAGTTACATAATTACGTATACTGTAGTATAATCAAAGAAGGGATAGTCTTTTGTCTAATGTACAACTACAAAGCTTTTCTGCATCTTGACTATGTCAGGGGCTTAGCTTCTGTTTTAGGGGGTCCAATGCTTTTCTGGTGGAGGAGGCAGTAATGACCTAGTTCCTTCAAAAGAGAGATTTAGAGGACGAGGCTCCATGCCGCTTAACCCCCCCCCCCCCTACCCCCTCCTCCTCGTGTGGCTAAACTATAGTCCAGGGGCCTACATGCTATGCTAGATATTCAGTTTGTTGATGTGATAATTAATATGTTGCTTGAAAATGAACACAGCATTACATGTATTCACAGTATTTACAACAATGAACAAGCTAGATTTTTTCGTAATAATGGTTTGGAGTGTACTGTATGAGAGGAGAAGAAGGAAATTGCGTACGTAAGACCTTGATCATCATCAAAATCATCGAAAAGTACAATTACCATAGCCGATGGTATATGAAAGCAATCCCTTTCTACTGGAATGCAATTGAAAAAGATTACTTTTTGTCACAGATGTTTCTTAGTCTAACAAGTTATTAAATCAAAAATATATTTCTGTAAGATCTCCATTATTATTGATGTAGTACTATGAATAGACTCATACCAAAAATTAACTGACAACCTTAAGTCTTACTGAACTGAACTTTCTTTTTCCCCTTACAGTCGTGGATGAGGGTTTTCCAAGAAGGTAAGTTTGAACATACACAACATCCCACTGATATTACTCTCACTAGAACTGCACATTTGTCTGTAAATTACTAAACCTGGGTTATCAGTTGGCATGTTTTGGTATGGTGCCTACTTGGCATTTGTAGTTGCAAGTATTTTCAAAGGTTTTATGCAGCTCCAAAATCTATGAATCTTTGTTACTTTCCTCCTACATACTCAACAAATCTGATTTAGCTTTCATTTCTTGAAATGATCTTTCTAAAACTTTTTCTTTCATGCTGTGTACACTGAAAATGTTTGATGTAAGTCTCTTAATGTGACAATGAACAAAGGAAGGAAAGGGATAGATTGCATCAAATTGACAAATTCTGACATCAATCTAAGTAACATTAATATCTCATTTCATTCCACAAGGGTTTTCATATGCATCAGAAAGTTAAGGAAAGGAAAAGAGCTGCAGCCTTTTGAAGTTGGATTTTTTCTTTAGTAGTTTCAAAATTACTTTTTCAGTAGAATAATTAGCTGCAATTGATTTTGATATGTCAGCTGTTGTATATAGTGTCAGCCTTATAGTCATGATGAATTTTGTCCCAGAGAAATCCATCTGCAAAATTATCAGAACAAAATATCGTCTGTCACTTGTCAAGGGTTTTCTACTAGCTCATGCATTATTAAAAGTTTGATGTGTGTTGGTTCTAGCTTTTTGTGCTTTTTAATGATTATATTTGCATTTTTATTACAGTTCATTGCAGTAAAGCAAGAACTTGAGAGTAGGATGGAAGGCCTAAATATTGTAAGTAGACCAATTTTATTATCGATTGTGTTCACGTATTGTATATATACATGTGTTGAATGTTGTCATGTAGCAAGTAAAAGGTAAAAAAGACATGCAGTTTTAAATCACCGAAAACAACTGTAACCTGCAAATCTATTACTTGATAGACCTCTATGAACATTTTACTGCTGGATTAGCGGGATGTGCAGGCGTATATATACCCCACCAGTTTTTTGGTGTAGTTATGGTCCACAAGCCAATGTTAAGTGCAAATGTGTTGAGATGCTCATGATATGCTGTTGTGTTGCTTCCCAATTGTGTGGATCTCAGTGTATATTTAATAATATGTACTTTAGTTTTCCAAACATGTAATTTGTTCATTTCAGATTCTTTTACTTCTCATACATATAAGGACTTAACATTTATATTATATGATTTCTTTAATTGCAAGGAGGGCACTGTCACCCCTGATAAGACTGGCTACTTTGAAGTTGAAGTGAATGATCAACTTGTCCATTCCAAGAAGGTGAGCTCATTCCCTCCGTCCGCCAGCCCGGCCGCCCACCCTACTCATCCATCCATCAGTCCATCCATGCACTCACCCATCCACCCTTCCTTTCCACCCACCCACCCATCCACCCACCCATCCATTCATCTGCCCATCCATCCATCTGCCCACCCACCCATCCACCCTACCTTTCCACCTGCCCACCCACCCATCCATTCATCTGCCCATCCATCCATCTGCCCATCCATCCATCCACCCACCAATCCATCCAGCCATCCATGATCAGATTTGATTTTCCAAAGGGTTTTCATACATGTATCATGATCCTAATTAATCGGTATACTGTTCAGCTCTCGGAATGAAAACATATTGTTCTGCCGGCAAACTATTATCCCCAATTTTCTTAGGCTTATTGTGATGTTCAAAAGTATCACTGTTTTTATCATACACAAACTAAAAGAGGAAAAAAAAGGCACTAGATATAGTAGTGGTATGAGTTAAATTTAATAGTTCATAATGTTTGGCTAACCATAGTAATTTAACACCCTTTGCCTAGAAAAATTTTTGAAAACGTGTATGCTGTATTGAACTGGTGTTTAAAGATGTTAATATGCCACCATTTAGTATGTAGCCCTTTAAGATCAACAATTTCCTTCAAAGGGTATACCCTCCCCTCTTCCACATTTCAACCAAAGAAATATTATAACTCTAGTAATGCTTCTACTTACATCACTTTCAATTTCATTAAATTATATTACACAAGCTCTGTTTTTGTTAGACCTCCTCTGCTTTTCTGTTCAGGAACTTCAGCTTTGTTTGTGTCAATTAAATTTTTTAATCTTTCAGATTCTGTTGTTCAAGTAGAAATCAATCTTGAATCTTATTTTTGTCTTTCTTTTAATAGAATGGTGACGGTTTTGTTGATGACGAAGCTAAATTCGAGAAGATCATAGCTGCCATTAAGGATGCACAGAAGTAAATCATGACAGCTTGTTGATTTGCACAATACACAGGTCAGTAGTTGACTCTTCATAGAACTCAGTAAAGTTGCTTCAATAAATTCCACATCAGGGGTGTCTGGGGACCTTATAGCTTAGCTAAGCCATGGAGGTATGACTTACTGCAGAGAATAGACACAAATTTGGAGCGTCTTTCCCTTTTTTCCCCTGTCACATCCGAGTAATTTGACTAAATTCCATCATTGCATGATTATGTATGCAGATAGAAACTGTATATCAGTCTAACATTTCATTCATTGATTCATTGATTTTATCTCTTTTCTTAATAAAAAAAAACAAAACCATTGCTGGATAATTTTTTCTCAGTATTGACATTTTGAGATATTGAAACCTCCTTTTTCAATTCCTCATAGACAGGCAACATATTCCACAGCCAGCTGTTCTGCATTATAGAGAACGTACCTGTATATTTCATTATTTTTTGTTTATAACTTGTAAGTAAAACAGTACCAGCATTTTATCATCACTGGCATATAGCATAAACGGTTGAGCATGAGCTAAACATGAAGAATTCATCGGTGCGTGACCGATTGCACGTAATGTCAAAACTCACGTGACAGAGTATTAAAGGAATGTATACCTGAATCAAGCCGAATATGTTCGTAACTGTACAGAAGGTTACAAGGCCAGCTGTGTTCAGTTGATCATAGCAGGAAGTTCTCCATGTGCAGTGAGTTTGTTGTGAGAGAATATATATGTCAGATCCTCACTCAGTCATATAAATATAGGCTTTGATACATGCATGGAAAATAACAGTTAACTTTGAATAGGTTAAAAATGTTGTGTACTTTAAAGGCATTGAAGACTCGCCCCAAACCGCGTGCGGCCATCTGAAAAAGTTAACTTTCTGTTGCTTGCAAGTGAGGTTTTGTTCGTGTCGCTACAAAATGCAGACAGTAATGAAACATGATACCTTAATTGTTATCTTTAGCTGGACCTGAGATCTCCATCGCTGTATCGTTTGTATACTGTGCAGTGGGTATTGACCGCAGCTGTATGTACTGACTGTACACTAGTGTCTAATTACCGACGTTAGCAAGCTGTGTGTGTATTTTCTGGGATCGATGGTGGTGTTTAACACTTCTGTTACACCTCATTCGAAACTATGTCAAATTACCGGCATTAGACGTTCCTTTTTGCACGAGTCTTCACACCCTTTAAGTAAAGCTTTCAAAGAGCATGCCCAGATGATATTACAGATCCCTCACAGTGATCCAACTTCCTGAAGTAGTGGAAGCTTTAGCTATTCAAAATTGGTTTACATTCAATCAGTCATATCTTAAGTTGGGGGCAAGATTTTAAGATTGGGTTTTCAACTAGCAGTGTAGAATATTTTCGTCTTCAAAATAAGTTTCACATTGTTAGTCACAAGAAAATCCAGTAACAAAACTGGTCATATAATCACTCCAATATTATCTATAATGCGTTAATTACGTGTGAGTAGCACTATGTTTTGCCTGTCACCTGAAATGGTTCGATCAACTGTTATTTAGAATGACAAATGTACTACTGTGTAAGTAGATGATAGCAACAACTTCCGTCCAGAGAATTATTATGCAAAGAAACTTGATTCGTAATCCAGAGGTCACTGGTCCAAATCCTGTTCTAGTCAAACATTTCTTTGCTTATTTCCATTGTCTAAAGTTTCCCAGTCAGTTTTCCATTATTTTTCATTTTATATTTAGAAACTTAATCAGGTTAGGCCTATAGGTAGATCTGCATATACACAGTGTTATAGTCCTTAACTCCATTGTCCAAGTTTGCTTTGACCGCAGAAAACAGCAGACTCTCATGAAACATTAGAGATCTGTATGATAGGTCACCATTAAAGGTCACAATAATTGCCCCAAAATTTGCCAGAAAAGGCCAACTAATGGTCACTAAAGATCAGACTTCAGCAAGCATTCCTCAGAACGCATCACCCTACTGAGACATTCACTGCATATAGGATATATATATTTTGGGGTGGGGGGGGGGGTTGGGGGTGGGTAAGAATACTGAGGATGTTCAACATAAACTACAACAAAGTGCACATTTTTTATGCAAGTGTATATCATGGCAAAAGGTGTTACAACAAGCAAGACAAGATACAGTATATCTGAAATAATGTGAAACTTTTCTTTTTGAGCACAGAATTGACTCTCTTGTATTTTACAGTTAAACTGGATCTCTTCATGTACTGCAGCAGATCTTCTTATGATGGGATTGACCTCAAAGTAGTCCTGGGCTGCTCGGTCTTTTTCTTGAGAAGAATGAAGGGAAGCCGTCTTACCTGATCTCGATCAGTTTTCCATGTGATATATTTATATACATTTATGGATTTTTTGGAAAAGGATCATTTGGTATTATTCATCGCTCAAAGTGTTGTATTTTTTTTCTCTATTTCTTTCTTTTTGGTACATTAATCCACACCTTTGTTCACTCAACTTCACTGCATTAATTTTATAGCAAAAACAAGATTTTTTTCTAAATATATTTTTCTATGGTCTGTAACATTTTCTCCTTTCATTGATGACTAACAGTACTATTTATGTTGTCTTTTCATGTCTCATCTTTTGATGTAGCAACATACAAAAGAAAATGATTTTTTTAGCCATGTAAGCTTTCTTGTCAAAGATATATACTTTATGTATCCTTGGACTCCTACTGTATTGAAATTAATAACGTCAAGTACAGTATGTAGAATGCATTGATAAAATAAATTGTGTGTGACTTAAGAAAAAGAGCCATAAATATTATATCTTGAGAAGTTAGCAAAAAGAGCAGATACTAATTGGCGTCCACTAAGGGATACATGAATGTCAAAAAAAATTTTTAAAAAAAGATAGAGAAGAAGAGGAAAAGGGAGATTTTTACTGAAATATCAATTTTGATGTTGAGACTTGCTTATTGTCTTGCAGCAGTTTCTATAGCCTACTCCATACTGTATTCTATACTTGACTCATTCTCTTGAGAGAGAAAATGGGAGATGACATATTTTTCATGAAATTTCAAATTTTAATGTTGAGGCTTGTTTGTTCTCTTGAAATTATTTACATCTTAATTTAGAGCTTTGGTCCTCCTATTCTGCTCCAAGAAAATAAACGTGTATTTTTTTTACTTCATACTCTCACCTGCACCAATACTTCATATGACTTAATACTCTACCTTGTATTGAAGACTGTCAAATACTTTTCATACTCTTTTCCATACTATCTACTATATTTTACCCATACTCTACTCTGTACTGTATAAACCTGTACTCCACTCTTTTTCAATTGACTATTCTGTGCTCTCCTCCCCATATTCTTCTCTGTGTTGTACTATGTTTTCTACTCCATACTGTACTCTGTGCTCTATGCAGCACTCTACTCCTTCCATATGGTACTCCTTACTGAACTTGCTACATTGAAATCTGTACTCTACTGTTGACTCTACTCTCTGCTCTGTTTTATACTCTTCTCTGTACTTTAGTCTGTGTTCTACACCATGCTGGTCCCCATATTATGCCCTACTCAGCACTCTACTCCAGAGTACAAAACTCTATATGGTACTCCTTACTGAACTTGTACTATTTAAATTTGTACTCTACTGTTGACTCTACTCTCTGCTCTGCTTTATATTCTTTTCTGTACTTTAGTCTGTGTTCTACACCATACTGGTCCCCATAATATGCCCTACTCAGCACTCTACTCTAGAGTACATAACTCTATACAGTACTCCATACTGAACTTGTTACATTTAAATCTGTACTCTACTGTTAACTCTACTCTCTGCTCTGCTTTATACTCTTCTCTGTACTGTAAACTGTGTTCTACACCACACTGGTCCCCATATTGTGCCCTACTCAGCACTCTACTCTAGAGTACAAACTCCATACGGTACTCCATACTGAACTTGTTACATTGAAATCTGTACTCTACTGTGAACTCTACCCTCTGCTCTGTTTTGTTTTGTACTCTTCTCTATACTGTAGTCTGTGTTCTACACCATAATGTACCCATATTGTGCCCTACTAAACACTTGACTCTACACCCAAATCCATACTCAACTCTGTATTCTGGTCTGCACCATATTCTACCTTGATGCCCATAACTCTGGTATTCAAAGTGGTGTCGTGACCCTATTTATGGTCATCAACAAATGTTGAATGGTTGTCAAAAAAATTTGGAAGGAAACTGACAAATTGCTAATGTTTGTGTGGAAAAATGTGAAGAAATGTTGAACATCAATTTACTTCAGAAGTTGCAAATATAATACTATTTTGCAACTAAGCACCCTAAATGACTTCAAAAAATGCAAATTAAGGGAGGGGGATTTCCTCTACATATACCCCTCTTCCAGGCCACAACAACCCCATTGGAGGTTTGCCACAATTATAAAGGTGACAATTGGGGTCAGTAAGTATAAAATTTGATTGCCGCTATCCTACAGGTTGATGTAAGGTGACAAGGTTAAATGTATTAGTGTTACCCATATCAAACAACATAACTCCATTTTCCTCTGAAATGAAATCCCAGGAAGAAGTGTAGGGGTGTGAGCCAGTATTGAAGGTAGTGAGTCATTAATAGGATAATCATTCCCTCTAAGTGTGTCTTTCTATAATAATATTCTGTAATAATATTCATAACATTAATGTTTGTTGAATGTATAATACAAAGGAGGAAGGTTGTATTTTACAGAGAGGAGGAATTATATCAGAGTTCTATATTTGGTTTTAAATCATATTGTAATTGGATGACATGAGATTTTTTACCTTTTTTACTAATCTACAAATGGTGGAATTTAATAACAGATCAATTTGATTACCGGTTGATTTCTATATCGCTAATTAAGTTTTGAAAACAAAATTTAAATCCGAACATGTTCTTTCAAAGAAAATCTTTGTTAGGTTTACCTAATTAATAGTAAAAAATGAACTAATAATTATTTTCTGGATTAAAAATGTTTCACACAAAAAATGCATCTCTTTTGTCATCTTTGTAACCTATGTTTAGAATCAACTTAATTTGCAGCATTGTTTTCATATGAAGTCAATGATATCTTCAAGATGTAGGGATGGAACGTGAGGAGTCAGTGGCGTCGTGCCCATTGGGGCCCGGGGGCGTAGCCCCCCCCCCCCCCATTTTGTCAAAGGTGCCATAAAATTTTGTCATAATTAAAAAAAAAAGTGTTTTCGAAATCGAAAAGTAGACTAAATAGTCAATTGCTCTTTGATGGTCGTTGCGGATTTTCCACACCCCTCAAAGACGACATATCGGGATTAGTAGTGCCATTGCCTCAAATACAGTCACAATTAACCTGGAAAGTAATCACTTCGTTATCGCACGTTTTACCTTAGGTTTCGATACTTTCGCTTTTTCTGCCCATGTTTTCAAACGGCATAGCTTTTTCTTGACCCAGTCACCACTTCTCTCGGGCATGGGCGGCGATCATGGTCAGCCAACACAAAAATGTTTCAATTCCTTAAATATTGGGCGCTTCTGGCAGACGAGGAATTGGTAAACTGAGGAATAAATGGCGATCACTTCCTTCGAGAATATTTCCCAAAATAAAAAAATTGCCGGAAATTTTTATCAATTTTCGGGGTGTTGCTTACTGCCATAAGGCACGGGAAGTGCCGTTTCCTGCAAACTGAGGGGTCTGCCAGACGAACAATTTTCTTGAACGCTGTGGTGGCGCTCAGTCCGCTTAGATAGTCATCACCTGCTCACGGCCCCCCCCCCCTCAAAAAAAAATATATTCGCACGACGCCCTTGGGGAGGGGTGGGGTAGGGAGGGGGTTGGAGGAGGAGGGTAGAAAGTTTC
This sequence comes from Apostichopus japonicus, assembly GCF_037975245.1. Lineage (NCBI taxonomy): Eukaryota > Metazoa > Echinodermata > Holothuroidea > Aspidochirotida > Stichopodidae > Apostichopus > Apostichopus japonicus. The sequence goes on from NC_092568.1 coordinate 11,951,932, forward strand.
AATGGAGGTGTGGATTATCCTGTTGAACAGGACCCACTCCATCCACAAAGGAAATGAGTAATTGAGACTTCAAACTGAGAGACTGCCATAAACGACCTATATATATATTTGCATACTTCGCTCAGAAGTAATGTACTACTTGCGGTGGAAATGTTCAAAAATGATTATATTGCAATGTTTAATGGGAAGCCAATTCAGCTGAAATTTATTTCGGTTGTTTTTTCTTTATAATATTCAACTCAATTATTCACAGAGGAAAATTAATAGTTCTTTTCTACCAATTAAAAAAAGAAGAAGCTGCATTTTGATGAAAATATTCACACGTAAGCAAAAATTACCAAGGTATCATATTCCAGGGATAAATGAACAAGAAGATTACAATAGGAAAGTAAACGCTATTGACCACCCTCTATGATGACGTCACACCCCACTTACTGTGGTCAACTTCCTTAGTTCAACTAGATAGCATTCACTCAACCTTATCTTGAGGCAGGAACAAGGTGTTGAGATGTGTAGTTTCAGCAGGGACATAGCCCAGCCTTTGAGGTCCGAGGGGACAAAGCGAAACTTTTGTCCCCATTCTAACAGAGAAATTAAAGTTTAATTAACGCCCGTATTAATGACTTTTAATGACACGATATAGGTTCTACCCTAATAGCACAACCACCTGTTTTTTTAGTGGAGAGGGTAAGATGTTATGTCGTCCAGGCACCCCCCCCCCCCATTGCGATATTTGGTAAATACGGAGGGTGCTTAGAAGCCAAATGATGCTAAATGTTGCAAACTTTTAAAACAACTTTGAAGAGCATTTGGACGGTATATGTCGCACCGCATGTAAATGTTAAATACGTATGTATTATACTTATACCCCCAAGGACTACCAATATGGTACCCATTTGTATGAAGCTACATGCTCAGCATTTCAAGGGAGGGGTTGGGTCACTTTTTCCACTAACTAATCTTTGTTAGGGGCATAAACTTTTATGGACGGGCTGAAGGTGGATCAAAAAATTTCCAATGAGGGGTGTGGCTGTGGGTTCGTTGAATGTGACTCCCATGTAGGGGGATCCCAGGAGCCGACGAAACATTCAACTTGTATAGACGTCATAATGTGCATTCTGGGGCATATTTAGACTATAAGTTAGGCTTATATTCGGTCTGAACGATGGAGGCGGGCGTTATTCTTCTTTTCCCTCGCCGTCCCCTTTGTGCTCGTCCCGTTCATGGTATCAACATTTTACGCTTAAGATTAACCATTGTCTGGTGTTTGATTATTTCGGTTGGTAGAGACATTCAAGTTTGATGCAGGACCTTACTACCATCGAAATATACGCAAATTTCATTTTTTTTTTATGTCTATGCATGCCACTGGTACAGGGATCTAGTGCATCATATCAACGTTAATTCAACTATAAAAATTGACCGGTAAAAAACGTAAATTATGTCCCATGGAAGTAACCTTGCACAGCTACTACGTATTTTAATTTGAGTATGCCGTGAAATTTTGCCGTCATATCTTTCAACATAGATCTTTCTATTAATCATTTTAACTATTGTTTGATTTTGAATTGTTTCATGCATGAGAAGTGAATTTTTAAAAACTTTTACCCATTCAATTCTAAATGATAATCAAAATAATAATTTATAGATAGAAGTTGTGGCTCTAAAGTTTGAGCCGCTCTTTTTTGTATAATTGTGTAGGCCTATACGTTGAGATGTCAGCGCCACAGCGAGTATATTGTATTGTTGAGGCCAGTGGTGGTGGTGGTGGGGAGGGGGGGGGGGTAGGTGTTAGGCTCCCTTTTGGGGAGGGAAGTTACAACCCTGTCATATAGAGTACAGATCTAGACCAGACATCAGTTCAAGGGTTTGAAGATTACGGTGATCACCGTTGATTGACTTAGTACATAAAAGCAAAAATAAAAAACAGTACGTTAAGACATTTTTCTTTTGCTACTGAGGCAGCCACTTTCTTACTTCTCTTAAACTCAACAGATGATATTAACATTAAATAAGAAATAAAATTTCAAAAGTTTTTGAGTATTTACATGAAATTAAGTGTATGAAATTTTTCCAACAATAAAGACAAAGACTTATATATTGTCCTATGTGATTGACGGAAATTAGTTGAAAGACATCTAGCCATCAAACGCCAGAATATTTCAAAGAGTCTCGTTTACAATATAGATCTAATAATGTAAATCCGTTCCGAAACGAAAGCTTTTCAGCAGAGTTTTGCCAAATCGTCATCAAACGAAAGTAAAGTTATTAAAAAAGAAAGGAAAAAAAAGTGCATAACTTATAAAGGAATGGATTATCTTAGTGGAATATGTATGTACGTATATAGGCCTTGTTCTTATAGGATGCATCCGTATTCAAAACAAGAAAATATAAACAGGACTGAGGACAAGAGCAGGGACGCGTATAGCCCCGGGGCCGGGGTAAATTAATTAAGGGGCCCGCGGAAATATGCGATTTAAGAATATTTTTGTGTGTGCATGTTTTACTTAACGAGAAAGGAAGACTTCCAAAATGGGATGACAGTGACATAATTTTTCCTCGGGCTAGACCTGACTCTTGAGGGCTATACATATATAGCAAGTTATCAGGTACGTTAATGGTCAACAAAATGTCAAGACCCTTTTCTGCATTTTTTTTCCTGTAGTTGTTAAATTATGAAATGACAATCAGATCAATTAATCGATCTAATTTTATTATTTTGATACAAGTTGCTGAAATGATGAATTTCCGAGCTTAATTTATCACTGTCTTGCATGGTGGTTTAAATTTTTGGTACAGAAATATGTTAAGTGATCAACGGATCCTTTTGCCGTGAATTGTTAAATTGATAACATTTGATAAATATTCAATTTGCCATTTTTGCAGCAAAATGTTGAATTCCTCACTATAACTTAGATTCAAGGAAATTTGCCATTTTGTTGCAACTTGATAAGACTATTAAGTGAACAATCAATCGTTTTGTTGAAAATTGCTTCTATCTTTACGAAACGATCTTTATATCTTGCCGGCAGCCTAATTTTTCCATTACTAAACAGGTTAAGAAGGGATGAGCATTAATATTTGGTAGATTCATAGGATTTGTAAAGCTTTACCATCATTAGCAACATTTTATGTAACATTTGACTGGAGAAGGTTGAAAAATATGGGCGGTTGAAGCATGTTGATATGTTATTTTATGTTTATCTTTTATAGCGGAGGGGGTACGAATCCATGGAAGGTACATACATTCCGAAATCTTTCAGCAAGTCGACCAACTACAAATATCACCTCAAATATTATTACATAAATTGGAGAGTATAAACTCACAGTTCAGCGATTTTTTTTAAACCTGAAACCGATTTAGCCCCCCCCCCCTCCCTACCCACCATTCAAAAGCTCCATTTCCATCATAATTATGGCAGCAATTTAGCGCAAGATCCAGCATAGAGTACATCAGCTATATATCGCAGAAAACCTATCGATCCCTATATTATTCGTTACCACCCTTCTCTGCCCTTTCTAAATCGTCCACAGCCACTACTGCTTCAGCCTCGGGCTCATCTGCCGGCTCTACTTTATTAGGTATATCACAACATAAAATTCCGATCCGGTACAATTGTAGCGACAAAACGAGAAGGTTTTTGATCGTGAAAAACATCATCATTTGATTGAAGACGTGTCGGTCGATGATGAGGTACATCCGCATGACGAAGAAAGGGCCGTCTTGCATTATGATGGTTATGAACAATGACCAGATCTCGTTGGCGCAACATCCACACTTGCAACACAGATTACAGAAGTTTTGCGCCCGACTTGAGGGCGCAAAGTTACGCCCTCGTCTCGCAGATACCGATGTGAGTACCAAAGTGAATTGTACCAGGCTCCACGACCAAAGAGCGAGAATGATAATGATTAAAAGGAGATCACAGTAAACGGCGCCCTCTTTCAAATTTTCGGCAGAAAATTCCAAAATGTCAGCTGCCATGCCGATGTAGACCAGTAGCAGTTGGGAAAGCTGGTCCCTGCTGAGTTCGCCCTTCGGTAATAGCCAACGACCGACGATCAGGAACACGACGAGAAGTTGCTCCAGTGCTAAGGTCCAGTCAGCGTCGGATATGTTAAATGCAGGTAAAGTAAGTCCCGGGATGCTGACTCCCAACTATGGAAAAAAAAGGGCAAAATAATCAATTGAATATCTCAAAATTGGTCCTTATATATTTCTATACTTTTCTATAGGAGGCTCACCTGAGTATCTCCCAATTCTCCTTTACAATCACCAGGGTCGTATTAATACCGGTTTTGATTCGCAGTTTAAAATCTGGTCGGTATTTTAAGATTGTAGGGACTCATAAGAAAAAACACGTATTGTCAACAACCGAGAAGAAATGTTGATCAACATTTTGTGGACTTTGATCTTTTGGAGTGACCATTTCAGGAACGTATACTGTAGCTAATGCTTTAATGCTGAGTTAGTTTCTTCATGCAAGTAAGAGAGCGAGGGAGGTGATTTCAGCATATTCAGGAGAGGGTCAATACCCCCCCCCCCCCCCCCCCAATAATATATGCATTGCCCAAAGTGCTTGTTAGACCCATTTGCGCTACAATATAGTTTCAGAAGAAATTGAAAGATTACAACACCACAAAGTTTGTTATGTAAATATAATTTCAAATGTAAGCGTCTGAAGTCATCTGCAGCTGCAGTACGGTATATCGCACTTGGCTGGTATAAATATAGGTAAACAAATAGTTGATCTGCATATATCTATCATATATCAATAGCTAAAAGGATGTACAATTTTGATTGTTTACACACTCAATTAAGGAAACATTTATGTTTAGGTCCTATATATACCTCATCCAAGCTCAAAAGAAGGAACATTTACAAATCTGACTTTTAGAAAGATTTAATATGTGAGAGCAAACATCACAACCATTGCCATCACTTCAACTGACAATAAAATAACACAAAGTTTATGCAAAGAGAGTAATTGTATGTATGTATGTATTTTAGTTCCTCCTGCAAGCAGGAACTCGCGAAGAAGCCTCATTGGCTTATCAAAGCCGCAAGCTGACCGAGGTCAGTCTCTTAGATTCATAGTTAACGTCCATAGTTAACGTAATTACAATTTCATCAAACCTTTCTCTACGGTCGATGTCATCGTTAAAAAAAAGAGCAGTTAGTTTTCGATTGAAGGGGTGGGTGATAGAGTCGCGGTGGAGGGTAGGAGAGGGGTGGGTGTCTGTTTATCTATCTTAACATCCTTAATACTTACTCCTTGCTGTAGATCGTCAATGCTCTGTGTACTGTAGTTTGTCTGCAGTGTACAAGACTCCCAACCATACTCGTCTCTGAAAGCTATCCTGGTATTGTACAGGTGAAATTGCATAAGCCAAAGACCAGGTGCCACGCCCAAGAGATAAAGACACACAGATGGACAGAACCTGAGTGGAAATCAAGAACCAAAAACTAATTAATTACAAACAAAAATCAAAATAAAACAAAACTGTAAGCAAACTGCTTATCCACTAAAGAGCCTGTGTAAGAGAATGTGTAAAAGTAAGAGGGCCCGATCGGGCCCTCTTACCGAAATATTTCGCGACGTTTCGATCCTAGCAGGATCTTCTTCAGGGGCTGAAGAATTATAAACAAACAAACAAGAATAAGTGATATTCCATGATTATAAAGATGACCGTCAGGCTGGACATGATAGAATCGTGGTGGATAGTAACAGGGAGAGAGAGAGGGGGTGGGGAGAGCAACCAAAGGGAAGGAAGCTCTAATGCTCCACAATGGTTTACTATAGCAGAGACTGTGAAAATTATATTCATATTTTCTCAAAACTTACTTGAATGCAACTTTCGTCTACTATGAAAGAAAACTACCTACAATGACGTATAACGTTCTATACATTCTGGCTCAATAACATGCGTTAGCCTCGTGTAAGAGAGGAATCATTGACGTCACGACCACGTGTGAATGATCAATGTATATAGTGGGAGTCAAGTCGCCGGTGATTACCAATGAATAGATATTTGAATCAGTGGGGTTTGTAATGCAGATAATGGGGCCAAACAAACCCTCCTTGCCATTGCCAACCGTTATTGACTAAGTAGGATATGCAATTCTTAAAGGTTTGATGATTGTTCAATGGACCAAATAATGAGAATGTGTGAGATTACTTAGATAATTAAACACCACGTTAGTTACCATAACCAACAGTTTGTTGAAGCTAAAAACGAAACAGTTATATATTGATATGCCTTTCGGTGATTTCTTTCAATCCGTTCAAATCATTATGCCTCATGATATACCGTGACCAAAGCAATGGGATTTGATTTACTTTAATCAATAATTTCGGCAGTTTTGCCTTTTAATTGCATTCCTGTTTTTGCAAGAAATCTATTAACTTAGCTGGAATCGTGACGCAGAATTCCTTCGTCAATCAATTGTAACGTTTAAATGATCGATATGGTGTCACCTTGTATACGTCACGGCGGGCAACGAGGCGGTGTTTTTTGTTACCTCTCGTTGCTATACTAGTGAGTATTATAAATAGTAATGTAGATGAGAAATGACAACTGTAATTGAAGAAAACGTTTGATTCAGAAAGCTTCCATCAAACCAATTACAAATTGTATAACCTTATATTCTCTATCCACGGTTCTAATATACTGTCTGTGCTACTGCCCTCAATTTTACGCTGCATTGGAAAGTACTTACTGTAAACTGTTTTATTCTACAAAGTGAAGACTAATGGTCTTCTTTAATTATAGACCTAATTCATAGTCGAAATATGCCTTATTAAAATTTCACCATTTGACTTCTAAATTTATGTTTTGTTTTTTATCGGGGGGGGGGGATAACCCTTGTGATTAGAAAAGTATACAGCATCTTTCCGAAATTGTTGAACAAACTCCAATATAATGTGACGTTTACGTAATGAAATTTTAAACAGTTTCAATGAACATACGCGGATCCAAAGTGTCAGTGTGTTTATGTGTGTGTGGGGTGGGGGTGCCTTTAAGCTCTAAAATATATTAGCACAACCCTGTGTATAGACCTAATTCATGGCTTATATATGCCTCATGCACAATGCACAATTTAACATCTTAAAAATTTAATTTTTCCATTGGGGAAGGGTGCTACTGCACCCAAAGATTCCCCTAAATGGGAGCCGGGTTGAACAACTCAGGCCACCCCTGCTTTATAAGATCCTTGATTCATCTCTGACGACAGTACTTGATTGACATGAATAGAAATATCCGAAGCTTAATGTTTATTGCGGGTTGTTTGATTTGAATAAACCTTAAATATGTTTTTTTTACAAAGTTTGCCATTAAATATGGAAATAGTCTTATACAGTAACTTGAATTAAATATGAACTACTATAACTTCCCTGTCATACTGTAATTGTGTCTAGAATTCAAGAAAAATGAAATAGCACTCTATATAAACAAACTAAATTGATAATTGTTACTAAGAACAAACTCAAAGAAAGGAAAATTTTAAAGAGAAATTTGTGAAGTGAAACTTAATTGGATCTAATCTAGGGTTTATTCTTGTCTTTCTTTGATATTTAGGGGGTAAAATACCCCCTACCCTCCCCCCCCCCAAAAAAAAAATGTGTAGAGTTTATCAGTAGTTTGAAAATAATCTAGTGAGTTAGATTGTTAGATGCATGTTGTATTTGTTTTTACTGCAGTTTTATTTCTTCTTTCAAAGGTTATAAGTTGTACGATTTCGATGCACTTTTATAATGTTTAAACGTAAGGGTAAGAATTCTTTTTTTAACATAAATTACTAGTTTTCAGCAAAGTGAGCATGTAGCATATTGTATGTATGTATGTATATGTGATCTTCCCGTAAGCAGGAACTCGCGAAAGAAGCAATGGAGGCTTGTAGACTCGCAAGCTGACCGAAGCCAATCTCTCGGCACACATCGATTTAACGTCCATTTCGGGAAGCTGTTATTCAACAACACCCTTGCCAGACGACACACTTTGCTGTCGGCGGGGAATCGAACCGGGGATCTCATGACTGGGAGACGCCGGCGTTAACCACTAGGCTATACACTCCGCTTATTGTCGAGGTGAAACAACAATAAAATGACAAAGTTGAGCCTAACTTTAACATTTTTTTTTTATAAAGAGACATAATATGTCTGTACTCTGTATGCAAAACAAATATAAACTTTCAACCAAACTATTCACTGCTTAGAGAAAGCATCTAACAATAGTCCATCAGAGTAAGTTTTTTCTTGGCAACATTTCTTTGTGTGCTTTGTTGGCACCAGACCACTGGCAACAAGGCACCGATGTCAACTTTCAATTTAGTAAAAAATATCGAGTTGAGGAGAGCGTCAGATGTTGAATTAGTTTCTATGCTCTGTTTACGATACGATTAAACTCGGAATCTATGAATCGATGGACACGGTCTACATTACCTAGCTTGTAATATTAAAACAAAACTTATAATATTTATGAAAAATCACTATCGCGTTTAATAGTCACAATATTTGGTTTGATTTCCCCCACAAATAGTCTTATATGAGTACTTATTATGGATTCAATTCTCAAGTTCAACCCCACCCGAAATAAAAATGGCTGGAAAGGAAAAGTAAAAAGGAGGAAAAAACAATATTTTCTACTTCTGAATGGGAATTATAACTATACTCTAAAAACGCTGGGCAAATATTTAACCCAACACTTGGTAAGCATGTGTCCAACCAAGTTTTCATGAAGTTTTGCCCAATGAAATGTAAAATGCTGCAGTCAAGTTTGACAACTGTATCACTTTTTGCAATTTAGTTAAAGTGGCTTAATTGATACTTGTTTGGGGGCAAATCTTTACCAAAGTTGGTTGGATACATAAGTACCCAGTTTGGGGTAAAATATTTGCTCAAACTTTTCAGAGTGTATATACGCAGTGTCTGAAACCTGTGACACTTCCCCTATAGATGCCCTTTTCGCTTACAAAAATATAAAGTAAACAGATTTAAAAATGAAAGGTTTCCTTCAAATTAACTTTTTTTTTTTATAGAATGCATGTGAAGGTAAACGTGGTTCATTCGACTTGCTATTGTTAATAAATTACTTCACCCATGTGGCGTACCGGTAGTGTATGTTACACGCATATAGGCTATAGTGTTTGTCATTAGCATCGTCGTAAAGTTATTTTCCAGGCCACAATACTTCGTGCTAAGTGTTCAGTATATTTCAAGTTTTTATTTATGCTAAAATACATATAAATTAGAATATTGGAGCAACTGTTTTTTCCAACCATTATTCAACTAAAACTATGTGAATTCACTAGACGACCGAAACGAGAAACATGAAACTTTGGAGAGTTTGCACATGCAGCTAAATTTTGATTTATTTTGATATAGTTTTGTAACATAACAGATGGACAGCATCCATGTAGAACTTACTGTCCTTAAGTTTCTATATGTAATGTACTATTTCCAGGTTTGTCATGGAACGCGGATTAGATATAAAAAAGAACAGTGTCAATGTGAGTCGTAATCATACTCGTGCTTACCTCTGAATTAGACATTTAATAACCAGTGGTGCAGTTGATTTTTTTTTTTTTTGCATTCGACCGGGAAGAGTTTCGACCACTATACTACGCCTGGGTACAACTTAACGTCTAAACTGTTATTATGTTTTGCTCTGTCGGGGGGGGGGGGGGGGCACCTTGACCACCTACATGAACGTCGGCTTCAGAGACCATATTGTAGGACCCCTTATTTGATAAAATCCTTGGTTCGCCTCTGGCCGTCCCATGAAAGGTTCAGGTCCCAACCTAAATCAGTAGGGGAAATATTGTTATCATTATTTATTCCCACAATATTACCTTTAGAGCTACTTATGTGGACCTAAATTAAAGTCTAAGTATGCCTCACAGTGTACTATTTGACGTTTGCTTTTTCCGGGGAGGAGCACCCTGAGACCCCCTTCCCCTACATTTTAGTCGGCTTCAGTGACCCCAGGGCAGTATCTACCTTTATAAAATCCTTTATTTATGGGAGTACTTAATTTGACCTTCACCTTTGGAGACATCAGCCCTATAAGATAACATCGGATCTAGTGCTTTTCCGCATAGGTATTTACCGCCATAGGCTTCGATCCTTCCATCATGGCGGAAAGGCTCGAAATCTATAGCGGAAAGGTACATTTTAGGAATGGATTTGACCGTGGTGGTGCACAGGAATGTATCGGTGAAACTTTCTTTGAATCGCGTGGAAGGATAGGTTCACCGTCTTCAAATGTGAAGGTTTGCTGGATAGACTGAATTGTAGTTACAAGACAAGATTGGGGTATAGATACACAGTCTTTAATGTACATTTTGATTGAATAGTTCTAATCGTAACTTCGTAAGAGTCGATACACTGTCTTCAAATATTAGACATAGTTGGGTGAGTCAATCGAATTTAAATTAGGCTGATTGTTTATTAAAAATTCCGATTCTGATTGTCGATTTGAATGACCGATTTGTGGATTTAGCGGGCCTAGGTAGAGTGAAGCGAAACTATAAACGGTGCATATATAATGCATCCAAATTAATGTGCTCATTCCGTCATACAAAAAGTGCTCTATACAGCCATAGCGGTAACATGGCGGAATGGCACTTTTTCTATGTCGGAGAGAGCACATATTCTATGGCGGAAAGTACCGATGGCGGAATGAAACGGCCGCGATAAGGTCCACGTACACATACTATAGTTTTACAGTTGTAGGCCCCTTCTAACGGGGGTTTAGCCATTTATGGCGTGCGGAAATATTCTTACATGTGGTAGTGTACAATCTATCAGTGATGATTTCGTTTCTTACTGAATTAAATATTGTCTTAGCAATGAAGAAAACAAAACAAAAGTAGAGTATACATACCATTTCCATTCACCAGTTTTCGTACACTTGAAAGTGATGCCAAATTCTATAGGTAAAAACAGAATTGGTACTGCTAACAGCCAGTATACCGGTGATTCGTAAGAAAGTGTTACCTTCCAAACTGTAAGAAGTCCATGAAGAGCAAATATAATCCTTGCTAGAAGACCCTTACCAATAGAAATTATCCCCATATTAAAATCGTCTGAAAATAACGAGTTTTTAAAAGTAATAAAATATTAAGACACGTGACGCTGCCACTGGTAGGAATCTCCTCGTTAATCGAACATTCCTCGTTTTTGCCCCTTCCCCTATTTGTTTAATTTTTATAAGTATAAGGTTGTATATAATGACGCGTGGTGATTTTCACCACCTCCTTAGTTTAGAACTTCGATATATACTGTTTTTAAGTCTTTAAGGCCCTCTGATTTACCCTGTGTGGAACCTTTACGGGGTATTCCAGTAACGATTGTCACCCCTTAATCCCTCGATCGATGTAATCCTTTGTATTGGGTCCTTTCGTAGTAGTTGGTTTACTCTAGTTGCCTAGGAATACAGATTGGGGACTATTCATACAGAGCAGGTTCTATTCTATATGGGAGTGAATAGGGGGTGCAAGACATTCCCGTAAAGGGTTGACGTATAAGTATCACGTGATAGTATATGTCATTGTCTGATTGACGAAAGTTAAAATAATCTTTTACCCGACAACTGAGTCAACACTTCTCTGTTTATCTCAAATGGATGTATCGAATTATTAGATACAATCCTTGATATATTTGATCGATAAGAACTTATGTGTTCTTCAAGTTTTCTGTTACAAACATTCATAATATGTGCCTAACAGGTAAGGTTTAGAGTCTGGGATTTTCAATATGAATGAATTTACAAGAGGATTACAATGTTATTATAAATATCCATTTCACATAATAGTTCAGAAATGAGTTTAAATGAGTAAAATATGGAGTGAGCGGTTCTAATTCTCAATTAAACATTTGATGTATACGTTTTGATTGGAAGTTTCGTGGTTGGATCACTATTTTTTATTATACCATATGTTGATATTAAATTGTTGAAATGCAATCGGATTGTAACCTGCTTGCAGTTGTATTCTCCGTATGCATGTTTTCCTTCTGTTCACGAGCCTCCGCTATTCTTTCATAATCAGTCGCTTTTATTATGTACACCTGAAACATAACGAATTTATGTATGAGAACTATGGGATAAACACGTCCACTTCTTGCATAGATTGGGTACCCCTGATTGCACAATAAATCAGTGAGGCATGTTTTTTCTTTGTGTAGGCCGACTGATAGTAACTTTCAATAAAGAGAAAAAACGGGGAATGTCAAATGCAGGAGCGTATCCAGTGTTGCGCAGAGGGGCGCGCGCCCCAGTTTAGCCCCCTTACCCCCACCCCCCCCCCCCCAAAAAAAACCCATCAAAATGTACACCTATGACGCTGTAGTATACAACAGTTATACAATACTTCTTATTTGTTCAGGTAAATGTCCTATCAATATGACTGGTAATTTAGAACTATATACTGTGGATAGGTCTGATATGATATCCCCACAACTTCGACTATTGGCTATTAAGACACCTGACTGAGAGATTTCGTTTAACGATGAATTATAAATTATGATTGGTTAATTGAGTGTGCGTACACACTGTGCTTAATTAAGATCGAATTTCGCTCCGTTAGCGTAAGCATTACATACAAATTAATGATGAGAGTCATGTTCCGAGCTGTGCCGACCAGCAGTTTCTGTATTTCTTGTAGTACAAGTCAATCACATTGCTATGTCCAACGACACGATCGTACAAATTAGAAAATAACTTCGTCGAATTAAGAATTGCTTATAATCGAAAGAACCTGTGCTTATTCGAATGAAGAAATGTTCGTACACATTAGCAACATTCAATGTTTAATCATCGTTCGATCCGGATTATCATCGGACGAAGATACTTTCTTATATAGTGTATCATTAAAGGAGCATAATATCATCCTTTTAGACTTAAACGTTTATTTTTAAAGAATTTTAATGCATACACTCGGATTTCCCCTAATGTTGGCCACTTTGACGGATACATGATCATAATTACTGGCTATATCAAAATTTTGCATCTTAAAAGACTAGAATAAATCTTTGGAAAATGTGCGAAGTCACTAATCGAGAAACGACTCAAAGTTGCAGTATATAGGCTTACTCGCGCATACGTATACTACAGGAGCCTTAATGTTATACAGAAGCCAAATCTACCTTCGTACGTATATTTGCCGATTTTCTTTGGAATTGCTCGAGACAAATTAGGCCTAGCTGCGTATTAATAATTCTACGACATGTTTTACGATGTTCTTCACTTTCATTTGATGGAAGAAGATCAGAGTTCATACTGCACAGAGATATAAGTTTCCAATGTGTATCTGCCTAACCTTAGTTTGTAGAAAATATTGATGTTGTAGTCTTCACAAGTATGGAGACATAAAAAAGGCGCTCATAGTGGCGAGTGAATTTTGCGTTTGGCGAGTAGATTTTTAGTCACGCTCGCTAAATGGCGACTACCTTTAAAAATATTTGTCGAGGTATGATACTTATCCACTTCATGATTGATATTTTTTCCCCAATATAATAGTCACGCTATGTTAATTATGTGTGTAACGGGACACCAAGCATGTATGACGAGAGGTCCCTTCTGCGGTCAAGGGGCGACAACCGGGACATGCGGGAAAGAGCATTTGCTGATTTTAATATAATATATTGCAGGAAAAGTGAAGATTACAAATAGGAAACCATGACATATATAATCCCCGGGGCCCAACATACGGTTTCTACGATTCTGACAACTAGATTGTCACCGACAAATTAGTTAGATCCCTTGTTATGAATGACACATGACCATTTCACCTTTCAGCATTCCAAATCTACTGAGGAGAGAAATTTCAAGACCTGCATTTACTCCCAAAGTATGCTCCCACGGTTGTTCATTTGTCAACGTGCTAGTAAGAATTTAAATCCTATCTCGAGTATTACCATAAAAAAAAAAAAAAATCGATGAACTAAATATAAAAGTCTTCATAAAATGCCTGCCTCTCTCGCCTTAACTTATGCATAAAGTTGAAGATACCGACCAGAATAGAATATGAATGGAAGCGAAATCATGGTGAACTTAGAAAACAAAGCAGGAAGTTTACTTATAGGTCTAAATGATATGGCAAAAATCAGCACTACTTTTAGCGGAAGCTTTATGCATCAAAGATGGCAAACTTCATATATCTATATCGAATGAATATATGCATTATAGGCGACGAACGATAAGGGAACTCAGACGGAGCCTTGGCACACGCTACTGAAGTAATACCGAAGAACAGAAGGATAACCGCTGAATAACCAACCAATGTGTAAAATAAAGTTCGTCTAGCCTTTTCTAGGTTAGTAACTTTGGAATATTTTGAGTGTACCCTTTACGACATTGAATGTGTACTGTCGGCCACGGGTGCAATTAACTCCATGGGCGTAGCCAGGGTTTGCAAAGTTGTAAGCACGACTTTCTGAGCGGAGCGCCACCAACAGTTGGCGCGGAGCGTACAAGAAAATTTTTGGTTTTGCAAACCCCCCAGATGGCCGGAAACGGCCCTTCCGAGTGTTTATTTTGGTTCCCAGGCCTCTTGCTAACTTGAGACACCTCATTCAATATCACTTTTAAACCCCCAAAAACAAACGAGTTAAAATAGTACGTAATTCAATACTACATAATTTGTTTAAAAGTAGCAAGGTACATGTACAGAGTAGTCTTACTTTTCAACTTCTGATACTTGTAGATACAAAGATAGGCCAGAAATGTCTTTGATACAACTATAGCCAGTAATTTTCTTTGATACAACTGTAGCTAGTAAATGTTTATCGAAAGGCTGTTTTGGAACTTGGAACGCCGATCGTGACAACAACAGGCCACAAAGTGCTGCAGCTCTATACATATAGCCTAAAGTCTGTTAATCAACGATAGGCTTATTTGACTGTGGAATGTATCTCAACTGAAATTTTATCTGCGTAAACGGGTTCTTAACTAGATGTTAAAAAACTGACAAGATCGTATCCTTGTCTTTTTCTGCGGGTAGAGTGTTGAATGAAACGGCACGCGATATGAATGACAGCCTAGTTGACAGAAGAATAGGTCACCTAATTTAGCCATATGCTTGCCACGTTCATTTCAATAGTTTTTCCTGTCTAGACTCTTAACTCGTCCAGCAAGCTTATGGATTTGAATTATGGGTGTTTTCATAAAAAAAAGATAACTTGGTCAAAGAAAGTGTAGGCCCTGGCCTACAGTACTACATACTTGCTACGCCCCTGAACTCAACTGCAAAAATAGAAATTACTCTGAAACCAACTGCTTGCTTGAAAAACATTATGCGATCTGATATTGTGTAAATGAAAACTTGGTAACGTAACTGCTGTCAACGTGTTATAACATAACATTAAAATTATGAACATTTGCATAAATTTGGTATGATGGTTTACCGCACATGGTGCTAATACGGCTTTAGCCTTTAACTAATATGTCATTCTGGTCACCTGTCACTACAAGCTTAAAGAAAAAATGTCTCTCCGTGGATTTCTGAGAATTTCCCCCCATTTGCGTCAATTTCGATGCATGCGGTCTGTTCCCACAAATATAAGGCATAATGCACGACTCTTGTCTGCTACAGTAAGCAGATTCTCTGTTTCAACCATCACTTCAGATTTCAATTAGTGATAAGGCCCTATAGACTAAATCATATTGTTTAACGTTAGGCCTAGTGTTATGCCCAGGGTTTAGGCCTAACGTAATACAACTTCAATTTGACTTGGCGGATGGGGTCCCAAGTTGCGTGCATTATCCCGAATAGCTTAGGATTGTCCTTTGTGCTTTGCATAAAATAGCATTATCGTATCAATAACATCGGCAATCCTACCAAACATTAACTGGGCTAGTAACATGCGGTGATTACTGTCAGCATCTGCCGAATATGTTACTGTAATAACATGTACTAGTTAATGCTGAAGTTGGCACAAATAAACATTAATTACAACTGGTTTTATAGGCCAAGCTACTTTAGTACTTGTGTGATGTTGAATTTGCTCCTTAACTTGTGAAGCTCTCAGGTTTTTACATAGATATCTCTTAATTATTTATATACATGTTACGAATGAAATTTATGATATTAGAAATTAATGTCGATGGAATTGTTTCATTTTCAGTCAGCATTGCGGTCTGATATGGCTATCCCCAGTGATGATGACAAATCCCAGTTTCCAGGATCTAAGTCTACTTTCACAGAAAAGCTTGAGTTTCTCCAGCCTGATCTGTATGATGGAATTCCAGTTTACAGGTGAAAATGTGAAGCTCTATTTGCTATTAAGCTATTGCTGTAATTCATTTTGAAAGGTATATGTTATGTAGTGGGAATGTAGTTACTACTATGCAAAGCAAATTTCAAGAAAAATCATTTGCATGGAAGAAAATTGGTATGAGATAAGTAGCAAACCAAAAGGAAAAGGCCTTGTTTTTATCCACCAAAAAAAATTGGCAACCAGTGCATTTCAGTATGTGGTGTGTTATGTCAATTCTTTCAATATCGTTTGTAATTGAAGATCACTTCTAACCTGCTTTCAAATTGCTGTATGAACCACAATTACTGGTATCTATAAAGTGAAGCCCCTCTAGAGTCATCCAGTATCATGCACAGCCCTCAGTACAGCTTTCACATTAAACCTTGCAGGATCTTAATATGATGAAGGTGTTGAATGGAATGTTGTACCCCTGGCAAGCACTAAGAATGATTTTCATTTATATAGCTGTTTTATCATAGTCTATGGATATTAAATATGTAATGTCAAATAATGAAATTAAAGTTTTGCTTTCTAGCAATCTGTGGATAATGTTATTGATGGCTCCCCACCCTGAACATGCTGCATTTTCTTTGATCCACAGAGTAATGGATAGAAATGGTGATGTTATAGTACCCAGCCAAGATCCTGGTTTGGACCAGGAAACCATCGTCAAAATGTACAAAACCATGACATTATTGAATACTGTGGATAAGATCCTGTATGAATCACAGAGACAGGTAGGATATGGCAAAATTAAAATCAGTTTGATAATTATTGAAAATAAATTCAAAGCATGATGAGCTGGCCTTTTACTTTAGACACTCGAAGAAGATATCTTCAAATCTATAACACAAGGTATCGAAATTATCGAAGCTGTCCACTTTTTCTTGAAATTCATCTTTTTGAAGGATTCTTTCTTTTCGACTCACTTCTTTTGAACGAGATGAACGAGGGCCTTGAAGCATGTATGTGTCTATTTGTTTTTTTTACATCACATATTTCTAATATATGCCCAAGTATGGTTTTGTTTTGTGAAGTGGTCTTGCTGAACCAAGAGCAATGTTGCTCCATGTAGGTTTCAAAACAGATCTTTGATGCTGTGGAAAACATTGGGTAATAGAAATGCAGACTTCACAGGAAATGCTGTCCTTGAGTCAGATTTTAATGAAACCGTTTTGAACTTTTTTCACCCCACACAGGGAAGGATATCATTCTACATGACCAATTACGGAGAAGAGGGAACACATATTGGAAGTGCTGCGGCGCTGGATGCAAGGGACATTGTATTTGGCCAGTACAGGGAAGCAGGTAAACGGTGGTAACCATGGGGCAATGTAAAGATTTTGATGCTGCTTTTCCTATGAATGTCTGTTCAAATATTCCTTTAAGTAAGTGTGTCATGGTAGTCAGTATCATCGCATTTCTATACGTATGTGACTTTGATACATTCTAATGAGAGATGTTCAAATGGTGCTCGTTGTTTATTTGAAAATTGTACATCGATTTCAGTTGTTATGCTTAGCCACTTTCTTTAAAGACTAACCATTGTCACAAATTAATTTTGATATGTTGTAGATCATTAAAAAAAATGAAAGTGGCTGGACTACTTAGTCTAATACACAGAGCTTTAGTTAAGATCTTCAGATGTAAAGCTTAACAGGAAATAAACCATATAGCACCATACAGTTTACCGGTGCTATTTGAACATAAACCGTATAGCACCATATACCAGTGCTGTGGCCGAGCGGATAAAGACGGTGGCATTTGAAGTAATGAGGCTTAGCAATCGGGTGGTTCGGGTGCGATACCCGGCCGGTTCATAGTAATGTGGGTATTTCATCCAAGAGCAATCTACACTTTTCCCATCTGAAATGACTTTCTAAAATTGAAAAGATTCCAAATTTGAGTTAAATTGTTGAATTGGAAGCAACCCGATGTGTAAGTTGTAATCCATAAGCCCTTGCAGGTTTCTCCCACATTTTTGGTCACTTAAACATCATAAAAATAACTGCTGATTAGCATAATTATTAAATGTCTTATGGCCTCAAATAACATGCCTGCATAATGTTATGAAAATATTCTTGGATAAATGGCGTTGAAAAGCCATCCGAATTGGTGTCTTTGTTAATACGAGGTTGAAGAAAGATATTTTGGTTGAGTTATTGAAATTTATAAATTAAAAAATTCCTTTTAACATTAAACTTTGCAAGCAGTACTGAGCAGACAAAGTCAGCAGACTGGATAAGCTATAGGAAAGATAAGTTACAATGTTCCTTTCCTTTTACTGTAACATGTCAAGCTATAAATTCTACATGCAATCATCCTTCAAAACTAGAGTGTGCCGTCATGAAGTCTGTTAGCCAAACAAGAAAGGTCACGAAAAGCAGATTCTTTGTGGGATGTTTTGTTTTATTTTGTAAAGATGGCCACGAATGTTGACAGGCACAGTTGAGAGACACATTTTGAGTTTCACTCACTTTCCTTGCCCACAGATTAGAAATGTTCCTTGATGATAATAAACTAGACTAAAAAACCAACCTGGAATCCAAACTTACTGATGCTATTGCCCAGACCAACACAATTATATATTAAGTGAAGTGCAGTAAGAAATAAAAAATGAAATTTAAGAAGAAATTAGTTAGTAGAAAAACTTGAAATTTCATCATCCTCTTACTCCTCAGTTCATCCTGTTTTCTTTCAGAATTGTAAGATAAATATATTTTAACATTAACACCCATCTACTAAAATTATATAGTTATGAGTCGTTTCACTCATATACACATTTGTCTTATTTTTTACTTTCTACCCAAAGGTGTATTATTATGGAGGGGTTTCAGACTAGACGAGGCTATGAATCAGTGCTACGGCAACGTAAAGGATTTGGGGAAAGGAAAACAGATGCCAGTCCATTATGGATCAAAAGATCTTAACTTCTACACCATATCATCTCCCTTAGCAACACAGATGCCTCATGGTAAGTACAATTAAAATGAAAAAGAGATCACTTCTTGCTATATCTTTCCATAGCCACCAGAGGTGATTTATTGGTAGAGATTTAAATTGGAAATTGAGCAACTGTTCAAATATTTGTAATGAATTGTTGATTCTTCCAGTTACTAACAACAGAAAGATGCCAAAGTAAAACAAATCCATAATAGCTGTCATTATATTATAGTGCTACGACATTTAAGAAAGTCCTGTCTTTTAAATAGACCAAGTGACAATCAAAAAGACTGTAAAATTGTTATCATGCATAGCTGATATGGAATAATTTTTTGAGTAATTAAAATATCCCTGTGTCAATAGAAAATTATTTAAAAAAGTATTGAAAGGAGCAAAGACATTTTTGTACTACAGAATGGTACCCAATTCCTCAGTAGCACAGAAAGCAAACAACATTGTACTACAGAATGGTACTTAATTTCTCAGTAACACAGAAAGCAAAGAAAGTTTTGTTCATTATATCTCAAATTAGCCATCTCTTTGCAGGAGTGCTTGTTTATTAGATCTGATATCTTGCTTATCAAGAGTCACTCCAAGATTAATGTATGTCGTCCAGTTACAGAGTTGTTGACAATTGTCAATTCATAATCATGGACGTTAAATGTGAATGTAAGAGACTGACTTCGGTCAGCTTGCGGCTTTGATAAGCCAATGAGGCTTCTTCGCGAGTTCCTGCTTGCAGGATGATCTAAAATACATACATACATACATACATACATACATACATACATACATACATACATACATACACACATACAAGTGGGATTGGGTCGCATAGACCCTCTATACCACCCCCGTCCTCCATCTCCCAAACGCACACATTTTTCACACTGAGCTGAGTAAGATGCATGAGATGAAGTAACCAACAAGCAATGGAATGGAAGGTTTGATAAGAGATTTTTAACTTTTGGTTTTTTGAACAGCTTCTGGTGCAGCATATGCTATTAAGAGAGCTGGTTTGGATATCTGTGTCATTTGCTACTTTGGTGAAGGCGCTGCTAGCGAGGGGGATGCTCACGCAGCCTTTAACTTTGCTGCAACGCTAGACGCACCTGTCATATTTTTTTGGTAGGTATATGTTTTGTTTATGTACATATATATATTTATATATATAATTGCAATATATTGAAAAATATATATGTATAGATATAGATATATGCAATAACAGTAGACATATGTCATAATGTCCAAATCTGGTGAGAGGCTTTCATGGGCCTGTGACAAAAAAAGACCCTTAAGAAACATGAACCCTGTTAAAAATGTTAGCATTGCCTTTGTTTGTTTTCATTCTTGTGTATGTCTTTAAGACACCTTTTCAAATAGCAATTCCTATTTGATAGCATAAAATGCCCAAAAATTTGCATAATGGTTTGCATGCAAGATTTGCCTTAATACTACCTTCACAGATAGAGACAACAGATCCTATTGTCAGGTTTCAGTGCTTGTTTAAATTCCATGAAAGTATCCCCAATTTCAGTAATATTAGGGGACTTTGAAATACTTGGTATTGTGCAAACATAAACAACCATCCCTGATTCCATATCTGTGGTTATGACTTTAAATTTGACCAATTGTTGGACATATCAAATGCAGTAATCTCTCTCTCCTTCAAAGCCAACCAACTTTTTGTTTTTGCTTCTCACCAGTCGAAATAATGGATATGCCATATCAACGCCAACTAAAGAACAGTACAGGGGTGACGGCATTGGTGAGTTTTACATTAACAGTTTGAACGGCAAGAACTGTAGCAGTAATCAATCAGTCTGTAAAACTGAAGACCACAAACTCTCATCTTGTTTGACGTTAAGTTCAATTTCCTGCTTATCCCTCAAACAGTTTGCCTATCTCACTTCCTTTACTCACAAAAGGTCACAAATACTTGTATTTGTGAGGTGTCCTGGCTGAACTTTGACCCTCTTACGAACCATTCGATGTCAAATAAGCAGAGTAGACATGTTAGCTTTGAAGTAGTATCTTTCAGCATCTTCTATAGTTTAGTAGGTTTTAGTCTCTTTACCTGTATGCTTAAATAAATTGCTGGTTTGAATGTTAGGCCAAGCGATGAAATCAAATATAAATAAAGTGATGGGACACCGTCTCTATATAGTCAAGAGATTCATGGAGTTGTGACAAATTAAAATGGTCTGTATTTAGCACGTTCTTAGCCGTATATGTCATGCCTCATAAATATACTGCAATGGTCTGTCGATCTATTTCCAAACCAATGAATGATATGACTAATTTCATCAATTGTATTGTGATTTCCGGTAGACTTTTAACGAATAAATGTTCACAGGTCCTCCAATCTCTCCTCCTTTGTTTGAGTTTTGTACTAAGAGATTGGGCAAAGTTAAAGCAACAAACGGCCGTAATGCTGTGCCAACTCCCACTTATAACCATTGGCAAACCTGCAATACTGATTCTTGAAAATGACAAATTTGTCAACCCCTTTAAACCTGCTTATTTTGATGTGCGTATTTCCCCAGCCATCAGAGGTCCAGCTTACGGCATCACCACGATACGAGTGGACGGCAACGACGTATTTGCCGTCTATAACGTAGTCAAAGCAGCCAGGAGATTAGCAGTGGAAGAAAGCAAACCTGTACTGATTGAAGCAATGACCTACCGGTAAATAGATCTGACTCTGTTGTAGGAATTAAAAATTAAAATGAGTGCCCTTGTTAGTACAAGCCCTGTACTATATACGGCAGTAAATTTTTATCTACATTGTCTATTTTTCTTGGTCCATTATCTCTTTATCCTTTACATGCAAATTTATCTTAACATAATTTCTTAATTTTCATGAATGATTTTGGTCGGGGCCAAGTTGCTTTTAGAGTTGGTCATCAATGTATCGTTCAGTTGTTATCTATACAAAAATAAATGAAAGAACAATGATCAACTGACAGTCTGTGAATTTAAAGAACAAAGAAATTTCTTGGCTGGAACAGTATTCAAACCAATGACCTCAAGAGTGCAGCCCTCTACCCACTGAGCCATCTCGCCTACAGTTGGTGACAATTCCTCTATAGCTAATTTTTTAACTTGATACATTTTATACAGTGTCATGATTTAGTATACTGATGTGGGTCTTGATTATTTTTATTTTTTTTAATTTATTTTTTGGGTTCTCAATTTTTCAGAGTGGGTCATCACAGCACCAGCGATGACTCTTCAGCTTACCGGTCAGTGGATGAGGTCAGGTACTGGGATAAAGAGGACCACCCCATTGGTAGACTGAGGAGGTACATGATCAATAAAGACTACTGGGATGAAGACAAAGAGAAGACCTGGATGCAGGAATCAAGGAGAAATGTGAGTCAACTACAACCTACAAGGTGTAAGAAAGGGGGAAAAAAAACACAAGATGGCAAATAATTGTTGTGAAATGGGGATATATTCATATCGGCTCCAAATAGATTCTTGTGTCACTACAGTTATTCTTGGATACTAAGAATCCACAAATTTCAATATTTTTCAGTTCCAACTCATAAAGTAAAGTGACTGTACTCAAGTTTTGTTTTGCAGTAATGTTCTACTACATTGTTTTTGTTGGTACAGCAGGGAATTCCATATATATTCAAATAAGCAGGATTACCCATATTAGAAATATGTTTGTATTTGTTCTATGGCATACATGTAATAAAAAACCTTTTTTGGCCGTCAAGTTTATTCCAAAGCTACAGGCTGTAGAGTCCTGTGTGTACTGTTTTGTGTTAAACATTAAATTACAATTATTCAATACTGTACTTTTTTTAGGTACACCACTGTTATCAGCCAAGGTGTTCTTTTTTATCCCCATAGGTACTGGAAGAGTTTGCGAAGGCAGAAACTTTAAAGAAACCGAGCCCCACAGAGATGATGACTGATGTCCTGGATTCTCTGTCACCGAACCTGGAGAGGCAGCTAGAGAAGATGAAGAAACATGTGGAGGAATACAAGGAACATTACCCAGTGAGCAATTTCGAGGAGATGAAAGATTGATCTCACGCCAACAAGAACAAGGTCCATGAGTATTACCCGCTCTGTCAGCCCCCTCCTCTCCTCCTCCTCAATTGTGACGACAGACCACGTTTTGAAGTCAAATTTATTTATCTGTGAATAACTTCTTGGGCAGAGAAAAAAACTCTTTTGGGGCTGCTTTGACTTCCTTTCTCTTAAAAGGGAATTTGCAATAAGAGATATTTTGGTGCTTGGTACTTTTCTGTTTTGTTCAGTTCATCTTAAAGGGCTTAAAGGAGCATATTGTGTTTGAACAATAAAAGAATATATATTCTGGGAGAAAGAGAATTGTCATCCAACACACATTGGTAACATTTAATGAGATAATGAAAATCAAATAAAGCAATTTTCTCTCTTCAGGTATACTTTAATATTACACAAACTTTAATCATTTCTCTAAGTGCAGTGACCATATTTAAATGGCTTTTGCTGTGAGTTAATCCACTGACACATTTAAGACCACTGATGTAGTACATTTAAATATAGATCACTATATATTACACATATTTATTATTAACTAATGTATATATTACATTTAACTATTGCACAGACGTATAACATGTAAAGTAACGCCACTGACTGACAGTACATTTAAATATCAATGGCCACTGTTTCATTACATTTTACCGTATGAACATTGTCGTAGACATGGAGTATAGTTGGAATTTATTTCAAGCTCCGATAGTGCTTCTGGTTCAAACACAGTATGCTCCTAAGGAATTATCTGTCTTTGGCCTAATCATGTGCGTGAGGTTGTACCTTATAGATAATGATGCACACTGATTCTGTCATGAGGTGGATCATACCTGTGAGGTTGTACCTTATAGTTAAATGATGCAAACTGATTCTGTCATTAGTTGGATCATATCTGTGAGGTTGTACCTTATAGTTAAATGATGCACAAAGATTCTGTCATTAGCCTGCCATGCAGGACTGTTTATCCTGTTCTGTAAGGTAGTAGAAATTTGCCAATTTTAAAGTTATAACATATTTTAATTGAGGGAACTTGGAGAATTGAATATAACTAAGATGAATCACTCAGTTTAAGAACTGGGTCATATTAAATTATTCAACAAAGTTGTTCAAGTGCATTGAGTTAATAGTAAGTTTGACAGCACTGACCCTTTATGCAGAAGCTGTCTTTATTGATATTTTATGTGGTGAATGTTGTCACTATGCTTCAATTTAAAAACAAATATATGCAGGACGTTAGACATGACACCGTGACTCGGACTTCATTTTAGGGGTATTCCAGACAGGCAAGCGGGCAAATGGTGACTTATTTTTATTTGGTAGTATCATATCGTGCCCATCATGCTGTAAAAATTAAATATTGATATTTTTTATGTGAGGAAGGAACAGAATTGAAATTAGGTTTGGTAGGCAGGTTGGAGACAGGGTGTATGCTTAGAAAGTACTGGCGGAACTGCCAAGCAAATAGCGAAGACATCTTTATCAGTCTTCATATGAAACATGGATAAGAGATATGACATTGAAATAAATGATTCAATATAAGAAAAAGTCAACTGTAAGGTATTCAGCCCCTTTCCAAACAATTTGTAAAGACAAATGAGAATGAAGAATAGGGGGGGAAGGGTGTTGTGGGGGGGGGGGTAGGTTGGGTCAATGAGATTGCAGTTAACTGTATTAGTATTTTTAGATGAGTAGCTATGTCATGTTGGCTGGGGAGTTGGGATGGGGAGGATTTCTTCCTGTTGGCAAGGGTTTGACAAACCTTGAGTTTTTGTTGCTATTTTTTTTTTATGTCACTTTTAGCTTTATTTCTTTCTGAAATACAACCTTTCCAATAGCATATAATGCCAGTTACATCCAGAAGATATGCCAGAAGGATTCAGTGTACAGTCACTTGTTTTTCTAACTATATTCTCTGCACAAATGAAAACATGATAAATGGAATGTGACATTGGGTGAAGGTTCTGAAGTTGCTTGTGTAGTGAATTGTTCTTGACTATTTGTTAGTTGTGAATGCCAGTGACACTATGAGAGTACTGGTGAAATATGTATCTGTTACACAGCTACCTGGAAAATACTTGCAATATGAACAGAATTCACAAATTCTATTCTGGTATGTATTGTCTTAGTATTGGCCCAAAATGGTAACCTGTCAAAATTGGTTTCCTGGAGGGCCTAACCATCCAAGTTATTCCCATACACTGAAGAGTGTCTCAGGAACATTGCTTCTCTGGTGGCAGTAAGAGGCCTGTTACAGTTACACTGTCTATGTTATATTTTGAGGCAATACTGGTGACCTTTGAACTTTGATATCCTCTGGAGATATCCATCCATTGTCATAGCATAACAAATGCATGGACAAAAAGAAATGGCTACACGCATTCATTGCATCTGTTTCGTTTTGCTTTTGTCCGTTGTTGCCAATATCTTTGTCTATTTTATCCCTATTCTGTTTTAAATGGAAAATACATATTTAACAAAATGCAACAAAACAAAGCAAAGGTTTCATATAATTTTTTATTTATTTCTCTATGTATGTTACAAAAAGATCATACATTTCAAAAAAATGGTGGGGGGGGGGCAAAAAATCACCAGCAAAACTATTCAGATTGTGTGAAAGTTTGAAGGCTTCACACCAAGGTAAGCAAAGAGAAGAAAGTGAACTACTGTACATGAAGAAATAATCATTAAAATGTGTAAACTTGCTTAGATTAATTTTAAAGAAATATTACAGCTATGAAAGATTGAGAACTTGCAAGAAATGCTAAACAAGTTCAGACCATTTTCCCTTTATCCTGTATTTGTTTAAATAAAAGTTACACAGGCTTATTCTGTACAAAATATTAAAGTGATGATAGAGTTTTCTTGTTTTTTATCTCTTTATGACCATCAAACTCGATGGGTAGTCTTATGATAGAAGCAACGTATTATAGAAACAACTTAAAACAAGAAGCATACAAAGGTAATATCTAAAGGTGCTCAGACAAGGTCACCACACACTCCATTTGGTCACCACAGGTCACCAAGGTCACCAAACACACCATTTACTCCTTGCTCATACTTTTACAGATATGAAAGATATGTTATGAAAACAGGTGACAAGTGATGTGAGTGGTTAGCTGGGTAGAACATAAATCAATTTTATGGGCATTTGTTAATAAGATACTTGGCAAATGACAGAGCAGTGACGCAATCCTGGAATGAGATTACGGAAGAAGGAACCCCTTTCTCCGTGGTCATCTTCTTCTCTTATCGACCTAAAATGTAATCCAGTATGTACTTACAACATGTGTCTACACCTTATATCAAACAGAATGCAACACAAACTTAATTTTCTTCATTGTGGGTAATATTTAATCAATAGTTGTTTGAAATAAATCCCACCATCCTCTCTTAAAAATGATTTGCTTGTCTCTCTCTCTCTCCTTATCTTCCTGTTCCCAGATGCAGCTAATGTTTGTGCTTTCACTGAGCAAGACTGACCATTCCAATACTGAAAAAGAGAACTTAAATTATGTGCTCCGTTCTCATTCAGTAAAAACCAATAAACTCAAAAGTTCTTCAAATCTTGTTGAGCGTAGTTTGCACACAAATGTTAACCTCGTGTTGAGTTTGTCTGCTTTATCCACTTTCCTTGGATTTAACTAAACTACGGCAGGCAGGATAACATTCTACTTCTGATGCTCCATAAAGAGGCACAGACAGCACTGACCAATCCGGTCGAAAGTGTATTCTTAACTTCAGAATTGGGCTATATTGACGAGGGGTCGATGAGGAAATTCCGTCGCATCTTTCAGAAATAATTCCATGTGGATGATTTGAAAAGTATCGACATCTTTATCTTGTGTTAAATCATACACACATCAAAATGCAGATGGGTTTAACCCGTAAATAGACAGTGGGACCCAACCACTCAAGACTGTGTTAAATCTACTAAAACAATTCCTCGCAAGGTCTGAGGAAAAGGAGGGAGCGTATCGTTCATTCTTATCTCACTCTTTTTTTTATCAGTCCTTTGCATCGCCTACGCCGTCCGCATTGATTGCAAACATGGCTTCCGCCTCGGGGAGGCACGGAGAATCGTAGATCTTACAAATCCTTGTCTCTCCTCGGCCCTTCCTGAGATATAATCTGTGAATTAAATGACAGGAGGACTACAGGTTACAGGCTGGTAGAAAGAGTGAAAACTAACGGCAGCTGTGAATGGTGATGACATCTATGTTGAATATTCATGTCCTATGCTAAATATATGCATTAATTATCCTTTGATATTATATCCCTTTTAAGTGTAAATAAGTAATTAACATTATGATTAAACGAGACAGATTGGGTCGTCCGATGTACTAAAGATGCATTTTGTTTTGGGCACAGTCAGATACCATTATACCTAGTTTCTTATATTAACTAGGAAATGAAGGTGGGTAAAGGCATTGAAGACTTGCCCCAAAACGCGTGCCGCGCTCTGAAAAAGTTAACTTTCTGTTGCTTGCAAGTGAAGTTTTCTTCTTGTGGCTACAAAATGCAGACAGTAATGAAACGTGATACCTTGTTATCTTTAGCTGCCCTGAGATATCCATCTCTGTATCGTGTGTACACTTTGCTGTGGGTATTGACCGCAGCTGTAAATACTGACTGTACACTAGTGTCTAATTACCGACGGTATAGCAAGCTGTGTGTGTGTTTCTGGGATCAGTGGTGTCTAACAATTCTGTTACACCTCATTCGAAACTAGGTCAAATTACCGGCATTGGACGTTTCTTTTTGCGCTAGTTTTTACACCCTTTAAAGTCACTTACCTTGTGGTGGAGGCGTGAGCCATGATGTGTCCACCGATGGGTTTCTTGGGATCGGAACTGAACATGGCTGCACCATCTACCTGCGCAACCACTTGATTGGTGATGACGACAGCTACACCAAACTAGAATAATCCAAAGAATTATTGAATGAAAAAAAGCATTGGTGTGAAAAATCTCTCTAATTTGCTGATATGTTTCTTCCAATTTCCAAAGCAAACTTAGTGTTAGTGTCTCTTCTGTAGTATGTCATATATCATAAAACTACAACTGTTGTTAAGGGAGCAGGTACAACTATCAACACTAAGTACAGAGGCAACAACATTGGTAGCAATCAATATCTGGTGAATAGGTAATCACCATTTATTAACCAATTAATAAAATAGGATCTTGAGGAAACTTCTTTGGGGCATTCTAACACCAATTTACTCTTTGATATAGCACCAGTAACTCTAGAAAACCTTTTCTCCGGTCTTCACGAGTCAACTGAACATAGCAAGGCAGTCTACCTGCTAAAAATTAAGCATTAGAAATCATGAAAATAGCTAACACTCCCATCAAAATCCATCAAAGATTGTCCATTTTACAAGTCTTTTCTTAATTCTAGTTTAATTTAGAACTAAACATTATCTAATTATGTTCGTGGCCTTAGGTGGTTTTTCGAAATATTTTATTGTCTTCTTTCAGAAAGAGGAACATCACACTATACAAATGATATAGGGATTAACTAATACTAAGTTCTAAAATAAGGAATTTTAATGAGCACAATACCATGTCATAGTTTGCACGTATTTAATACGTTTCCCAGATTTATCAAAGCTTCAACTGCCTATATCTTGGAAATGAAAAGAGTTTTTCATAAGATTTCAACAGATTTCGAAATGAGATTATCACACAAAACAAATGTACTGAATATGGGGTAAATTGGCTAGGTCTCCAAAGCACTGTAAGTATTGGCTGGTAAGACCCAGAAAATCCAACTGATAGCTCACTGTAAATAAATTTTCTCTTTGCACACTCTGTGATCTTACCTCATCTGCAAGTCTGAGCAAATTTCTCAAAAATCTGGCCATGTGCATCTGCCTCGCAGCCAGTTCACCACGTCCACTGTAATCTGTCCGATAGAGGGCAGTAGCACTATCGACAATTATCAAGGCGTACCTATAAAGATGAACAGGTGAAAGCCTTTATGTGCTTGTTATATGTAAATCCTTCTCACCTCTGAGTCTTAAATTAAGAAATAATTATGTTAACTAAGGTAATTGCAGATATTCTAGTTGTGTCTACAGTGGTAAAAAGCAGCATTTTGAGTTGATTTTGATAAATACTTGATACTGAATCAATGTGTAAAATCCATTTACAAAGCAGCTCCTCAACTTGGTTTGATCAATTCTAGACCCTTTAACTTCTTGTGAGAGATAGTAGAAATAAAAAAAACCTCCCACCACCAGAATTACCATAGTGACATATCTTACCTTGATTCAGCCATCATAGCTGACGCTTGTAGCAGGAGCTGTGTCTGGTGATCTGAGTTGTAAGCTCTGGCATAGGCTACATTATCTAATACATCACTGCCTGATAGGTTGTACCTAACAAGGAGGAAAGAAGATGTAACAACAGGGGTATCATAAATATCTTCCAAATATATCATATTTATTATACCTATTATTATTATTATACCTGAACAGAAAGAAAATACACATTGTGGGTAGAAAGTAATCATTTGCGAACAGGTACATGGATCTTGGAATAGCTGAATCGATGACAAAGAATCCCTCTCAATATGAAACAAAAATTTGGATTATGTTATGAGGAAAATAGGTTTGATATGTGGAGAACACTCAGGATACCCTACTATAGTGTGAACTTCAACAAATGATAACATAAATGTACCATAATGTTACTGAAGTAGTTCCATGTTATACAATACTACAAAACACCACAGATTGTACCATAATGTAGTACCACTACCCATACTGAAACACAGGCATAAACACTACCACCCTATACCTTGTCTCAGGATATACAATATTTACCAAAGTACAACACATGACATGGTGACAGCATAATGTACCACTTCCTATCATTATACCACACTGCAATGCATCACATGACGTAACCAGCCAATAATGTACCACCATGCTTCATGGTGTACCATAATCCAACACATCACATAATCCTATGATGTACCACCTACTGTACCAATGATATACCATAGTTACAGTAACATCACACGATCATACACCAACATACCCCTCTTCCATGGTCATGCTAGGGCACACCATGCGGTCATGACATAAACAGAGCACCTTGCTCTGATTAAACCATACCTTACTACACCAAATGATGATACCGTTTACAGCAACCTTACCTTTCAGCCACAGCCAGCAATCTCTCTGGTCTGAATGTGCCTTCACTGTCGATATATATGCACTTTCCTTCCCCACCTCCGTTATCGATAGGCAACTGAAATAATACAAAAGACATCAGATGGAAAGCTTTTGGATAGAAAATAAAGAAGCAGCAGCCAAAAGGTAATCTATGGGATGTTTTCACTGTTTACAATTGACTAACCCACTAGCATTTGAAATGACAATAAACCATTATATATTCACTGCATTATCAATTGGCAAGTTTAATCAACAAGTAGAAGAGACAGAATTCTTTCAAGCTAAAATATCAGCCAAGATGGACCCTATCAAACTGTTGTGCTACTACACACAAAACACTGTACTTGAATCTTGCAGTCAATGTTAAAAAAAAAAAATAAAAAAAAATTGTTATTAACATTATTTATGTTAGTAATAAGCCTACCTGGCATGTCACTGCTAGGGTATGACAAAGCTGTGTCTTTCCTGTTCTGAATTCTCCAAATATTTCTGTAATCGATCCTGTTTCAATGCCTCCTGGTGGATCAAAGGAAAGAGTACAACATGTATAAACGTGTTCACTTACATCTCAAACTGGCACTAATAATAATAATCCCAAATATAGGCTAGTTTTAAAATCTCAAAATCACATTAAACACAGTAGAAACACTTTCATTTAAATACTAGAAGAATCAGAAATAAACTTCCCTTGGTTTGTATTTCAATAAAATCCAAAGGTCACATTGAGCATGAGAGAAATCCAACATTTGCACGTGTATACGAGCAGTCGGTCTAACCCTAACATATTTCTCACTACAATGTAGCCCTATGATGTTTGTTAACATGCTAGCCTTGAGGTTTCGGCTTCAATATCACTCTTGGGATCCCAACTTTACAGCGATGTGCTTGTGGCAATGTGTGTGTAATACCAAAAGGAATGAGCTACTGACAATGTTTTGCGCTCGAGCTTAAACACAGTATAAGACCTTATGTCTCACTGCAATTTTAATCTCCTCTATCCCTCTTTGACGTTAAGTTCAAAAGACGTTGAGAGGTTATTGTCCTTTTTCCGGTTCTACATTTCAATTGTTACATGTTATTACTGCCTTTATTGCAGTTCAGTACAGTGCAGTACTGTACAGTATATGCAGTAATGTACAGTGCAGTAAACAGAGGTCAGTGCATGTTATCATAATAATGCATAATACAGATGATGTGTCATGAAAAAGTACATCTTTAACAAACCTTGCAATAATTTGTCCAGTTCTTTTGAACCTGAAGTGAGCTGTATAATCTCAGATCTCCTCTGGTGGAACTGTGTTGCTGTAGTGAAACCCATTGGTACTAACTTCATAGATTCAACCTGTTAAGGGGAAACCCATGAGATTGGTCAGAGGAACAGCATGAATAGTAATTCTAATACAGTGGGTTTTTGTTAAATATTTTTTTTTCAAAACTCAGCCCTGGTTCTGTAAAAGTTCACAATTTGTGAGATAATTGGAGGGGTGACAAACTGTGCTCAAAGAAAGTCTGTCAAGCTGAACATTTACAGTGTTAGTAATTTCAGAATCTATAAAAACAACAAACATGTGTAAACTTAACGATGATTTTTGAGGCTTATGAAACAAACGTAAAAGAGGAGGAGGAAAAGAGCTCCAGGAAGAAAGAAGAAGGAAAAGTGAGGAAGAAAAGTTTATGACTTTGTCAAAATTCAAATAATTGTGCACCTGTTACAAATAGTACTGACAAACATGCCAGTCCACTTTTACCTGAATTTTATCTGCTTTGGCTTCACTGATACCTTTTATGTTACACAATTCTTTTTTGGTTGTATATGCGACAGACTCAACTGTGTGAAATCCAGCCTCTTCCAATTTTTTGACATCATTGGAGTTGATTCCTTGAGCCTGGAGAGGCAAACAAAAATAATTAAAGCAATATTACAATCCTTAAAGTTATAACAGTTATTGAAAGCATGATTCCTATGATAATTACAGTAGGTTAACTTTGTCGTTACTGTATGTTCATAGAAACAACTATCAATGCTTTAGTACACACTATAAAGAGCTTTTTAAACCCTCACACACTCATCAATTTATCTCATACAAGCAGTAGGGAAGTTGGGAAAGCTCATTTCAAGTATTTAAAGGAAAAGCTAAAATCTTAACATATATTTCAGAGTTAATGCTTGTGGATTGAATTGTTCATTGCCCACAAATGCTAACCTTAGTTACCATTTTCTGGTGGCTTTATAATTATAGACATGTGGGACCTACATAACTTAAGCTATAAACACAAAAATGGCCAAGTCAAGTCCTACAGTAGGGCCTAGGTCTAATTTGCAGTCACTTAGTACTGCAGGCCTACTGTAGTTTCATCTATATCCTTTCTATTCCCTTACTACTGTTAGACCTATCTGACTGCCATTCTTGTGCTAACCTAGTATTCAAATTTTGATAAGATGCAAAACATTGTCTGAGTTTTGGAATGCAATTCAGCCTAGGTTAAGCTTAATTTACTTCTTTACAGCACTTTACGTTAAGCTCACCTCTAGTCTGGTCACTGGAAGTGGCCCAAGCTCTTCATCTTCCTCTTCAACCATTTCATTTTCTCTCACCATTTGATTTGCCATGTTGAATCAGATCTGTTAACAGACCTTGAAATAAGTTTTCCTGTGATAAGCCTGTTGGATCAGAGCAAATGAGGACAAATAAGGCTCGTAAGTATAGGCTTAACTTCCACCAAGCGTAGCCCGACGAAAGTTAGGTCAGTCTAATTCCACCAATAGGCATAGGGTCTGTATTTATTAACCCCCAGTAAGCCTAGCCTTGTACGACATTATTAAGTCAGCAGGTGCTAAACGCAAAATTTAATTCAAAATAATGTCTCACCTTCTCTGAACGGTCCAGTTCTTCTGACGCTATGTATCCGTTAAATTGTGTCAGTAAGTTACATTTGCTGTCTAGTAATTTTTTGGGATTTGACTCAAGAAATCAAAATACAGACTCGAAAGTTTCTAACTTAGTCCGTAGAAGCATTTTGATATTCGCGCCAGCACAAGATAGGCAATAACATCATATCTTACGAAAGAGAGATAAAGGTCACTATGGTGTGGAACGCCAACCAAGCAAAAAGTATTGTACAAGAAACCAATGGAGTGCTATTGTCTACAATACATGTCAACAGCAGGCAAGTGCGTACACTGACATATATTTGAATATTACTGTTAGTTTTTCAATTGATATGTTTCAAAGAAAAAAGGAAAGATGGCGATAGGTGGTACACTATCTGACGTAATGGCAAACGGTTTTTCATAGCACGTATAAAAGTGTGTAAACCCAAGTTCTGCATTACATGACTAAAGTGGACTATGTTGTTCACATTATTTGCACTAGTTTCCCTGTCATCCCCTGCCCCGGTAAGTACATCCACATGAACGTCTGACCAGGTATGGTAAGAGGAGGTTAGGAGGGTTACATCCCCTGGGCCCTATCCCATCAGTAGACATAGGAAAATCTGCTCTAGGAATAAACTATGGGATAAAAAGTAGCGTACTCTCATTTTCAATATGTACTGAATGCAAAATGAAGATTGGAAGAAGGGGCAAATTATTTCCCCGGAGGTCCGACATGGTCTCTACGCATCTGCGTCACAACCCCCGAATCTTGGATTATGTGGTAAATTATCAAAACTGCTTAGTGAGACAGTGCAGGCAAAAAAGTACTAGCATAAACCCTAGGCATTACACAACAATCATTGGTTACTTTAAAACATGGAAAAATACGATGTAGAGACACAATATAATGAACACCATTCTAACCATCACATGTCCCTCGAACCCCCTACTCCTCCTTGAAATATCTGATTACGCAACTCCCTTTATGATCACGGCACGTCCTGCTCTATCAATTTAGCTAAGTGGGACGATGGAGCTGTTTATAGCTCCATGGTAGGACGTAGCCATTTGTATATTCTGAAAGATGGGCAGGTGTGTCTGGGAAATCAGCTTAACGTTGATGTATACACTATATTGGCTGCTGTTAGTGGCTGCTACCTTCAAACAGGTAAATTCTGATCGGGAAACTTCACTTTGTCCAACTATATTAACTGAACGAAATCATAGAACCTGGTTTCAAAGAGTTTCAGAGCCCTTATTGGAATCAATTGCGTTTTTTGAAGTTCCGTTTTCATTATGATGTCATTTATTCAACAAACGTGATGTGTACTTCTACTCTCTTCAAAGTAATTAAGCCTAATAACCTTTTCATGACACCGTTGTGAACTTGTGCCTGGTATATAAATATTTAGGAATCGTAACCAACGACGCTCGACAGTGTTAATGTATGTATCATCCTAGGCTAGGCTCAAGTCAAGAAGCTGCGTAATAAACTGTACGATGGCAATGCGGCCAATATATATACTACTGTATACTAAGTACTAGTAACTACCCCAGCTATGTATTTAGTTCCTTCGTTAAAATAGTATTATCCAAAGTAATAGTTGGTAACTACTTCGAAGGTATTGTTCATGATTGTTTAGGCTAAAACTGAAAGCTACTCACTGAGAATGAGAGGCTTCTATGAAGTATGACTGAGTATGAGGTGATTGTGTAGGCCTATAGTCTACGGTATGTCGAGTGTTAAAAAAGGTAAACAGTTGGATTTGGCATCAGGCAAATTATTCATTGCCTTTATCTAAGGCTAATCTTGGACATTTGATCACTGGAACTTACAGCAATGTGCAAGAACCGTAATGATGTGAATGTATACACAGATGATTTGGCTTTGAAATTGCACTAATCCCATTATATATTTTGTTAAGTTTACAATGTCTTGCCCCGGAATGTATATACCTTATGTTCACTCTCATTATTACCATAATGATGAAAAGCATTACTATAAGTAAGGTGACCACTTTTTTAGTCAGGTAAATAATTATTTTGATGTTGACATCTATACACACCATAGAAACATGTATGTTAAGGGGTTAATGGGTGGGATTTTTAGGGCCTCGCAATGTTTGGCAGTGGCATATTCGAAGGATAACGTTCAATTGACTTATAATCCTCCAGAAGCAGCCATTTTTATAAATCATTATTATTGGCAGTGTTTTGTGGGTATAGTTCCAGGGACACTTGTGCTGAGTGGTGACATAACATGAAAGCAGGGGACAATTGTAGGGATACTTTTCTGTTATTCCTAGGATAGTACATGACATCTGAAGACTGTCTCCTGAAATTAGAGACCACATGTTAACCATAACCATGAGTATAAGGCAAAGGGACACAAAAAGTAAGAGTGAATGATTCCATTACAGACACACACAAAAATCCCACCGTGAACAAAAGCCTCTACATTCATGAATTCAGAAGCAAAAATTATATTCATTTCACTAGTGTCAAGAAAGACTAGAGACTTATCGTATAGAATGGTATTTAAAGTGCTCTTGTCGATGAAGAATTTCTTCCTTGAGAAAAGTTTCGCTTAAATTGAATTGAAGAGAGAGCCAACACCGGGTAGATTGTCCATATCGTAAAGCATTTTCTTTTTATCTGAATGCCCAATAAAATTTAAAAAATTATATTCCTAGCAATACTGTCATGTTTAGACTTTAAGTTATTGACAGTGTAAATTGTTCCTGCCCACACAGCAGGGAATAATTGATCTAGTATCGCATTACAAAATGCTGTGAAAAATTGGTAAATTGCTATATATGTAAACAAACTGTGCAAAGATGTATAGAAGTTTTCGGACGATGAACCATATTTAGTATACCAAGTCAAACCGCCTTCAAAACTGCTACACAAATATTGAACACTAAATTTTTCTTGGACAATCTGGAAAGCAAGGAAATAGCTGGAACGTAGGGTAATAGAAAAAATTATTGAAAGTCATTGAATTTTGAAATTTAGTCCAGATTGAAATGGTAGGAAATGTCATTT
Organism: Apostichopus japonicus; assembly: GCF_037975245.1. Lineage (NCBI taxonomy): Eukaryota > Metazoa > Echinodermata > Holothuroidea > Aspidochirotida > Stichopodidae > Apostichopus > Apostichopus japonicus. Next base: position 11,988,272 of record NC_092568.1, read on the forward strand.
ATTGAAAAATTCTTCTCATTGTTGATATATTTTTATGATGCCATTTAAGAAAGTATATATTGTTTGTATTTTTTGTCCAGAACAGTCAAATTTGGATGTATATCCCTTCCTTGGATGTGTAATTTTCTGTCCTGTCCTGTCCTTCCTGCAATTTAGCAAAGGAATTCCATCCAGCCTTACAAATAGATCATGTGCTGGATATTGTAGCTAGCCTTAGACTTACCAGTGCATATCAAGACTTACCTGAGCAAGTTGTTAAGAAGTCTGAGACAAAGTTAACAGCATAAATCAATGCCATATTTAGGGTTGTTTGCTCATCTAGCAATCCCCTTGATACAAATTAACAATATGAGTTAGCAAGACATGTCACAAGAGTTACAATTCTTATGTCTGCTATGGGTAGCCTAAGATAGTTCCTTATTAGTGTATACTTTGTAGGAAACGTGTACAGTACATATATGTGTTGGTCTTGAAAATTTCATGTTTAAATATGTGGGAAATGAGTGTTGCGTTGCTACATTCAACCACCTATTTAAAGTATGTGCATGTCGTGTCATAAAAATAAGACAAAATACAAAGTTTTTTCTCTTGATCTGGTATATACTGTATTATTCACAACAGCAGTTGATTTTTCTATTTAATATCTAGTATCTATGAATGATACTAAAATTATTTTCTAGGGATTTTCTTTTGTTTGCTTAGATGATTTTCATTTTTCTTTTCTTAGGTACTAATTCATACATTGATATGAATGTAGCGGAATCTTGTACAGCCAACAATCCTTATTCTGCCCTTGGGACCTTCTAAAGATGAAAACGCAACTTAAAAGTATCACATCATGGAAATTGAACTGGTCAGCAGCTACAAGAAACCTTTTGTTCAGAAGAGATACCTTCAGACAATCTTAGGAGGTCTGAATCTGAAAATAGGGAATGATGCCCCCATCTATGCATACTTGATTCAAATTGTGATATTTATCATCCCTTGGATTCTGGGTGGTATTTTAACTCTGTTCCTAGAGTTCAATATCTTTGGTGTCAGTCTTTCTTTTGGGGATTACATTTACGCCGCCGTCTATGGTCTGTTGGTCTTCCTCTTTGTGTTCATTACGCAGCTAACGAGCATTTCATTACAGAGGAGAACCTCCGAGGTGACGAGACTCACAGATGGAGTTCAGAACATCCTCTCCGAAGAAGACGAAGTCGAGTTTGATTCGTGTCTTAGCCCTCACGTCGTTCAGTATCTCATACCAGTTAAACAGTTTAAAGTGAACATTTTATTCCATTCCCTTCTCTCTGGCCTTATATGCGGGCTAGGTCTCATATATTTAGCCCCATCCACATTCTACCTGCTCTATTCCAATACAGTCATCACTGTAATATGGTACATAGGAGGTTGGTTTGTTCTATGCATCGCTCAGTATTCCCTGACAGTGAGAGCGCCCCCAGAGATGGCAGCCTTTCGGACCACAGACGTCGCAGAGTTGGCGTCCCTGTCCAGACCGTTCTATGTGCTGGTATTTTTACTCGTTGACTTACTATGGAGGTAAGACCCACCACAATAATACTTCATTTATGGTGGAGTTGAATTACTGTATATCTACCAGTTATTTGTGACTCCACATGCATCCCCGACTGGAGTCATATTCTGTGACTCCTTTTTCAGCGGAATCCTTTTGAACACTTCTTTGAAGTGTACTTGTACTGTACTTGTGTGAAACATATTTCATCTTCAATTAACAAGGCTCAGAATGGATACATGTAGCATTTGATATTTCTTAACTGTGTGGGGGGGGAGTTGTTCTTCACAAAGATCTCTTTCTTATAAGCCAAAGATGAAGGCTGGGTTTGTGTCCCCTAAAAACCTTCTCGAACTTAAATGTAAGGTGATGATGCCTGCAGAACTGGCTGTTATGTGTTGTCAATTTTCAGACTTAACAAAGTATCAATTTACTGTTAACTCAAGTATAGTAACTACTAACTAAGTCACTAAATTGTTAAGTTACAGATATTGCCCCCCTGGCTTCAAGTTAATATTCACCTGCAAGGGTGCCAGTAACTTATTTTCATAAATGGAAAGGAAAAATTGTTTTGTAATTTTCCATGAAACGTGAAAGATTTTTACATTCAGTATGTTAACACATATAGTTACTGTTCATGAACACCATTTATTATCCTTTTTCTGAAACTATTTGCACTGATGAACAATGCAACGAGGACTCAAGTAGTTTGCATACTGGACTCATAATTAAATGCTGCCAATTGATAGACTCAACAGTTTTTCTCAAATGTCTTTCTTTTCAGATGTTTTCCAGCCTGGAATCTTCTACTTCTTAACCAGGTTCTTCACATTGTTTTCATCATGTTACCTGTTTTCTGGTCTTGGGGGCTCCTTCCTCCATTAGAGGCTTTGGTGTTATGGTTGATGGAACAATTCCTCATCCATGCTCTGGGAGGCTCACCAATGGCCACCAATTTAAGGTAAGTACTCATTATCTAACAGTAATGTCAGCGTTCATCACTAGGTATTCTGTCGAAGAGGAAGACTGTATTAAACAGGCTCAGGTGTGCCAATGAAATGTGCTGCATTTTAATACACACAGTACTTGAGAATTACTAAAACATTTCATGATTGAAATCTGCAGCACAACCTCCACAGCTCATTTTGGTTGTCCGAACAAAAATTTGGTGGTTTCGGACGACCGAGGACCATTAAACATTTGCCTAGACACATCCAAAGTAATAAGATATTCATCTATCCATGGGGACATTTCTGTGTGTAATATAAATCACATAGGATATAGGCAAGTCCACTTTTCAGTTGTGTAGAATATTATGCAGAATTGATGTTAGTAGTAAGCAGTGCATGCACTGGGTTTAAAAGTGTCTTCCACTTGTTTATCTCCTATTTTCAATGTCTGACATTAGTATAAAGCTGCATGGCTAGCCAAGCATATGATGATTTGCCTGCAAGCAATGCAGACACAATCATGAATTGCATTTGTAAATGTATGCCATGCAGTCTACAACAATAAAGTAAATTCAGCAACAGATTACAGTACTAATGGTACTGTGACATCTACTCTGCACCACCCCTCTTCTTCCCATCTTGCACCTCCAAGCAAAGAAATGGTTATTTATTGATCAATATCAATTTAAACTAAGGGCTGAATAATTCAGTTGGTAAAGCACAGGAAGGGTAAATGTAAGGCCGCACTTTTCAAATCCTATTTATCTTTCACAAATTTTACCGTGAAGAGGTTAAACGGATAATTTCCTACCTCTAAAACTTTTGATATGTGGTGAGTAGTTTGTTTACATCTGCAGTATAAACTTCTGTATCTACTGCAACTTCATTTTGATAAGTTTATCAGTTTAATATGCCTTCAAATTACAGTACACTGGAGATAAACGAGTAACGCTGTAGGTATTGCCAAGTTTTCTGGTTTGTCTTTAATAACCATGATTGCACATTGTACATGTAATGTTTAAGTCATGTAACTTTATCGCCAAGTTTACTGGTTTGTCTTACCTATGATGTGCACATTGTACATGTAATGTTCAAATCTTGTAATTTTATTGCCAAGTTTTCTGGTTTGTCTTTAATATCCATGATGTGCACATTGTACATCTAATGTTCAAATCATGTAATTTATTGCCAAGTTTTCTGCTTTATCTTACCCATGATGTGCACATTGTACAGCTAATGTGCAAATCATATAATTTTTTGCCAAGTTTTCTGGTATGTCTTTAGTACCCATGATGTGCACATTGTAAATGTTCTCATGTTCAAATCATGTAATTTTATTGCCAAAGTTTTCTGGTTTGTCTTTAATATGGATGATGTGCACATTGTACATTTAATGTTCAAATCATGTATTTGCTTCTATAGAGAACCTTTGTGTGTAATTGTGTTGTATTATTTTCTTTTGTTCAACCATTCTTTTTAAATATTTTTATCTTACAGACTTATCCTCATGCTCTTCATATCCGGTTGTTCTCTAGCGATATGTTCTCTACTGCCCTCTATCCTTCCCATCATCCTCTTCAGTGCTCTAACAGGTTACATTCTCAGTGTGGACATATCCGGTTTTGCCAACTTTGCAGTAGAGAAACTAATGAGTTTGTTTAAGAAACCAAGGAGTACCAGTTCACAGACGGTCAACGATGAGGTCGTGTTCGTCCAACACAACAGCCACTGGGTATTGGTGGTAGTACACCATGTGGTACTTGTGGTTTTCACAGGAGGCGTCACCATAGCGATGTACTATTATTCTGCTGCCTTTTCCAACACGGTCTGGCAAATTCTTGGGATCAGCATCATCGTCGCGGCTAAGTTAGAGACCGTGCTCCGTCAATGTCAGCAGGTTTACGTGTTTGGTGTCTTCCGAAATTGTCTGTATCCCAGAGACGTCAACCACAGGGAGAAATTCAAGAAGAGGAAAAGAAAACTGAAATTTATTGGGGTCTTTCATAAATTTGTCATGAACTTTGGTGAGTCCAAATAAAACTCATTTTATGTATGCCTGACAGTGTAATGTTCCAAGTGGGTGGGGGGGGGGTGCCTTCATAATTATTGACCACTATTTTATATTTATTTATAGCACTTATAGTTTCAGATGCAGCCTTAAGGGAATGTGAACATTTCTATGCACTCGTGAGATGATCTTACGATATACACATCAATATTTTTATTTTTATATCTAGACCTTCAAAGTTTCAAAGACTCTCCTTCGTATGTTTTAACACAAATATTTTCAGATATATTTATTTTCAATTGTTTTAGCTCTTTTGATAAGAGATTTCATCACTGAGTGTGAGTGTAGATTTTTTTTTTGCAGCACCATTTTCATTTAAGGTTTAAAGTAAAACCAAGCCTTTAAAATGACATTAAAATATTGCATTTGCAATGGTGCTACTATATGCTAATCTTCAACAATATGTTCAGTATCTTTGCAAAAGATATTCCTTATACCCCTAGTATTTTAATTACTATTTTGTTATAATTGTGTTTGGTGTGGACAGCTTACTTTTCTAGGGTTGGGAAAGACCACCAAATAAGTGGAGTGCATCACTCTTCTCCCTCTCACCCTCCCTTCACCACCCCCATCCTCACACCAATAGTCTATATTTTCCCCTGGTGAAATTACAGATATTGCTGTATACCCAATTGTTAGGTAATGGAAAACTAGATAGGGATAATTTGCATTACTTGTATTTGCTAGTTATGTATAATTAATTAATTATGTTTAATTCCTCTCTTGCAGTTATGCCTGTCATAATGGTCATTTACATATCATTGGGCATCAGTGTGTCTGCAGCGACTGGTCCATCGTTTAGTCTTGCACTCGGAAGCTGTAGAGCCTTCAGATGGGTAAATAGCTTCAGAAGATATTTTAATCGATTAATTTATCTGCTATCAACTGAGTTTTGCTATGAAGTATGAGCTTTACACATTCAACCAGCTACTTGCTTTGATTCTTTTATTCTGAAATCCCACCACATTTTGCAAATAATGAATGAGAAGGTAGGATTTGATGTTTGCAGGTGGTTAATACTACAATGAAATTTTGCCTTGACACCAAATTCTAGTTTACCTACATGAAACTCTAAAAGGTAACTGAATCAAACCTTGCTGTCACTGATTTAAATGGCCTGTGTAAGTAGAATTTGCAGTTGGGATCGGGATCTGACAAAGAGCTTCCCCAATTAGTGAGTGATCGTGAGAGATGGGTTGGGAGAGGAGGAGGGAGGGAGGGGAATGAGGTTCCAAGTGGTTTTGCATATAAAGTGACCTCGATTCCATTCTGATCAAGCAAATGATTTTAGACAAAGGTCTGTGTGTCATAGTGTCCATATTGTTTCCATTCAGATCTGGCATAAATGACCTTGATTCCATTCTAATCAAACACATGAATTTGGACAACGGTCGGTATGTCATAGTGTCCAATTTTGTTTCCATTCAGATCTAGTATAAATGACCTTGATTCCATTCTAATCAAACACATGATTTTAGACAACGGTTGGTGTGTCATAGTGTCCATTTTTGTTTCCATTCAGATCTGGCATAAATGACCTCCATTCCATTCTAATCAAACGCATGACTTTAGACAAATTTCGGTCGGGGTGTCATAGTGTCCAATTTTGTTTCCATTCAGATCTGGCAGAGCACAAGCAACTCCCTTTTGGAAATCTCTGTGGTCCATTTCGTCAACTCCGTCATTCGACCGTCGCCGACGTCGACCTGGACCTCGATGGGTCTGGGCCTCCAGTTGTTAGTGGTGGGGCTGGCAAGGGATCGTCTTTTCCAGACTCTTCATAAGCTCTACACTTACCTGACCATTCTGGTCACCTCGTATACCGTCAAAAAGCAGCGACGTTCCTCTACCATCCCTCTCATCGTGGTATCTATATTCCTATTTCCATTCATATTTCTACTCATTCTGATTGCCGGTGTATTGTCCGCTCCCATTTTGCCTCTGTTCACCTTACCGGTCATCCTCGTTGGGTTTCCAAGGCCGATGCGCTTCTGGCCTGGAGGGGTGGGAAACTCAGCCAGTGTCTGTAGGGACACAATTTTCTACACCGAGATGGTACCTCAACTGGTGGCAGCATTTCAGAAAGCACTCTCTGCAGGTAGTCTGGGTAAGTTTTTGTCTTGGTTGCTTCTTTGTGTCTTGTTCTTGTTTCTTCATGTTTATTTACTCCAATACTGCATCAATTTTTCTTAATGAAAACATGTAACCAGCTGGTAACTTAACCCTAATCACTTGGTCGTAATTATAAAAAATTCAGCCATCATCTTATAAGTTAAGAAACCATGTAAAGGTATGACTAATGTGTAATTTTTGTAGATTTTGTGCTAAGATTGAATTCTTTGTTTTAGATTCACTTTTATTTTGGAGACAAAGGAAAATAACTGCCGAGGTGTGAATTATGAAGCATGCTGTTGACTCTGATGCAAAAATTATACAACTTGTTCTAAAGTTGTTCTAGAAGACGTGAGCTTAAGGTCAATAATACATAAAACAAAGTATTGACTTTGTCAAATTTCCTGATTTTTTCTCACTCCACCTCTCTCTCTTCTCATGCAGGTGCACCTCAACCAGGTTACCATTATATACTCAGGTTTCAAGACAGGATGGTATGGGTACAAATCATGGAGTGTGGCTTTGGGTATTACTCATTAAGTGTCAAAGGTATGGAACTACAGGAGACTTCTTGCCACACCGTGGAAGCGTCAGAACTGGAAGCACAGTTTGAAGTTGCCTTCGAGAACGAGATCGGTGGTTGTTGTTCCCTGAACCCCTATATTGCTCATACCATGACCCCAATGGACGTCATCAATTTTAAGACCTACTCTGATGCCAAGAGCACCCTCACGGGTATCATCGACTCCCCCGATACCTTGACTAGGATCAACGCGGCATTTTACAAGACCCTCCTCTGGGTTCTTGTCCGACATGTCCTAGAGAGGAAGGATTACAGTCCGAGGAAATCATCTTCCAAGTCTTTGCAAGGGAGGAAACCTTTATCAGTCTTTTCCCCGACGAGATTAGATGGAGTGAAATCGAGAACGCTCTCTGCTGCTTCTCATCAGCAAGCAGACTCAAAGAAGGTGACTCAGATTCATGAGCCGTGCCCGAGTAAAGACAGCGGCCATCCGGAATCGTCTCAGTCGAGACCTCACAGTGTCATTTCTTACGAGCTGAAGAAGTCTTCCTCCTGGAGTAGTCTAGGAAGCTGCAGTGATGATGATGGCGGCTTAGAGATGGATAAAGTCCAACCGGAGAGAAGAGACGCCGAGAGCAGGCCGACCTCAGACGACCTGTTTGATGACCTCCCCGGTACGGTCAAGGTGGAAGACGAAGAGGAGGATCTCTTGAGGGAACTGGAGTTTGGACTTCCGGTGGTAGATAAAGGTACTCCAAAGCACGGAGGTGAAGATTCCAGAAATGTCCAGCAGAGAGGAGCAGGTATCAAACTGGCCAATTCTATCCAGTTTAGGTCACCGCACTCTTCGAGATTGAGTCTACCGTTTAAATGGCGGGAAATTCCCATCGACCCGGAGACATTACAACCTCTCCTGGGTAATTTCTCCACTGATTGGTTTAAGAGCATCCTACTCCACCTCCAGCTGGAATCCGATGGGAAATCCTCGCAGGAGGTTGCGGATGAGATGACTTCTGATCCCGCTCTCATAGAGATGTATTCCTACCTGACGACGGCCTGCCACTTGGTCCTCTGTGGAGACGGCCTGTTGGCGGGCAAGAATGGCCCTTGGCATGTTTACAGGGCTTATTGTGGTGACCCTCCTTGGTCTCCTCACTTGGAGTGGATGTCTGAAGATGGAGAACTCTTTTCTATAGCAAAGCAAGCTTTCAGGTCAGTGATTGTGTCTTTCTCTGATTAGAATTCTTTAGATGCAGTCCACTCTGCTATGCATTTAGCAGTCTCATTTGTTGCATTCATACTAGTCCTTTAACAGAGGTGGGGGAGGGGGGATGGAGGGGTTTAGGGATGGTTGAGTGCCTAGTGTATGGTTCGGAACCTGATCTAAGTAGGGGACCATCAGCTCATTTGGTAGGAGCTCTGGACTACAAACCTCTTTCCAAGAAGCATTCACAATAGGCAATCGGGTTCATTTTCAGTCCCATATTCTTCTCTGAGATGACCACTTTATTGCCTACACCACTTCATGTAGCTTGGCATCTAAATGGAAAGGGGGCATGGGAGGGGGGGATTGTCACAGTTGAGAATCTGTAGTTATGGCTTGACCCAGGGCTAGAATACCTGTACCAAGATAAGCTGGCTCAAGGTACCCTTTACTTGCACTTAAAATGAATCCTGTGTCGTTGCTTCAAGTATGTTCAGCTCTGAGCACTGAAATCCAACATCCAGTAATACCATTAAATTTGTAAATTGCAAGCCTCTCGATCACCAACGCTTTCTGCAAACTTTTATAAGTTTGGAAAGGTGGGTGGGGGAGAGTACCAACATTTCAAGGACTGTGTTAGACAGTATGCTGTTTGTTTGGTGATTTCTGTACATTTTACAAATGCAATGCAAATATAGTGCAATATTTATTTTATAAAGCAACAAACATTGAATCCTGCATTTAAAGATCAGTATATATGACCACGAATGCAGTGGCAGATTCAGGTCTCTGGTCCTCCTTATTAATTATAATTTTGATTATGACTAAACAGTGCTAAAAACATAATTTTGATAATCACAAGGTACACAGTGAAAGTTTTTTTTTATATAAATGCTTCAGGTGGGTGGATGCCTTACTTTTTTAGCCAATGTTTTGTTAATATGCACCACCATTTTGGTAGTAATTCTGGTATATTCTGATTGCTTTTCGAGAAATCCTGGCTCCACCACTGCATTGTGCCAACTGTGCAACCTTCGATTAAAGGAAGGGGACAAATTGTATTAACTTAGCTAATTTTGTTTTGTATATTTTTCTTACGATCATTTTGTTGTCCTGCAGATCTCTCCTTTGACAATGATAATGATTTGTTAATGTATGATATGAATCAAGGGGAGGAATTTTTATGCTTTCTTTGGACCTTTAAGTGGAAGATACAGAAGAGTAGGTGAAGCTTGTGGAATCAATCAACTAGGATTGAGTGAAACTAGTGATTAGTCCTCTTGGTATACTACATTGTAACAATTGTCATTGTGGATGAATGTTGTGGTCAGCCATTAATTTAATTTTAAGTCCAATACCTCTTTTCGTTCCTCTTGACAGGCTGGCATTCAAGTTGGCGTACGACCAGATCGTCCTCGGCGAAGGGGACGAGGATGAAGATCTGATAACGAACCTTGAGGACTACGAGAGCAACTGGTATTTAGGGAGCGATACTGACGAGGAATGGAAGGAAGCCATTAAACGACATAAACCAGAACTCTTCTCGTTAATGTTTAATCCACAAGAGGTACGTGACAAAGTTTGCTTAAAAATAGTGGCTTTTACTAGCTGTCAGAGCTTGCAGATCGGAAGAAGGGGACAAGAAGGGAGGGGAGATGAAAGGAGGAGAAGGCAGGGCAAAAGGGGATGAAGTTAAGAATGTTGCATAGTTTAAATATTTCAGTCTTACAGACCAACATTTTTTTGTAGCAAAGAAACATTCTTTAAGAAACAGAGCAAAAGTTAAGTAGATAATAAAATATTGAATTTAGACTGTCAGCTTCCTACATGTGAAATGTGTTGTATTATGTCACATGGCTGATTGCAGGGTTAATGGTAGTATGGGAAAAGATAGGACAACTGCCAGAATAAAGTAAAGAAGAATAGATGATAAGTACCTGAATATAATCATTTTAGTTTGTCGTAGTACGTAGCTGGTCACCTTTCATAACTCTAGTCTAGTTGCCAGATCCAATAGAGTTTACTGGTGCAATGTTTTGAAACCATCCAGGAAATGTTGTTTCATCCAGAGAGTCCCAACAAGCTTAAAATTATTGGCAACAATTTCTTAGTCCTGATAAGTGCATGCATAGTAGACTAGATACCTGTAGTGTGTTAGGTCTTTTCGTATTAAACGCAATAAAGCTGTCCAAAGACTTATAAACTTCTGTTATTATGTTACTGCAATAAACTCACAAAAAGTCTCTGCCCAAATACATTCGATGGTAAGCAAAACCAGTCCGATAACTCAAAATACTGCTTTAACTTAAAGCCTTCTAATAGCTGAGAGGTGATGACATCATGATCACAAGAGTTGTTTCCATAAAAACACCACTAAGCACCACTGAAACAATAGCAATATCAATGGGTCTGATAGTGTTGTTCTAGCCACTGACCAGTTTTATATTTCAAGTCTTGTCTGTTTCTCTCTACCTGCTAGAACACTTACCACGGTAGAGTTCTGAGTCACCAGCCTGTGATGGCCTACGTCGGCAGTTTGAATCAAGAGATGGTACGAGCGTTATGGTCGTCCTTATCTCTGGAGTTACTCTACATGACCAACGACGACGAAGAGAGGTACAGCATCCAGGCCCACCCGATCATCCTGAGAAACCTCACTGTCCAATCCGCTGATCCACCCCTCGGCTACCCCATCTACGCCTCCCCGCCCATCTCAGTTCCGACTCTCTGAAGACAATATCATCTGTGCAATAGGTTTTTTGCCTTTTTTTCTCTTTTGTCATTGCGTAAAGATCTACACTATTTTTTTTAAATTGTTTAATTGGACATTCTCATGAGAAGGGATAGGAAAAGATAGTGAGGGAGGGGTGGGAGTTAAGGAGGGGGAGGTAAGGGGACAGTATAAGTGTTCTTAGGTGGTCGAATGTGCCTCCATTAGATTACAATAACAAAGGTGAAGTTCTTAATACTGTTAATTGTTAAATTTAAATACTTTTTAGTTACAACAATATATTTAGATTTCTGGTGCAGTGGTTCATTCAGAATAAAGTAGTCTTGGAATCTACAGACAGGAAAGTAGGGAAAAATCAGAGAGGGTATAGGAGAGAGAAGAGGAGGAAGACATAAATGAAATGAGGGGGGGGGGGGGGGCAGGTGAGGAGCAGGGCAGCTTATATTCTTAAAATCTGAAAAGGCTAACAATACTTTTCTAAGCATTTTAAAGAAATTGATGGAAAATTCGACTTCCCAGCCTTCTTTAAATTTTGTGCAAGAATGGAAAGTAGTAAATTGCAAAATTGTGTTCCAAGTTTTTAAGTTCTTAAGTTTTGAATTGATGATGGTGTAGTTTAATATAAATAAGCTATTTTTGATAATGGAGTTTGAACAGATTCATGTACTTGTCTTGTGTAATTAAGAGAAATTATTAAATGAAATATTGATGAGGACCTCTATTTATTCCACTGGTGTGAAGGACAGCAAGTCAGTGAAGGCTTTGCAGAATTTCAAACAGAATCCACAAGTTGAGAATAAGTAATCCACGGCAATTATGCATTTGACATAAATCAGATTATTACCAGATCCATGGTATTCAACTCGGTCTTGCATTCCTTTTTATTCAGAAAATATTCAGAAACAACAATTTTTATATTTGTGGGATAAAAGCCTCTCGACATAGATTTAGTCAAAAGTTTCAAACATATGACACCAGTTGCAACTAAGGACCCATAATCATTTAGAAAACAGTCATATAAGATGAGGATACCTGTTCCTATTATACCTGTTCCCCAGGACACAACGTCCCTCATTGGAGGGTCACCAATATAATCAAGGTGAAAATTATGGTCGTCAAGCAAACACATTTGAATACCGAAGAAGTAGATTATGAATTGTTGTAGAAGATGCATCCTCGATTGAGCTAGGAAACTAATAATCCAGGTGTTTGCAACGTTTTGCTGTTAAGAACTCATATGCAAAGAAATATGCCAATAATGGTCACCTCTATGAAACATTACACATTTGTTTACTGCTTCTATGAAATTCTATTTTCCCAACAAAAACATGTCCGATCATCGGTATATTTTTTGGCAATTAACTAGAGTACTAACACCTGCAGGTAAATACCTGTGGAAAGTCCTAACAGTTTGTAATGCCTAATTTTAGGGGATTATACACCTTTAAAAGAAAACCACATAAATTTGGGATGTGCAAAATGTTCTTTGTATGTCATAATGTTCTTTGTAAATTTCATCAGTATTATTGCCCCAAAATATGGTAGTATACATCACAAAAAGTTCATTCGAACCCTAACCTCAAAGAACATTTTACTGCCAACTCTCAACACATTTTTCCTCATTGAGAGAGAATTTGTCAAATTTTATCAATCTCCAAGACTGAATAATGCAGAATATTCTCATAACCTCCAAAGAACACTTTGAAAACATTTTAGCAATTTTTAAAAATTTGGGGTCAGTACCAAAGCCGTTGCCTTTATCCTTGATTTTTGTTTTATTGAAAAGTTGCCTTGAGAGCAAACCACCTTGACATTTTCAATTCTTTTTAATATATAAATATGTATATGTATGAATAATATATTCATATACTGTAAAATATATTTAGTAGTATAATTTTTTAACTTATAGCTATACATTTGTAGAATTCAGTTTTCATATAGTGACTTGTCATGGTTAATATCAAATCTTTACCCCATTTGTAACTGTCGTTGACTGTTACTATGTATACAGTATGATTTATACATGTGCACCACTTCAGTATTGTATTGTTCCACAGTACATCAGTTTATGGTTGTATGCAGTATTGAACATGACAGAATATAACAGAGTGAAAATAAAATGATTGCTACTGAGTACAATACATATACTTGTGTTTCATTCATTAAAATGTTGTCTTATGTCATTCCTGTGTTGTCTATCATGTTCTTAAGTTTTTGGCACTAAAAGTAAATTCTAAAAATTGCCCTTATATGTCCTAAAATTGGAAGAAATTGTTGTTTAATGTGATAGTTTCTTTTCAAATCTACTTTACATTTTTCCCTTATTTTGCTTGTCTCCCTTTGAAAATGATTTTCGTACATGAGCATGTAATGATAATTTGACACAAGCACTAGTATCAAAACTTGATATACAAGAACTTCTATCTGGGCCATTAAAGCTTTACTCTTAAATATCAAGAGTTTATACTCACCAATGACGTTAATTATAATGATTAAAGGAGTCAGGTGAAAAGTTTTCATTTCACATATATATTTAATATCTAGATATAACATTTCAATGAATACCATCTCCCATACTGATAGCGCAGTAACTCCAGTCGCTGAATCTTATTGAGCTACAAACAGTTACTAGTAATGATGGAATTGCCTCGACCCTAAGCATGCATTTATTAATTTACTTAAGCTTATCTAATATTAAATCACAAGATGTATTATCCATATTTTATCTATACCTTACTATTACTCAGGTCATTTTAAGCATTGCAATGCCACCAAAAATGCTAGAAATTAATAATGATCAGTTAAGCTCAAACATTTCAAAACAAAATTTTACTATAAGAGCATTTGCCTTCACTGATTGCCTGTGGAGTAACCTGGAGGGTCAAAACATGAATTGTGGTTGGAACCCCCTCCCCCTCACCTACCCCCCCCCAAAAGTTTAAGTAAGTTAGCATATCTTTAAAACTGCAAACATCCTTCTATAATACCGAGAGTCAAATGAATGGACTTTGATTGCACAAATGATGCAACTGCAACAAATGGCCTCCTCACACTGCACCACCGCATGAACACTGCTAACATTATAGTGAAGCTATTTCAGAATTCAAATTTTCTATGATAATGTCCTCAACATATATCCCCTAATTAGCTTCAAATTTGCATTGGGTTGCACTTTTGTGTCCCTCCACGCCAATCAGCATTTAACAAGTCATTTAATACCAATTAAATCCAATTGATTGCTCCCAGTTTATAGTAAAATACCATTTAAAACAATGCAGAAAATTTAGTGTCCCATGAATTCAATGAACTATTTTCTGTCATTTATAAACCTTATGCCAACTTTCATCATATTTAGGTAGTCACTGGACTGTCTTTGAACAGCCATGTATGATGGTATACCACATGTATGGTACAGACAGCCATGTATGGTATGTATATATAGACATGGTCCATGGTGCAACCATGGTACAGCCAGCCATGTATGGTATATAGCCATGGTACTTGATGCAACCATGGTACAGACAGACATGCATGGTAGGCCTATATATAGCCATGGTACATGGTGCAACCATGGTACAAGCAGCCATGTATGGTATATATATATGTATATATATATATATATATAGCCATGGTTCATGGTGCAACCATGGTACTAACAGCCATGTATGTTATATTTATATAGCCATGGTACAGGAGCAACCATGGTTCAGACAGCCACGTATGGTATATATAGCCATGTTACATGTTGCAACCATGGTACAGACAGTCACATATGGTATATATATATATATATATATATATAACCATGGTACATGATGCTACCATGGAACAGACAGACATGTATGGTATATGGTGCAACCCTGGTACAAACAGCAATGTATGGTATATATAAAGCCCTGGTCCATGGTGCAACCATGTAACAGACAGCCATGTATGGTATATATATAGCCATGGTACATGGTGCAACCATGGTACTGACAGACATGTATGATATAAATAGCCATGGTACAACCATAGTACAGACTGCCATATATGTTATATATATATATATATATATAACCATGGTACATGATGCAACCATGTACAGTACAGATTGTCACATATGGTATATATATATAGCCATTGTAAATGATGCAACCATGGTACAAACAGCCATGTACTGTATGGTATATAAGTTCAAAACAAAATGCAGCTTGTACGGCAAACTTAATGATATGATCAGTAGTGAGGTATATATAGAAGATGACATGTATATACAACGCTACACTTTCCAAAGCATCAAAGGCTGTCCAAATCCATGATACAAAATTTGAATGAAGAATTCCATTATCAAACCTTATTAAAAATATATCAAAATATAGAAAGGTCATTAACAGAGAGAATATCTTCCATCAAACAACACACCAGTAATATCTCTGGTAAGTTTTTAATTTTTGAAAAAATTAAGAATTCATCGCTCCTTATCTGTTCTTTCTTCTATGTAAAGATATTTTATAAACCATGATAGATATACTGTGAGGAGACTGATCGTCGCCAGTCCACAGTGTAGACCACTTAACAGAACTTATAATTTAGGATTCATATCATAGACCGTGTAGGTATTACTATATAATGTACATTTTGAAAATTAAACCGAAAAATGAAAAATTTGAGCAAGTGGACCAATGAATCATAATTTAAATAAATGAGTTCTTTTCTATTTATTGATCATAATTACTCTTCTTACTTTTAATATCTTGTTATAATGAATACAGTCAGCAATCTCAAGGCTGGTATTTGGACTTGATGAAGGGAGATATGGCTGGACAATCTTTCTGATGACAGGCTTTGGTGATCACGACTTTTATTCCGTACTCTGACCAGAAGAAGAAAAAAAAATAGACTGGATATGAAAATTGCCCTGGATTGGTAAATATATTAGTCAAGGCGAATCTTTTTACAACTTAAATAACTGTTATGGTTGTCCAAACAGCAAATCCTTCCCCCCCCCCAAAAAAAAATAAACAACAAAGAATGACCAATATGTACGGTGTAGGGGAGAGAGGTGTAGACTTGGTGAGCATAACACCAGCTTTGGGACTGTAAAACTCCCCTTTGAATGGACCACAGGCCTCCACTTTTCTTTGTTTTATTTCTGCAAAGTGATGGCAGGTGATACATATTGATATTTTACATATATTTTTGGGTATTTACTTTATAGTAAAAATGTTAAAACTGTTAGTCGTGTGCTGAAAAGGATAAAAAGGAAACTGCTTTTTGGCCCTGTTAGCGCCATGAAAGTAAGTTGTTGCTAGCAACCATGGCGAAGCTAGCTGCTTTAATTAAGTGATTGCATATGACCAGTAGAACATTGCAACAACTGTCTGGCTTGATAATCTGTTCTGGTTGATAAAATTTGCTCTAAGTATTGAGTACCGTTATTAACATGCTTGCATATGACAAGAAATGATGGTGTAACAAAAGTCTAGCTTAATAACTAGTTGGGATCAATTCCTCTTCTTTCGATATAAACGAGTCGGGTGCAAAAATATCAGTGGTTTATATGTCAAATGTTGCAAAATACCCATACAGTAATCTGATATAAGAGAAGTTTAAAGATTATAACAAGATTGTAAGCTATTACGAAAAACAGATTGTGAATATATGCCAGAAAATATATTTCTATGTTTACTTTTAGGTTTAATTTTCTATTCCGATCAAACGTAACAGCAGGAGGACTTTAATATCTACTTTCCTGGTCAATACTTTCCAGGAAATAATTCGTTCATGGTTATTCTTCTGAGATGAATAACACAAGATAATTGCCCTAGAGCATCTTGCTATGTTAAACAGTGTTCTTTGTGCAACAGAAAATTATCAGCATTTTCCAAAGTGTTATTGCAAAATTTTGCTCTCTACAATTATTTTTTTATGTATTAATAAACTTGTTATTTTACTTCCCCAATCAAGTTTACTCCCGGGTTTTGCTTCCTTATCAGTCTAGAGTTTTATTCTTCATATTCCTTTAAAGGTACTCTGCCACCCCACCCCCTCCCATCCCCCTATCCCAACCCCCCTCCCCACTGCACCTCCCATCTAACTGTGCTCATACATATAATTACCTGACTCATTTTGAATGCTTTAGCTTTCTTCATTCCCAATCTTGCCGACAAACTGAAGAAGAGTGAATTAGGAAATAAATAAATATAAATATCATTACAAATCAAAGTTTAAGTGCATCATGGTTAAGAGCCTGTACTGTTCCAGTACCACAAATTGATACCTTAATTAACCACTACATTTCTGTTACCTCTACAGATATCAATCAACTAAATTCTCAAAAATGATGCATGTCACAGCATTTCTCATTCATACTGTTATACATACTGGGGTGTAAAACATACAGCATAAACGTTAACCTGGGCATAGGCGTAGGAGCCTAATTTGATTTGGGGGGGGGGGGGGCTGTAGACTTGCCCGAAAATACAACGTCAACATGCTAATGTGCAAATAGGCATGGATCGGTTATTAAATCTCATGCGAATAACATACAATCATTTGCCGTGTTATTACCCTTCCATATTGGTTAGAATTATTGGGGAAGTCGTTACAATCATTATGATGATAATAATATCAGTTTCACCATTGAAAAACATTGCAAATTATTTTTGTTTCAGTAGGTGCCCAAAAACTTCTCATCATATTGCCCAAATTTTCACAAAAATTTTTGGTTTGGGGGACTGCAGCCCCCCCCCCCCAGCCCCCCGCCTCCTACGCCTATGAACCTGGGTAAAGATAGAAAATAATAAATAAAAATAAAACAATGGGGAGAACTCAAAGAATTAAAGTAAGCAAGTATTTTATTGCACTTTATTTAGTGCGCAATCTTGAGCAAAGTGAACAACTGATATAGAAAGTACCTTAATGTATAGGAACAAAGAAACAATGTGCAAGTATTACTCGAGATGAATCATTTCTGGAAACTGTAGGACAGAACCACAGACTGGGCAGAACCTTTATTAAACAAAGGCTTATTGTCGTTCTGTTCAATACATTACACAGACTAATTTAACTGGGCTATGTAAACAATGGAGTTATGAATATTCCAATATATATCGCCTCTCAGCATGTAAATCTAGTACACCAACCTTGTAGCCATAAAGTAGCTTTACATTGTTTGTTATTTGATGGCAGCGAATGAAAAGCACTCTAGTGCAGTCTTAGCAGCTAGACCATTTATTTTAGCTTCGCAATGACCTGGTACAGAATACTCACAAACGGAAACACGTCGGCATGTACTGGCTCATGTAGACGACAATCAATAACGGCGGCCGAGAAATCCAGACTTCTTTCAGTTTGTTTGCTGCAGCTATTAAGATCAACTCGGCACATCTCTCACCGGTCTGCAGCAGGTTCCAGCCTCTCTCGGCCTGACCGTCGTAGTTCTTGACGGGATCCTAAAATGGAAAGACGGAATTAAAGCGTAGCTAACACAGCCAAAATGTTCCAGCACTGATGTTGTCTGTCTGTAAACCATCACACAAATACACAGTCGAAAACGTTATCTTTATTTATCATAATGCAACACGTTTTGATAGTTTCTCCAGTTGACAGCTACATGTCTTTATTCAATCTTTGTTTTTATCTTATCATAAACTGCATGGCTCATATCTGTGCAGCTTGCATGGTCACTTAAACTGGTGTGGCAACAGTCCTTTGAACTCTCATGTCATTCACCTCGATTCTTATATGTACAAATATTAAATCTATCAAATATGTTGTAAAAGTGCTGAAAAGGTTACGATTAAGACTGAAAAAATAATATCTATTATGGGCAAAGTTTTTCTTGTGAACAAACTTGACACCATCATAAATTAACAGATTCCCAAACAAAGGATTTTGATATCAAGTCTTGAGTTTGGAGTAAACTTTAGGTTACATATGTATCATTTAAAGACTCTTGAAATACTTGGTCAAGTTTTATCTATACAAGAGCAGTCTGTCTTTATCTGTTTAGGCATTATAAGTTTTTTTGTCATCAGGAAATTTTAGTCATGTACTACATACAGGACTTTCAACACTACAAACATTCATGTTGATGTGTGGACATATTTGCTGGCACTTGGCAACCTGGAATCACCAAACCTGCACATCTCTCCTACAGCACACATATTAGTTATCTTTTGTACGGGGGCAACCAAATTTGCTGTTGGGATAACCAAACATAAGACCTGGTTGTTCGCCAGACAACCAGAAAAGAATCCTTATTAGATTTCCCTGGTTTCTTTACTTACAATTGCCAGGGATGTTGATAGTGAATAAATCTCCAAGTGGATATAATGATTAAGTAACCTATGTATAAAGTTAAGCAATTAGGAAACCGAATGATATGTGATCAACATCAACCCTTTTTAAAGGGGAATTTCAAGTAATTTAGTCATATGTGACAGTGACTGCTAGAACCAAGACGATATGTACAACTTGCATGCTTGCATGCTACTCAGCTTACACTCTCACAGAAAACTCACCAAGTGTTATATTCATACAATATATTCAGTTTGCCTGTTCAAGGCAAACTATAAGGAAAAGTAGCATGCAGAATTTACTAACGATATCAGGCCAAAAACCGAGAAATTGCGCACAAAGTTGTGTGACGTACCAATTTATGATATGCACATGTCATAGGTGATAACCAAGCCTGTACACCAAATAAGTGCGGGTTGCATGCTAACTGTGTGTCGGTGCGTACATATGCATGTTATTTTATGCAACACTCCTTTGTTCGTGGTGTAATTATACAAGATTAGTTTGTGAGACCATATATACATGATTTTAGATACATTCAAAACTATTCACAATCTGCAACTGCATGTGAGCAAGGATTTAACATAAGGGTGAATGGCACACAGTGTTAAAGGAGTGAAGAGAACCAATGACAACTTACACACAAACACATATTAACCAACTTGAACCCACCAGACCTTGACAGAATATTTCAAATATCACTCAGGCGGATAAAAACACTAAGCTGTTTTCATTGTTTGTCAAGTTTGCCAGCTCTAAGTACGTAGTTAAGTTTAAGTACGTAGTTATTAATTTTTAACAAAAGAGCAGTACAAGACAAATTTTAATATGAGGTTTCACTTTACTAGGTCATGACTAGTATAGATCTCCAGTGCAATATCCTCTGTGAAGGTGTTGCCTTTGTAAATTGTGCATAGTAATACCAATGCACCGGTGAAAAATAGTCATAACGCCAAACTCCACAGAACGAGAAATGGCAAGTCACTACTCACTATTTGCAGTATCTTTTTCTGTCAAGAAAGAGTTATGGGTAGAATCATTTTACAATAGCTATGTATGCTGGCCTGTGTATGCAAGACATGAAATAAAATGGGGTGTAAGGTGGGGGAGGGGGTAAGGGGAGGGGTGATAGGCAGTCAGTATAAATCTTTTGAAAGTATAATAATGCAAGGTTTGAACCACATTCACATGTAACTGTGGAATAATTTCACAGCATCTTATAACTGAATCGTAGAAACATTTCATTTGAGTTGATCTGCTAATCAACACACAGATTGTCAATCCCTCAATCAACCTATGCTTGTCTGGGGATTTAACTGAGCTAATAAATACTGTGCCCAAAAAACAAATACACTAATTTGCAAGCAGAACTTTCCCTCAAGCAGATCACACGATATAAAAAAAACTTAAGAATTTTTAAGCCATAAGTAAGAGAAATTACGAATGTGTGTCTGTAACTTACCTTTTTATCTAATGTCTCTTGAATAGCATTTTCTGCAATATTGGAAACCACAGGACCTGGGCAGATGTTAGTCACAGCGATGTTTGAGTTATATACCTCTGCACGCACCGTATCAAAGTAACCCTGGGAAAGGAGGAAGTCGGCATTTGTCACACACACACACACACACACGCACACACGCATATAAATGTTTGAGCCTTTGTTTCTAGATGATATCTTAATTTGGCATCATGAGTGAACAGACGTCTAGCCGAAAGACATCAACTGAGAGTTTACAAGAGCCTGGGATATATTCACAAATATGAAGGAAAAAAACATATTCAGAGTCATAAACAGCACCTGTTACAACTACACCTCATGCATCTGTTTGTATATAAGAGCAACAGCAATGGGAGCTAGGGTAGGGAGGGCTAGGGAAGGGGGGAGGGAAGGGGGAGGGGAATAAGGGTGGTAGGGAGAATTAAGAAAGCTGGAGAACTTATATATCAATACATGAGAAATATATACTGTATAGAGGCTTTGATAAGCAGCACCTGTTACAACTACACCTCATGCATCTGTTTGTATATAAGAGCAACAGCAATGGGAACTAGGGAAGGGGCAGGCAGGGAAGGGGAGGGGAATAAGGGTGGTAGGGAGAATTAAGAAAGCTGGAGACAAACTTCTATATCTATACATGAGAAATATATATAGAGTCATGAGCAGCACCTGTTACAACTATACCTCATGCATCTGTTTGTATATAAGAGCAACAGCAATGGGAACTAGTGAAGGGGGAGGTAGGGAAGGGGCAGGCAGGGAAGGGGGAGGGGAATAAGGGTGGTAGGGGAGAATTAAGAAAGCTGGAGACAAACTTCTATATCGATACATGAGAAATATATATATTCAATGGAATTTGGTCGCTGCTTACGATCATTCCAAATTTGGATGCGGAGTACGTTGCTGAGCAGGGGCTGCTTAATTTTCCAGCTACGCTGCTGACGTTGATTATGTGACCACTGTTCTGCTCGACCATATACGGGAGAATACATTTTGTTACTGATATAGCACCAAGAAGGTTAGTCCTGAGGACAAATTGGTCAGCTTCAATGGTTGTAGTGTGAATCCCTGCCCTCTGTGATACACCAGAATTGTTAATAAGAACGTCGATCTGTCAGGAGAATGACAAGATAGTAGAAACAATGGTTTGATTCTAAAGTGGAGATAAACTGCAGAATATATACATTTCTATAGATTTAAACATACACATGGTACAGTCTAAACTTAATCTTAATCATTAACATATGAAAGTTTTATGTCCAACATACTTGAATTGTTGGTTACCTCTGTATCCACCATCTAGTCACAGATTGTATTCAGTTAACAGCAATAAAAAATTAAAACAGCTATAAAGTGTGATTACATGATAATAATAGAAAGGAAATGCTCTCTGAATGAAAAACATTTTCTTATCAAGGCCCCCGGCCCCCCCCCCCCCCTCCCCCAAAAAATGGCAGGAACCTTACACCAACATATTCATGAGAAGTTCGCAGAATCACACCTGTGAAAGGTTTTAATATATTTAATGGATTGAGAACAATGGCTCTGAATTACCTTCCCAAAATGTTGGAAAGCTTTCTCTGCACACTCTCGGTGAGTATCAAACTTGTTGGCATCCAACACTACTACCAGCACGTCATCACTTTGTACGTTGCTCTCCTTTAAACATCTTTCCTTTACTCGCTCTAATTCCTTTTCTCTTCTGGACGATAGAATCAGCTTGGCTCCCTAAAAGAGAGCAAAAAAAACAAACAAAAAACAGAACAGGTCTTTAACGAAGATTATCATAAACCACTTACTAAAGACTTCACCAAACTCTTCCTGAAGAAAGGCATTGATTTAAGAAAGGACTGCTATGCCTACCTTCAATTCTTATTATTATTATTTAAGTGACATGAGCTTAGATGAAATGTCAGGCAATACATAATATAAGGGCAGCATTAATATTTCAAAAGTATACTAAAACTCTCTTCAATTATTAAGTACTACTTGATAAAAATATGTAAAACAATATTGCTATCTTATGGCAAGCGAAGTGCTTATAACCAAGAGAGGGTTTGTTAACCTTATCTCTAGCAAACAAATAATGAATTAAACTTAAAACATGGTATTTATCCTAATTTTGCATATGATGAAAGATAAACATATTGTACATCATTAACAAAAATTTAAGGCTTGTTATTTAACAGCTGTTTGGATTTGCTTGAACCAATGAAGTCCTACACAAATTTATAACAAGTTTCTAAATTTACTTTCATAGAAAACAAACATCTGATTTTGTGGGAACTTTAGTGCCTAAGCGTTGCACATACAACTTCACTACCAAAGTTGTATAGTCGTTAAAGACATATAATGCTATATGAAACTATCGAAAGCAGATAACAGTGCCAAAGGAGAGGAAATCTCTTCAATATATAGGACCCTCATTTAGACTAAGGTTACTGTATATTACAAACGTTCCAGCTTCCCACACATCATGAGTATTAATGACAAATGACATCATGAATATTAATGACAAATGACATCATGAATATTCGTGAAAAACGGTATCATCTTGTTTATAATAAACATTCAATCATGGATGACTAACTTCAATTGTCACATTTCTCGGTATATCTAACGCACCACTGGCAAAATGGTCATAAATATATTCAGAACACAGAGACTTTTTACCACAGACCCCATTAGCCCTCCTCGCCCCCCATCTCCACAAATTCTGGATACACAAATAAGTGACCTGCTTGAGAGGGGGGAAACAAAAGAAGTAAAGATGACTCAATCTTCACTATGCAGACATTGTAAATGTCAATGACATGTACTTACTGTTTGTGCCAAGGCTACAGCCAAACATTCACCAATACCACTGGATGCTCCTGTAATCCATACAACCTTGTCCTTAAAAACATCTGTATGTATAATGATAAAAGATGCAAGTCTGGTCAAAATTCAAACAATTTTTGTCTTAGCTAAGTAAAGGTAATAGCAGTTTGTGTTTTATCACCGTCTCCAAATATTTGTAACAAATTGTATAGTCTATCTCTTCTATGCTAGATTTACATGAACAAAATTCAGACAAGATGTTTCCAATATAATTACACAAATCACACATACACACAAAGCACAAAAGCCAGTTGGTTTTGTGATTCCTGGCAATATAATTTGTTCAAAATGCCACATAACTATCTGACTAATGTAGATCTGAAAGTGAGTTAAACTTTGTCCAAGATCTACTATTGAGAAACAGATCAGGTCAGGGAAATCCAGCAGTCTTATTTGTAGCACTCACTTGCAATGTATGCATCAACTATTTAATTCAATGATAAGGATTTTGCAATGCAGAACTTTTCTTCCAAAATGTTCACTGTCCAGAAAGAACAGTCTTCCTGTGTGGAATACAGACACACATGTTCTACGTATGGGCACATGGACATTTTGCTTTTACCAATTTTGAGCTAGAAAAGCAGCTCTACAATCACCACTTTAATAGTTGTTATTAATGAATGAGAGATACATCACATTGTTTATTCACTGTGATATATTTTCACAACTTTCTGTCAATGCCATAGTCACCTAGTATATAATTCACAGAGAATAAGGCCAAGTTTGAGACCATTTCAGACAACCTGTTGATCCACTGAGCCAATCTGGAGACCACGCACTTGAGATAACCCATTGACCACTTGAAGCTCAGAGTGTGAAAACTGATAAGGGCCATTTGAGTGTGTTGTAATTGCCCCGCAACTCTTTGAAGCAGATTTCATTTTCTGGCTATGTATTGTAGAAGATTTTGCCCCTTCACAAAACTAAACTGAACTGAAGTCACAACCTCCACCAATATCACTAGGGTTCACATGTACTCCACAAACTGGATCTACGTACCAAGTATGAAGTTCACAAAGGATTTCAGACTTTGACCTCTGTATCTGTTAAACTCAAGCGATCTTTGAACTTCACAGAAAAGTGCATCAATCTTGTACTCTATTATAACACAGATCCACATACCAAGTTTGGGGTTAGTCTGCCATGAACTTTTGAGTAACAGTGTTTACAAGTCACATACACAAGCACATCAACACCATCGCATAGATTACGCACATATTCCTTACTGTATGCCTCCAGCAAGGAATACAAAATTAACGTGCTTGTGCATTACAATGCATAACAATACATTTGGCAGGATTTAGTGGAAACATGCGCATCTATTGGAAAGTGGAGCTCAGCAGTATTTACCAATTAACTCCCCCCCCCCTCCAACCCCCACCCCAAATTGGAAAAAAACCAGTGCTGCTCATGAGTAGTACATTTGTTGCTATGGAAAATTTCAGGTTTGTGTAGAATTCCATGATTAGTATTAACATTTAAGTTTAACATGAGTGGAGCTGAAATTATTGTATGTGAAAGTTCATGAATGTCAGAGCCACAGTTCGACATTTTGGTTATATATAGTCCATGAAGTGATAACATTCAATGGCACAATTTAATTCAAACCTTACAATAAATCTATAATGTTCCTTCACAACTCCTATCAAAATTTCCTTTAACTAGCTGTTTTATGATAGTCATAAAACATTATTTTACAACATATTTAAGCTTGGAGATCATAATTATAATTCTTTTGTGAAAGAAACACTTTCATCTTCTCTGCATAAAGTTGTCAATATTTTTGTCTTGAAACATTGTACAGCATTTTTGTGAAATAAGAATTTAATCATAAAATACTGTAAACAATAGCTCTGGGTACTGGTGATATACATCCTTGCAATTTTCACCTTTTGCATAGAATTTTTACCAATGACAAATAAAGTTGTGCAGGTCAACTCTTTCATAACCTGTAATTGTTGGAGTTCTTAGACTATTGCAACCTGAAAGCCATCATAAAAATTAACCCAAGAAGTCATTGAACTCCCTTATAAACAATACGGTCAATTTTCCGACAGATCAGACCTGTACATAAATTTTTGGACGAATTTACAAAAAAAAATTAGTTTCATGGAATGTTTTCCTGCCAAATATATGAATATTTCTTCATATAACCAAACTAAGATATCCTTCTCAAGTTTATTTCACTACCAAATGAATTGAAATTGAGAAAGCAATTAATGAATTTGATTCAATCCTTGACATTTTGTCGGGCCGGACACTTGTCATGGTAGTACAAAATAATTGGAAACCAAATTTCAAAAATATTATCAAAATTTGGACTTTTGCTTCACTACTTAAAATAAAACTTGACTATCAACAAATTTGTGAGTTACTTTGTAATGGGATTTAAAAATGGACTAGAATTGTCATATTTATCAAGTTCGACTCAAAAAGCTGCCTTAAGGAACGTTATCCTGCTGTATCATATACATGAATGTTCTTTACTACATCTTCTTCTAGACAACAATAATAATCATTTATCAATGCTTTTCATTTGCAAATGTTTCTAGAGATTCTGAACGACAGTTGAATGTAGAAAATTCATTGCGAATTTACATACATATAAAAGTGAGTCCCTTCTACAGCACCAGAATATATTATTTCTCAGACACATGTTTTGTCACAAAATGCTAGTTTCTTTTTCTTTATTTCAACTAACTCTAAGCCATTTTATCCTGTCAACCCTCTTTTGCAAAGATACATAAGATATCAATACTTTAGTAAGAGTTTACACGTGCACAAACACTAACAAATTGGGAGGTGGATGAGGTCACCCCTATATTCACAAAAACAATTGATAATATGCTAATTAATCTTTTTAGTCTCTTGAAAATCAATACAATTTCAAATTATGTCTCTCTAACAATAGTTACTGAAACCATATAAACCCTTCCATACTGGTGGCTCAAAAGTGAAAATTTCATATTTTTACCTGGTTTTTGACCAAATTTTTCATACATCATTAATAGGACATCTCCATCTGACGCAAAGATGAAACAAATATAGAGCATGATGCCCAGGAAGAATGTTACGGTGAAATAGTACCACCAAGAATAAGTACACAGGACAGCCAGTCCAATGATACCAATGATGGGGATGCTGTAACGTTCCATTTCTAAGTAAGTAAAAAAAAGGACAACTGAGAGACAATTAAAAATCAGGGTTCAACAGGTTTTACATAGTATGTGTTTGAACCACTAGTAACAAAACCAAACAAAAATTTACAAGATACTACAGTGTGGGTTCAACTTTGCATAATGAAGCAATGACATTCATGGAAGTTGCTATTGACATGCAGTTACAGTATAAATTATTATGACACTCATGCCCAAAAACACAGATACAACTATGGTAGTCAGAATGGTTCATTATTATTGTACTCTTACTACTTTCATGTTTCACTGATATCATATACTTTATCAGTCATGGAGTCAGAATGAACACAAAAATGGAAACAATGTGAGCTAAGACATGGTCACTGAATAATTAGCCCCACCACTTCCCCACACAGTATAACCCTGTCCCATACTTACTAGATTTCTGTCACAATCTCATGACTCAAAGTTAGTGGCATCTTCAGACATTTGGAAGTGGTGAGGAAGGTTGTTGGGGGGGGGGGGTGGGAGGGAGGGTAAATAGTACTAAGACATGGTCACTCAATAATTGGCCCCACAACTCCCCCACACAGTATAACCCTGTCCCACGCTTGTACTTGATTTATGTCACATCCTCATGACTCAAAGTCAGTGGCATCTTCAGACATTTGGAAGTGGTGAGGAAAGGGGTGGGGGGAGGATAAAAAGTGCTAAGACATGGTCACTCAATAATTGGCCCCACCACTCCCCCACATAGTATAACCCTGTCCCACACTTTCTTGATTTCTGTCACATTCTCATAACTCAAAGTTAGTGGCATCTTCAGACATTTGGAAGTGGTGAAGAAGGGGGTGGGGGGAGGGTAAATAGTACTAAGACATGGTCACTCAATAATTGGCCCCACCACTCCCCCACATAGTATAACCCTGTCCCACACTTTCTTGATTTCTGTCACATTCTCATAACTCAAAGTTAGTGGCATCTTCAGACATTTGGAAGTGGTGAAGAAGGGGGTGGGGGGAGGGTAAATAGTACTAAGACATGCATGGTCACTCAATAATTGGCCCCACCACTCCCACACACAGTATAACACTGTCCCATGCTTACTTAATTGATTTCTGTCACATTCTTATGACTCAAAGTCAGTGGTATCTTCAGACATTTGGAAGTGGTGAGGAAGGTTGTGGGAAGGGGGGGGGGGTGGCGGGAGGGTAAAAAGTGAAATAAGAACAACAGGGAGGAAGACACAGAATGTTCACAGAAGTTTTGTGGTTGTGAAGGTAAACATCAGTAAGTTACAGTGAGTAGAAGAAGTCAAAGACAATTGTTTATCTAATTCCTGCCCAAAGTGTTCTCAGACAAATATATGGCAAATTTCATTTGAGAGCTAGGGCACCACATATTAGGGGAACATGTCTGTCCTCCACCCCCTCCCCCTCCCCTTGGTGACACCACTGTACAAAGTAGTATTGCTCTAAGTTGATTTCACCTCTTAAAGCAAGTAGTATTGTTTCCAACCTTAGTTATCATCTGTTACACAGATATAATTGCCACATATATGTTGCAATAAATATCAAGAAAGAAATGATCTTTTCAAACAAACGTCAAGTTCTGTAGCACTTCCAGAGCAGATTTAGGTCTACGTAGGTCTCAGTGTACCCGCGGTCCACCATGCAGCATATAAAAATTAGAGTAAGCATGTTGACTAACTTCTAGGACAAACAGTTAATTGTATCCATTGATGTGCATGCAACTAATCAGACTTGCTACAAAATACTCTCCATAAGTGTTCACACATATCATATGAATCAGTTTTCGGAGTAAATTTAAAGAGAACCAGAATAAAGTTTGCCCCAACTTAAAAAGGAAATTTATGCAACCAGGCCAGCAAAATCATCCCGATGTTGATGAAATCCGTTTGGTAAATCTGCCTGAATGCACTACCTTCATGTATCAGACAAGATTCTACACTCATTTCATAGTGTAAGAATCCATACATGTCAACACTGAAAATGCTGGGCAATGATCTATGCACTGACCAGTGACTTTACATGACTCTATATAAATGCATGCACTGTAGCTTAATAGCCTGAATGAAAGGATTGACTTGAAAGCCTATACAGTATATGCCAAGCTAGAGTTCCTCAACTGTTAACATTAACACCTACCTTTGTCTGTTTGTCAAGAACAATGGATCTTGGAAGGTCCAATATGTCTCCGACCACACTTTATGTATCTTACAATATCACCATGCACACACACTACAGTGATTATCAATGGTTTATTTATATTATACCTATACATACATTGTGTAACCTGATCCCTAATAGCAACTTTGGAAACAACCTGCAATTTGATCTTATCTTCAACTAATTGTATTGCGATCTTCCTGTATAAGCCACTAGAGTACTCTGAATTGTTTTGAAGTTTGATATAGTGAGGGTAAAAAAGTTGTGTAATCTAGTCTAAAAGTCTATAGCAAGTGATATATCAAAAACTCACCTTGCATATGGAATAATATAGATTACTGTGAATTGGTTGGCTCAAATGTGTAGCCAATATATCTGGTTCTTTAAACTGTCATTTAAAAAGCAAAACCTACCAATTATTGGCTGCTTTATATAGTTTTCTTAAATTCTGTTCTTTTGTCAATGATGAGTATGCATGAACGCTATGATGGGAATGACAGTACTCAATATCTCAATATTTCATTATCCAGGTAAAAAGATGAACATATGATCCATTGGCATCACAAACCTCAGGCCAAATATATATATTAATAGAGAAAACCAGAGAAATAAGATATGACTCATAATTGACAGATAAGGAGTAAAGTTTTAGAAAATATATTGGAAGTTTCGGTCCCCCTGCGACCTTCTTCAGCAATACTTGTCAGTCAAATGAAAAGTACAAAATGTAACAGTAAGTTGCAGTGATGGAATTAGAACCAACTAAACCATTACTAATTACACGAAGCGGATTAAGGAGCAAAGAACGGATTATATATGTTTGTAGAACCGATAGTTGTTTAGGGGTCCCAAGTCTTATTTGAGGCCTGTGATGTGAGACTTAATACGAAAGATATCCAATAGATTTCTTTACGATTTACGTTCAGTAGCAGATTTGAAGTTTGAGGCAATTAAAATACGTTTTAGGATTGTGAGAGAATGTCTATGAAGATTGAAATCATTCAACCTTCATACTTCATTACTTACATATGGCTTATGTATGGGAAATGAGGAATGTCCACAAGAACAGGGCATCCTCTCTGCTTAATGGTAAAAAAGCAAGTCACATTGAGCAGGACTGGATCAAATTGGTTTTCATATTTAGAATAACAAGGTAAAATGCTAGTGAAAAGACCTCGTGGGTCATTAATACACATTGCCTGCTGACCTAACTGTTAGTAACCAGAAATAAACACAATAGGCTAATGCTGCCCTGGCTTTTAAATGACATTAGTGACATCCATTGTTTACAATAATTTTGTAAGAACTAGGCTATGTCTAGGCCTTATACTAAATTGAGACTTCAAGCCGCTTGGAGTTGTGATGTGAATATCTTATATTTGTGCATATAAGAAGAAAAAAGTTGGATAAGGAAATAATCATTTGAGAAAAGAAATACTTTTTGCAGTCAGAAGACGCTGGAAGAAGAGACAGTGCTGTGCTGATATAAACGAAAGTGATGGCTTCAATTTGGACGATCGACTTAAGTTTCTTGCTTCCTGAGGACGATTATCTTCGTTTATAAATAAACATACTCATAACACGCAACGGTAGTTAAATGTGAGGGTTGACAGACGACCACATACAACAGTACTGTATACAGACGTCACAACCAGACGACAACTTGGTACAAAGTCCAATTGTAGTTTCAGTTTACTATACCAGTATATGTTTTAAACAATTTATTTATGGGACGCTTGGAATTAAAAAGTAACGAACTTGGCTATCAACGTTATACCAATGTATAAAAAGTTAAGTATTTAAAAACAAGCTTCAATTGAAAACATCAATGAATAAGCTAAGGTTTAAAGACTGAAAGATTATAACAAGGCTCTACAGGCTGTATATATAACACATATCATTCGAAATAAAGTTGAAAATCTATTGTCTCATCTGGGCTACCGTAGCATCTACAAGACTAACATTCTAAGGAGGGCGACCCCAAACCCCATTTGTTATCTGCATCACCCACCCTTCCGTCCCCTTTCACAGTGTTTTGTTCCATTGACCATGGTGTAGTACACCTATCAAAGTAAGTGAGAAAACTGCACCTTAGTCAAGGGCATAGTTTAATAATTCACAAGTGGGAGGGGTGGGGTAAACGGGTTATTCAAAGAAAAGGACCTTCACCCATGTGACGATATTAGATAATACCAGGGACAGATCCAGGATTGTAGGTGTGGTCCAGGTGTCGTTGAAGCAGACTCCGATTTATGGAGGTCTAGGGGTTCTCCGTCGGAAAAAGATACCTTTTTTTAAAGATATTAACAGGAGGCAGGGGTGTGATAAGGCCCTGAGTGAGTAGGCCCTACGCACACTCTTAAAACACCTGGGTCATATTCATGACCCAAACGCAGGGTCGATGGTCTTATAACCCAATTTGGGTTGTACGATACACTAAGCTGACCTAATGCTAAGTCCGAAACTGACTTTCATCAACGAGTCAAAATAATATTGGACTAAGATTGGTCAACATATGAGTGCATCATGTCAGATCAGCCAATTAACGAACACACATTGACCGTCTGATAATATTGGCCAGGCGCGCGCGCCATAGACAAATTGGCTGTAGGACAAGTTTGCTGACAGAGCGAACATGATCAGAAGCACAGATGGATGCATTTGTGAAAGATATATTAGAAAAATGGGGCTTGATGGAATGGGCTAATTCATTTTAAGGTATGGTATCATGTGCAAATATCTTTTTATATGTAATTCAATTTCAAGAAATGCTGACGTAGCATACGAAGACATAACGTAAGGCTAAGTCGGTGACTGAATTCGTAGTCGTACTAGCCTATGGCCTAACGCTAAGCCATAACATAGGCTAGGCCTGTAAACAGTAAACAGTACACTATTGCAGTGGGCTATCTGGTTAGGCTATGTAGTTTCTTTAAAATATTGAGATGATGTATACATGTACGGAACCTCAACTAGGCTCTAGTATCTGATATACAAATCCACGATCCTGATATGAATATTAGGCCCCTAATGGTTGAAATTGTAAAATATTCAGCTAATTAACAGAAAGTTCTGTCCAAGTTGTTAAACAGACCCGTTTAGCCTAGTCGCTGCCAGTAAGCCTAGGCTACGTACAAAAAATGCAAAGTTTTTCGATAGGCCTAGGCCTAAGAAGTAAGATGTCAATATATCCTGTAGGCCTAGGCCTATTAATAACGTTAGGATCGCCCGAGGATAGACCCATGGACTTGCAGGGAGGCCAAACATTATTCCATATTTTTACATTTGCCAAACTGTATATCTAAAATAAATATGACGATGCACAACTGCATAAGTAAGCATTGTTGACGATGCATAATCAAGCATTGTTGTGTCAAGTTTGCTAAGTAAATATGATTAGGCCCCTAGGCTAGGCCTATTTGCGATCATGAGGATGACGGCTAGATTTGGACAGGCTAATGAGGTGTTTTTTTTTGTACACACAGGGCAGCTACTGTAGTGTGAAGCATTTGCAATATGCGTAATGTACGTAGGCCTAGTACTAGTTTAGCCTCACGTTAGGCCTAGGCCCTACTGCGTATAGTGTTATAGGCCTAACGTAAGATATGGAACAAGCACCTTGAACAAAAAAATCATCAGAGTTTTTACCAGAATTTTAGGGTTAGGCCTAAATAACAAAAATAGCTTAGTTAAATAGCTAATGTTACATCTGATTAAGCAGTAAGTGTACTAACATACTGTAGCTTATCAGACTACCGAAGGAAAGGCAAAGAAGACCAAAAAAGAAGCAGAACTTGGAATAAATTTACAACAATTTCATTTGAAAATTTCTTGGCAATGAAAACTTTGAATTATCATACAAAATTAACATTAGGCCTAGCCTAGAATGTTAGGCCTATGCTAGGTATATTTGGTCAAGATGTAAAAAAGAACAGCCTGTTTTGCATATATTATGGTTGAAAATAAGTAGGTCTAGCAGATCTTATATGTTCATAGCGCTTTTTGAGCACGTTGCTATACGGTAATATTGGAACGTATTGTTAGGTAGCCTAGGTTTATATGCATTATTCGGGCCCCCGCAGTATTCGGGCCCACGCAGTATTCGGGCCCACGCAGTATTCGGGCACCTTGAGATACCCTACGATAAATACTTGTATATTAATTCTACAAATTAAGTATGTACAATTAAGCGGGGAGGGGGTGTTGTTGTAACAAGTAAGTAGCACAGGGTGCCTGTACACTGTGCACTTTTCAGCTAAATTGCTTCAACATTCATTGAAAATATTCAGATTATGATGCCAGCACCAGACAAACCTCAATCTATATAGGCCCTGGCATAATCGCCAGGGTTCGAAATACGTGGTAGCTCAGTAGGCTGTAGTGGAGTGTAGCCCTAGACAACCAAATATACGTTGGACTACCAGAACTGTCAGAACACTGAGTAGCAGTAGTCCGATGGGCTACCAAAATTTACCAACTTGAAAGCTATTATCTGTGATAAATTGTTTTCACCCACACTCACAATGTGTAAATCTATTCAATAGCAATATTGTATATTGTATATATCATGAATCATCATTGTGTAAAATATTATAGGAAAAAAATGTTCACAGTCCAAGTCTGGGCACAAAAAAATGCTTTCTGTGCAGACTTGTCACATATTTCATCCTTTTTCAGATTAATCTGGACTTTGAAGTCATCAAGCCAAAGTGTGGGGACAAATTGTTCCTGTTATGGACACCTGCACTCGCTAGGAACCTACTGCATTATGCTGACAAGCAAAATGGTTGGTCTCGACACCTGGGGATTGTTCAAGACAGCAGTCAACTATCAGGTAACTAAGTTGCAATAACTTAACCCAGGTAAAATGCATGTGAACTGTTTTCATGTGACACTGCCAGTGATGTGTCAGTGGGCCCCCGGTTGAGCTTCACCTCAGTCAGGGGAAATAATGAAAATGGTGTGTATTTGGAGGAGGGGGTCAGTCAGGGGATTAAGGTGGCCAGTCAGATAACAGAAAAGTGTCAAGTATTATGCCTGATTGCCATGTGTCAGTACACAGTGCCTCGGGTCTGGCATGGGCACAACCCTGCACAGTCAACATAGATGACATCAGATTTGTTATAAGCTACAAATGTGTTCTATTCTCGCATCAGAATTCTGGTAATATTGTCTTGCTTCATCGACGAACATTCATTGGCCTGGCATCCACCCAACTTTGGATCACAATCAGAGATGCTGTTGTGAAATTGGTGGATTTGTAGAGCCATCAGAGATCCTATCCACACTATATAATGCATATTGTTCCACTGAAAGACATTTTTTTAACTGATATATCATCATATATTACCACAAATGTGTTAGCTTATAACATGGGCATAATCAGTGCCTCCATGGGTGTTAAGTCTGTGAATCTTTCCCCAAGGTTCTTATTTTCCCTCTTTACAGATGATGAGGTATGCAACATTGCACTGCAGTGCATTCCATGCATTCTACCTGTTGGGTCACAGAAGGTGAAGGGCAAAGGAAAACGGGCTACAATTGAAGATGCCCAAACTTCATTTGTGGATTTGCAAAAGGTGAGCTGAAAGCTAAATTTGAAGTAGAAAAATTCCTTTTATTAGATCATCGTCGGTTACAGGTTCATCTAGGAAAATTGACAGACGATACAATTATGGATGAAACAGGCAAAGAGCTTGCCTTCTCTTCTCGAGCAGTGTATTGATTGGTGAGACAAGACATTCATCAATTACAATCCCACCCTGCTCCTAGAACCACCATTTTATGTTCCCATCTGAAAGACATGAACGATGCATTCAGCCACTTTCCCAAGGGGAATGGTGGAAGGGGACTATCAAGGCATCGGTCACTAATGCTCTGCAGCTGTGCCAATCAAATGCTCGAATAACCTCACCAGCCCCAGAAATTGTGAAAACATTACCCACTAGCAAGTTCTCACACAGACCACTGCACCAGGTTGCATTGTACAAACCCCACACCAAATTTATTACAGGTAGAGTTGTAACAATGATTTCTTCATTGCAGTATACACATGATATATGAATACATATATGTATATAAATGTGAATGCAGAATATGTTGAGTGTGCAGTGGAAGAGTGTACAATCTACTTCACACCGATCAGATAGGACATTGTGGTATTCCAGGCAGTATGGTGGGATAGTATAATTGTCTTGTTAACCTTTGAACACTGTGTTCATTCATAATCAACTGTCCAGGGTTCCTGGATGAGCCTCAAATTAACTTACAGAGGCCCAACAATTCATAATATCTGAACTAGTAAAAAAAACCTTGTTTTCAGTACAATGCATAAAATACCTGGCACCTCTATAACCCTCTATGAAATTGTGGCACTATTCAACACTGAAGTTGTGAAATGCTAAATATTGCACATCCTTAATCAAAACAAAGATTGCTTCTATCAATACCCCACCTTCTGGGGAGTACTACAATATATGATCCTTTCTATATGGAAGGCAGCATTTGAATAAATCTAAGAAGTTTGCTTCCATAACCTTTTCTTTTTCATTTCAGATTGGAACCAATATTCCACACTACCTTGAAGGGGTGAAACAAAAGCAACCATTCGTTCTAGCTATTGGAAGCAGCAGGGTTAGCCCGGAACAAACTTACATGATCATAGAGAGAGAAGCCATTCCACAGGAGTCGCTGCTTAATGCCATTGATTTATGTTTTAAGTGTTTTCATGTTTTTGATATGGATTATCAGTGGCAATCATACAACACCTGGCAGTTCCTCCAGACTGTTGTATACGACATTGATGTACCTGGGAAAATGTCATTATCAGTTGTGTCATTGAAGACATATTTGAAAATCAAAAGGAAGTAGGGCTGAAAATTTTCAGGCCTGGGTCCCATATATATGCTTCAACAAGAACTTTCAACAAAGTTGAAACAATAGTCGCACAGTGCAACACTAGAATTAACTTGGCAATCGATTCAACTGTCCATTACAATTCCTTTTTACATTACAGTTGAAAGAATTTGGACACAATTTTGTTCAATGCCGAGGAACCTTTATTATCATCTGAAGTTGTGTGATTTTAGTTGAAATCTCAACTGTTAGGTGAATCACGTTTATGGGACCAAGGCATACTTGCCTCATATACAAAGCAAAGATATGCTTGTATTCTAAGAAGAATTGGCAAAACGTTTTCAGCCTGTATGATCATATTTGTTTTCATCTCATAAATTCCAGTTCCAAAGTTGCAGCTCACAAATATTTTGCTGTCATGAAATTTTAGAAGGAAATTATATGGATTGTCCCAGTCCCAGTTATCTGCTCTAAATAAATTTCTTGGACTTTTTTTCAATTGAACGGCTCTTGGAATGCAGAAATCTGTGTATCCATTCTACACATATTTACATATACAATATTTACCTGTGCTGGGTTATGTACAACAGCAGTATAAATATTACACATAATATTTGGCCTCATTACTAATAGGCTTGCCGCCGTTTAATGAAATCCATGGATAAGTGTTAAAGGGGGGGGGGGGGGGGAGGGGATCTTTCTTTACGAGGCCTAATTTAGTGAACATTTTCAAGCCTGACCATCCATCACCCCATCTTTTAAAAGTTTGGCAACCATGTTTTGATTGTCATTTTCTTCTTTTGTTATTACATCGTAAGTAAGGCAAATACCTCCCCATGCGAGCTAGTCTATGCTTTAGCTGATAACTATCATTATGAAGACACACACATGTCTAGCTAGAAAGTGTTCGTTCATAAAATGTTGAAATTGTTTTTTTATGTTAAAATTGCACTGGGGTCAAAAAAAATATTAAATCATTGGTAATGCTACAAA
Organism: Apostichopus japonicus; assembly: GCF_037975245.1. Classification (NCBI taxonomy): domain Eukaryota; kingdom Metazoa; phylum Echinodermata; class Holothuroidea; order Aspidochirotida; family Stichopodidae; genus Apostichopus; species Apostichopus japonicus. Next base: position 12,025,217 of record NC_092568.1, read on the forward strand.
CAATTCCTTCCTTTAGATCTTGTACTGTGGTACCATGTTAATGAAACATTCAGTTTCTGTTGCAAGTTTACATTAGTTGTTAGCAGTTTTGCAGCAGTTCACTTTCTTTGAAGGAGTTATATCAATAAATTGCACTGTCAAATGAAGCCTTTTGCATTTATGTATTTTTTCCTATAAGAGTCAAGCTGACCCAAATGTGGTTGATTTTCCATCATAACCCTTGCCTGGGTCAATATTTACCAATATTTCTGGGTCAAATTTTCAACCCATAAATTGGGTCACATATTCTGACCTAATTTTCTGGGTCAGTTTGACCCAAATGTGTTAGGTTCCCTCCTGACTTTCATTTGGGTCAAAAAGTGACCCAATTTGGGTCAATTTTAACCCAAGTGTTTTTAGAGTGCACGCTCACACAATGACTGAAATTAGGCTCAATGGTTGGCAAATGAATAAAAAACAAAGTTCCGTTAACTTTGCAGGAAACGAAAGTAGGCTATCTAAGTTGAACCATACAACTTTATGCATTATCTTGAAAGGATTTGTCAAATTCATATATATATATATATAATATATATATATATATATATATATATATGTACGGCTGTCATCTTGATATGTTACAGGCATTTACTGAAAGGTGTAGTGCACAGAACACAATATATGTGAACGCGAAGAAAATAGGAATGCACGTATACGATTATTCATCCAGCTAACGGCATAATGTGTTTATAACTATAGCGCGATTAACAGTGACAGAAAACGACCCTCAGTCCCAAACTAATTGGTCACTAACCTCAAAATTGCTAGAGATGATTGTATTTGCAATACAGGTTGCGAGCAGGTAATGGAAACTAAAGATCAGCAAACATTGTTTCCGACGGAATCCCCCTTACGTGTTACGCGTTGTTGTATTTATATCACAACGCGAGTCGCCAAAAAAATGGGGAAGTACTGGGATTGTTCCTGTGTTTCGTTTGAACCAGAGCTCAGTGGTTTACGCAAATGAGTGAGGGGGGACTTTCTTCATTCGGCAGGGTGAGAATTACACCCCCTCCCCATTCATGCAACCTCATACACACACACACACACCGACCCCGGCACGCACATACACAAGTTGAGTATTTATTACCACAACATTGCGTTAAAAGCTATACGTATAGGCCTTATAGTCTATAAATATGCATTATATTGTGTTGAGGGGGGGGGGGGGATACCAGCCATGCATTCGCCTACATACCGGGGTTCGGCTTCAACGACCCAAGGGTCGCACCTCTCCATAAAAGCTCTGATTCATTTCTGACCTTCCATAAAGGTTCATAAACCCTCCTAAACTCAGTCGGGGATGGGTGTTTGAATTTGCTCCCCATCCCCCCTATGAAATCCTGTGCACGCAACTGCCGAAGCTCAATGGGAAATCGCGGTCGACCAATAGAATATCTAAGAAATCCTGATGGATAATAAGCTACCAAGATGGATCGAAAATAACTTAACGGTGTGGTAGTGAAAAGGAGGGGGGGGGGGGATTAGCGGTTGTCGGAGGGAAGGATCAGGAGTTGACGGGAGGGGAGAATCAGGGGTTGACGGGTATAAGAAAGATTAAGTGGTTTACCGTCGAAAGATATTTATTATAGTTTGTTGCATATATTATGCGTTATTTATATTTCATCATGTTGAATAAGGTTAAACTATGGGTAAAAGTGTTATTGGATGCTATACGTAAATGGATAGGACGATCACTGTCACTAAATATATGATTCTAATGGCAAAGCTGTATTTAGTGATAGGTTTCCATGATCTGAATGTATGTTTGCATGGTCGTTATTTCATTTCAAATTTGTAATTGGGGAAAGGCCGACTGTCTCGTTCCTGGGTGAGGGGGAGGGGGAGCAGGTTCGCGATGTTTATCGTTTTGAATAGTGGTAAATGTTTCGTTATCATTCATTTCTCTCTCCACCCCTCTCTCTCTCTCCCCCTCTCTCTCTCTCTCTCTTTATACCGCAGGGTTATCTGAGTAAAGTGGCCTCTGTTAAGACCTTTTCGGGCGGGAGGTTTAACCACTTTATTCTGATTTTGATATCATCGCAACGGACGTCTTCCGTTGTAAATATATAGCATGAATTTGTGAAATTATACTCAACAACTTTAAACCACCAACATTCGACACAATAGGCCATTCGATGATCAAATAACAAGAAGTTGGAAAAGGGTGTCTCTTCGAACCTTCACTCAGTTAAATCGCGCATTTGGGCTTAAACGATGTTATAGGCCTACATGTTAACTTGAAAACTCAAGTATGGAAGTCGTTTCTCATTGTCTTTTATCATATTACCAATATAGTTGACAGGGCAATCGTATATACCAGCATGTTTACACCGGATTAAAGAGACTGACTATAGGAATATTTATAGGAATATATATATATATATATAGGATATGTATGTATATATATATATATATATATATAGGATATGTATGTATATATATATATATATAGGATATGTATGTATATATATATATATATATATAGGATATGTATGTATATATATATATACTTGATTTCCCATCTTAAGTCTCATCGATATACTTTTCTTACAATAAATCTAATGTACTTCATTAGACCTTATAGAAGTATTATGTTCTACTGGTATTTTTGGTAGCATTCCATATCTTAAAGCAGCAGTTAGCTTTGAATATTAAATTTAAAGGGGGGGGGGGCATTCATGTTAGGCAACAATTTGTAATATGGGGGGGGGCGGTGACAAGGTTATGAGTGAGGTATAAGCTGACACTAGAAAATGCATAAGATAGTCTCATAGTTTACTTATTCCAAACATTTTGGGAAAGAATATTCCGTTAAGGTTATTGAAAACTTAATTGTGCTGTAAAAAAATGCATATTGCTGGTTTAATTTCAACAGGTCAGTTGGCTGAATAAAATATACACTCGAGAAATAAGTCAATTGTGCACTTAACACCCATTAGTAGATTAGATGAAAGGGTATATGCTTAACTCAGACAATTTTTAATCAGTACCGTAACAGATTCACCAACTATATACAGCAACTCTGCTGTAACCGGTTCCATCGTGTCTTGAAGACTTCCCGAAAACAAATAACTGTTTGGAACTTGAAGTAATTAGTTATTTAATTGGCATAGTCAATAATCTTTGACTTTTAATATTTGAACTATGGACGAGCGCAAGAATATTTTTCTGAAAGCTGCTACTGTTACATTATTTATGGTTCAATTTGCCTTCCGCCGCGGAGAGAGTAAGTTGTAGAATATCTTTCTTGATTTATTTAGTTTCGGTGTCACTCGGTATATATGTATTGCTGGTTTAAGAGGTGTAGCTAACACACGGAGAGTTTTATGCTGAGGAGTATAATGCTTTGCAATCAATACCCTTTCATTCCTTAGGCCTATCAACCTTTAGTGATTCGTTATGAATATTGACACCAGTTCATCCACACCGGTAATATCCGTAAGAAATGTTCTTTATTGTGAAGGATATATGCGTAGGTAGTGTGTTCTGTTGTTCATGGAAATTCTATTTTCTATATGAGGATATATCCTTACGATTGAGCCTATACCTGTGATAATAAGGTATGTGTAGCACAGCGCCCATAAAGAGCCAAGTTAATGTATCTTTTATCCAGTCTCTTGCCGTTTTGGTGTTTTAATTCACAACGGTGTTACTACTTATAGAACGCCAAATGGCTCACATGATACTGATAATGGAATGAAGGATATGTAGATCTTCTTTACGATATATTCACACTCATGTGAGTTTTATTAACCTGATATGTGTCTGACGTAAACACGTTTGTTGCTACTGTATAAAGACGTGCACATGATATTCATGAATATATCGGTTTATAAAATTAAATAAACTTCAGAGCATTATCGTATCATGAGCAAAAGGCTCACAAAATATGATACTGAGAGACCCTGGCAGGTGTACACTATACGATAAATCTGTTATGTGATATTTTGCGTCAGCATTTATTTACATACGTTATATACATATTCATTTACATTATGGATGTATCTTTCAGCTTGGCATGTCATGGTATAACTGCGAGACTGTCGGCGTCCCACAACTATACCCAGTCAACTTGTATCTTTGCTACCCAAGTCTCTAACAAAGACCCATTCCCCACTCCCCGGGTTTGTTTTTATGTGTTCTGAATTGGAATTCTTCCCAACTTACTAACTTTTATACGATTGGTATATATTCTCTATTTTGTAGCTGCAGAATTATCTGCCCCTAAACGCCTTGCGGATGACCTCTTACGTAATTATGGCTCTCCTTTCGTCAGGCCTGTCCGGAATCATACCAACATGGTGAACGTTTATTTCAGACCCAGACCAGTTTGGTTTGCCGATTTTGTAAGTTGGTGTATTTTGAAATACTTCCCTCTAACATTTATTTATACAATATCGATATTCCTCTACGAAAATAGTTTGGCATTATTTATATATAGTACATGATAGTTCCATGATTCACTCACGAAACAATGTTTTAGATAAACTTAAGTGCATGACGTTATAGTTCCTGAAAAGTACAAATCCAGAATGCCATTATATATAGGCTGTATACTGTTTACTCAGAAATGTTTTATCATACAGCTATAGTGCTCAAGAAGCATAAACTCAAGACAGACAATCAACTCTTGTTTCCATACGCAGGTTGATGTTAAAGGTCATCAGTTCTACCCCCAGATATGCTAGAAAGTCAAATAATGGGCACTATATTGCTCCAAACTGTATTAAGCATTTCATCGCCACCTTTAAAAGTACTTTCTTCACTGACACATTGGACTGTATAACTTAACACTCCTCGATATCTGACATTAATGAGGAGATTCATAACTACCATGGCAGAAAGCCTATTTTATGATCTTTATCTTGTTAAAGATTTGGGGCCAATACCGATGGCATTTAAGGTTGAAAGGAGAAGACAACTCGTTTCGTTATATTTCAAGATATATGATAGAGATGAATCTGATGATCAGCCTTCTCTAACACAGATACGACCAAATCGTCGGAAGACGGTTTAAATCTCATTTTCTCCATGCAATGTGTGGTGTCAAAAGTGCCGTTATAGAACGCGACACTGCAGCGTTTAGCGTTACCTATTACTTTGTACATTTGCAATTTTAAATTAATCTCTGTGCTGTTACTTATGAAAGCAATGTTCATGTAATAATATAAACGTCAGCCCAATCACACGTAGACAATAAAGAAGGAATATAATGGAGATTATGATAGGTAAATATACTTCACCTTTCGTTGAAGTATAGTTTACATCCCTTGTATTTCAAACTTTCTTCATATGGCGTTCAATTTTCACTTTCAATATCTTGGCGACCATCCCAGTTATGTTTTGGCCGGGTAGGGTATATAGGGAAGTACGTACCGTATCTTCTCTATCCTTTGAGAAAGTTAATGTGATTAAAACTGCGTAATTGCATTGCATTGCATTATTGTTTTGGCGGCCGTCCTGCAAAAAAAGAGTCGCGACCCCAATATTGAATACCAGGGCTTTGCATGATAGAATCTGTGAGAAGATTGCCCTTTATGCACTCAGTACGTATATAGGTAACAACCTCTGAGGAACAAAAAATGTGGTGATGTGTATCGAACTGTGTTTAGTGTTGTTGTCTTTAAGTTTTATCCGTGGCGAAAGTTCAAACAGTTACGTCACGTTATTAATGTGAACACATCGCTTTATATTTATCACTAAAAAGAATATGTTCATCCGTCTGTTTCACAGTTTCTCTTTTGTACTTTGTTTTTCGACACTTACGTGTAAACGTTGTCAAAATATTCGATTGCGTGACCAAAAAACCAATGGCTAAAATTAATTCAAGGTAAAGTGGTTTTCTGGATACTTAACAATCGCAAAAAAGAGGACGATCCAATTTGCAGGTATTTTGACCTCTGACCTTATACCCATGACGTCATCAATCACGCAGACACACGTATACACTCACGTACACACTCACAAATAACTTCCTCACATTTCTGATGTGGGGTGAAGTACATCGTCTCATCTCCCTACACATTACCTGTAGAGAGATGAGATAATTATGGAAGGTCGATATCTAAGTTCATTAACCTATTTCAATTTTGTGGATGTCGATTAATATTTCTAATATTGAACAACATGAAGGAACTGACGCCAGCTTATTTAGTTTACTATAGGAGTTCTGTGACAAAGAAGTTTCTCTGGGGTGGTGACTTTCGAGGAGATTAATAATAATAATAATCATAGTAATATTACTATTTATGTAAATAATAATGTTAATAATAATAAAAATAATAATAAAATAATAATAATAATTATTAATATTATTAATATTATCATTATTATTATTAGAAGTTTTTTTTACGACGCCTTAAGCAACCACAAATGTGGGAGAAACCCGTAAGGGCTTATGGATTACAACTTACACGTCGGGCGGCTGCCAATTCAACATTTTAACTCAAAGTTGGAATCTTTTCAATTTAAAAAGACATTTCAGATGGGAAACCGTAGATTGCTCTTGGATGACAAACCCACCTTACAATGACCCGGCCGGGTATCGAACCCGGAAACTCCCGATTGCTAAGTCTCATTGATTCAATTGCCACCGCTTTTATCCACTCGGCCACCTTACAAACCTTACAACATCAAATGTATAAGACAGGAACTGAAACTGATTGGTATTATGTTATGCCCTCTTTACAATAATTGAAATGTTCCATATGAAATATAAACTATTTTTCTTCTCTATCTGGTTACCAGGATGAATCAAAACAGGTTTTGTCATTCGTCTCAACAAACAAATATGTAAGATATTTCACTTTCCAATTAACAAGCTTTATTATTTTTATCAATTTTAATACCAAGATATTACAGTGTGACTTATTTTGATTTTGTTATGTGCTTAAATTGTCCACGCATTTATGATCAAACTCGAATGGACGCACACATGAATGCACCCCAGGTATACACGCACCCGCTCACGCCCATAGACGCCTCAGTCGAGGCCGAGGGGAGCAAGTGGGGTAGGGGTTAATGGTTCAGTCGGGGATGTGTTGCATTCAGCCACGGAAGAATTAGACCACTGATGTTGAGGTGTACATCCGTTTTTCAACCACCACACAAAGATCAACAGCCTGTTTTAGCACAACCTTGCATGGATGGATGGATGGATGGATGGATGGATGGATGGATGGATGGATGGATGGATGGATGGATGGATGGATGGATGGATGGATGGATGGATGGATGGATGGATGGATGGATGGATGGATGGATGGATGGATGGATGGATGGATGGATGGATGGATGGATGGATGGATGGATGGATGGATGGATGGATGGATGGATGGATGGATGGATGGATGGATGGATGGATGGATGGATGGATGGATGGATGGATGGATGGATGGATGGATGGATGGATGGATGGATGGATGGATGGATGGATGGATGGATGGATGGATGGATGGATGGATGGATGGATGGATGGATGGATGGATGGATGGATGGATGGATGGATGGATGGATGGATGGATGGATGGATGGATGGATGGATGGATGGATGGATGGATGGATGGATGGATGGATGGATGGATGGATGGATGGATGGATGGATGGATGGATGGATGGATGGATGGATGGATGGATGGATGGATGGATGGATGGATGGATGGATGGATGGATGGATGGATGGATGGATGGATGGATGGATGGATGGATGGATGGATGGATGGATGGATGGATGGATGGATGGATGGATGGATGGATGGATGGATGGATGGATGGATGGATGGATGGATGGATGGATGGATGGATGGATGGATGGATGGATGGATGGATGGATGGATGGATGGATGGATGGATGGATGGATGGATGGATGGATGGATATATGGATATATGGATGGATGGATGGATATATGGATAGATCGATAGATATATGGATTGATAGATTGATATATAACAATATCACAATGAAATTCAACTTAACTTGAAACCTTTGGGATAATACTTTGCACGACTCTATTGAATGACTCGGCCCAAGTCAGAAAACTTACTGGTAAAGAAGACGTCTCGAAGTGACTGGTTACAAACCTATATGTGTTACAGCTATCGGCGGTAGATTTGTACGCTGCATATCATGAGGTTTTATCGGCATATCATTTTATCCTGTTTCAGTGACAATGTATATAAACAAACGTTTACGGATTGAAGCATATTGTAGACCCTAAACTGGGTACCATATTCAATCAAGATATCTCAACTGATTGCTTGCACGTTTTCCTACACAAAATGAAGCTCGGTTAAGCAGTCCGCAAATGACAGAAACCTGCTTATGCATGGCAACTATTAATATGATATTTTATTGCCATTGTATTACATACTTGTCTGAGTTTCTTTGAAGGATTAAAGATAACATTTCTTTGATCAAGTTATTTCATTTCATTTGTTTCGTTCTTTCAGGAATGGACAGACGAGTACCTTACTTGGAATCCTGATGATTATGATGGTATTGAGAAGATTACGTTAGGAAAAGATCAGATCTGGTTTCCAGATATAACAACTTTTGAAAGGTACGACGATGGGTGGATTGAAATTATCTTTATATTGGAAGATGAAGCCCATGTTTCTAATGAGTGATTATTTATAGGGTGTGAAGACTCGCGCACAAAGAACGTCTCATGCCGGTAATCTGACCTAGTTTCAAATGAGGTGTGACAGAAGTGTTAGACACCACCATCGATCCCAGAAAATACACACACAGCTTGCTACCGTCGGTAATTAGACATAAGTGTACTGTCAATACATATAGCTACGGTCAATAACCAAAAAACAGTGTACATAGCAGCGTGGACATCTCAGGTCTAGATAAAAGATAACAAAGTATCACGTTTCATTACTGTCTGCATTTTGTAGCGACAAGAAGAAAACGTCATTTGCAAGCAACGGAAAGTTAACTTTTTCTGAGCGCGGCACGAGGTTTTGGGGCGAGTCTTTAATGCCTTTTAGGACGACAACCTTTACAGGAAAATTGAGCTAGACCAGACTCACAGGCAAAGTTTGTTCTACTATTAAGATAGTTTAGAATAAGAGTACATAATAACATTTTCACATTTTGAATAGTTGCTTTGAAGGTAATTTTGCAGAGATGATACTGATATTGACCTCCTATGCAGTAAAGATATTAAATGATGATAACCTGTAAACACTTTCCAAACGTTATTTGTCAATATTTGTCCTCCTCATATGGCTGTGATGACAATGACAGAGTTGGAAACGGACCAGCTGAAGCTAACATGGAAGACACTTTTGTAACCGCAGACTACCGAGGCAACTTGGTCTATTACAATCTCGTGTTCCTGTCGGTGTTTTGCAAGATGGACGTCCGTCTCTTCCCGTACGATACTCACTCATGCCCTGCTCGATTTTTGTCTTTCGCCTACGAAGGGGATGCCGTAAGTTTTGTTACATGCTTCAACTGTAGTTATTTCAATAAGAAAAACACCCGAAGGTATATCGAAACCTTGGTAACGGATTTTAACGCAGTTTCTGAGTTGACTTGGATAGTTTTTTTCTTTCTCGACGACACTTTTCTATACTTAAAACCATATATAATAATGTAGTTTATTATCTTGAGCAATACACTTTCATATATATAGGATAATGAAATAGAGGTCAATATTTTCAATTTCCTCTTCGAAGGACTTGTACCTTTCTATCATATAGCGCCGGATCGAAGTCCCCTTCTGATAATGTATGTAAGTATTTTAGATCCTCCTGCTAGCAGGAACTCGCAAAGAAGCCTCATTGGCTTATCAAAGCCGCCAGTTGACCGAAGTCAGTCTCTTACATTTATATTTAACGTCCATGATTATGAATTGTCAATTGTCAATAACTCTGTAACTGGACGACATACATTAATCTTGGAGTGACTCTAACCAGGGACCTTATGATTGGAAGGCACCGGCGTTAACCACTGAGCTAACACTCCACAGAGTGAAGAGTTCCTACTATATAATGAAGAGTTCCTATATACGTGCCTGAAAAGGCATTCTTCACTGACTATAGTTCAGTGTACTGAAACAGTATGCCAGCTATAATATAATGTCATACCGTTATGAGTTTATGAAATCATGCATGCCAATTTACAATATACTGTTACACCGGCGCGAAGCGTTTAATTGATTGTGTTTTGTACAGGCTACGTTATACCGGTATACCGCCAAAAGTCATACCGTCTGTATATATCGTCATGTTACAGGTTGCAGTTTTCAATACCAATGACTCCGATAGTAGCGAAACAGCCCTAAAGAACAACGGTGTTTGGGCGGTTGCCCATTATCATTTTGAAGAAGTTGAAATCAAATATCCGTGTTGTCCACTACCGTACAGAGAAGTGCACTTTACCATGGACATACGGAGGGAGAGTGGATTTTACGTTCTTAATGTCGGTATACCAACGTTACTGTTATCACTAACTACTCTGTCGGTTTTCTTACTTCATCCCGAGTGTGGTGAGAAGATATCTCTATGCGTCAACAATGTCTTAGCTTGGATCATTTTTCAACAACTGTTGACAATGAACATGCCACCTACTGGAGACCAAACTCCTATTGTGGGTAAGTGTCCAGTCTTGCTTTCAATGACGCCTCTACTTATAAAGTGGTGTTACAATTTGTTTCTAAATATAAAGACAGCAGGTGAGGCAAATCCAAATGGTGGAGGGGAGCCGGGAGAGAGGACCGGAGAAATACTCCCAACAAGTTTTGTTCGAAAACCTCAAAAGTGCCCTTTTCTATAGTGCCTCTGGTAAGTCTTGCTTAATGAAAAAGAAACACTTCGTTATTTGCAAGATATCTTCACTTGTTTTGAGAAATGAAATAATCTGTTCTTAGAAAATGCAATTTTGTTGGAAATTAAACAAAATAGTAACTGAAATGTATCGTTTCTTGAAGCACATTTGAGGTGATTTTGTGGTTTGCCCGTGACCTGTCCCAATCCCCGCCTCCCCACACCAGTCACCCCCAAGATTGTACCACTGGCTGGTTCTGTCAGCCAGATTAGATCCAGTTTGGTGTTAATGGTAGTACGATTTTTGGTGTTTCTATTTTTCAGCTTATTACTTTGCAGTGGTCATCACTATCAGTTTTCTCTCGGTTCTCACGACGTGCGTCACTCTTAGTATTTACCACACCAAAACCAACCGTCCCCTACCAGGACTACTTAGGCAGGTTTTGCTCATCGGAGGACGAAATTCCAGTCACAGAAGTTTAAAGCCTACTAAGTTAGAAGTTTCTATGTAGGTCAAAGTTCAATAATTGATTTTATCCAAACTACCCACTTTGGTTTGAATGCCACATAATATTATGCTATTTTGAATCATATGTGTACATGTAACTATTAAACTTCAATGCACTATCCAAACAGAAAGGTCACGTGCACAGTTCACCGTAGGCTACACACAGTCGGTTTGTGTTTATTAACAGGTTCGTCCAGAGGAAAAATTTACGCTAAACAGACGGAAGAGAAATATATTCTAGGCATCCTAGTGAAACTTGCAATCGATTTCTACTTACCATTTTCGAGATTACAACATTTGAATTTGACACGTTTTTTCGCAATAAAAGTTCATTTATGGTACAAACTGTAACTGTGACAATTTTAAATCTCAATATCTCGAGGACGCGCCATACATACAGGAGGAATTGGATGTAAACTTCCCTATACGGGCATGCTTAGAAAATGTTCCTCTTTCAGCTGTCAAAAAGCAAAAAACAAAATATGTCCCCTGGACTATCGTTTGAAATCGGCGAATGGGTGTGCTCTAAGATGGGTCCTTGTTTACTTAAAGTTTCCATGTATGCCATTTAGAAACTTTGATCACAAACTAATCGCTTCAACTCCACTTGATAATTTGTGTTGTTCTCCGTTAAATAACACTGTGACTCTCAGTGACGTCGAGAGACAGTCCGATTCCCCAATATGTGAGGTATTTAGTTTTCCTTAAGTATATAATATGAACATGGGCATATATTATCCTTTATCCCTTATATCCCGGGCTCCTTAATTTACCACAGTATTCTAAGTTGAAGCCCCCCCCCCCCCCTCCCCGTCACCTCCCTCTCGTCAGGCTTGGTGACTTTATTTAGTTCATTTTGAAGACTGCGTACATGCTTGAGGAAATATGGGGTTACTTTCCCGTTCATGAAACAATCCCTCGTTAATAAAGTTAACTTACATGTAGCGTACTGTTTTTTTTTTTCTTCTTTTGCATTAACTTATCTAAGGCCGAAGAAAACTGAGGGTTTGCTTCGTAACTCGAGATGCATGGAGGCCAGAGGTCACGAATTTTCCTCGTTTGATTCCGCCGTTCAAGCTCCTGGAATGAGCGACAGAAGATCGTCAAAAGGAGATTCAAACAGGGGAACGAATAACTCCATGGGAACAACGGATGGAATGACCCCTTTGACAATGCCTGGAAGTGACGACACCGATGACGAAACAGCTGGAGCATCTTTTGAAACCGAATGGGTGAAAGCAGCGATCAGGATCGATGTGATCTTGTTTATCCTCTCATTGTCTGCGATGACTTTAGCAGCTTTATACTGCGCCATGTTATTTAAATTCCACAAACCTGATCACGATCACGACGAGCTTGAGACCGGCGATGAGGATCACCATGATGACTAGGCTCGTCACGTGACAGACCTATAGTATACAGTATAAGTTAGGAGGGGCTACATGTAGTGATAGGAAGGACTATGTAGGGAGATGGTACAGGGAGGGGGGGGGGGAGTAGTAAACTTCTATCAACGTCAAGGCCGTGGTGTTTCTGGTTAGAATTTCCAAACCACTTCCAGTGACGGATTCCTCAAGGATTCCTCGGAAGAGGCCCACCTGAGAGACAATTTTCGGTAGGATACAGCCGAAGTTACTACCGAAACAGCGGTGAATTACTTGAAAATATCGGTATAAGAAATTCTTAATGGCTGCAGGTGAAGAATGATAATGTTTATCTACTATGTGCATCGTTTCATGCAAACAAATTTATTGTTTAAGCTATTTTTTAATGCCAGATATATTACGGAAGTGGAGGCGTGTGCCTTCCGTAACTCCTCCGTGAATCCACCCATGTGACTCAATAACTCTTCGCCCGCCCCAAGTGCTCCTCAACCGCAATTAATTCGCCAGTGGATTGCTGCATGTACCGGTCCTCCGATACTAACCTCGCAGCGCCTATATAATATATGGTCATTTCTTGTATAAAGCAAGGTTTTGTTGATCACATTGAAACAGAAGCTGAAATTTTCAAAGTGAATGTAAAAAATTGTTTAAGCCAAATGTACTACTGGAAATTATGGTTGTACAGAGTAAAAGGTTGGAGGATGGGGCGGCAGGGAGGAGGGGTGTAAGGATGGTAATCCTCCATCAATGAGAATTGCAACATCTGAACACTGGTACATGTATAGTGAGTTGCATAACTATATATAGATCACTTATGCAATTGCACTTTTAGTTGAGTTTGACATGTGTGACAATAACGACATCTTTCCAAAGGTTTGTTGTCATTATGATAGTTTATGTAGTCCTTCTATCTCCCTCCCCTCCCGTCCTCTCCCACTCCCCTTTATATTCGAACTTACTTCAAAATTTATTCTTTGTTCTTTGTCATTCAAACGCCTACAGTGGAATTAAGACCTTCCTTATCGGTTTCGAACCTCTGGACAAACAACTAGCGTCCATATTGTAGTGGTTAGGATGTCCGCATACAAAGCGAGAGGCCCGGGTTCGAATCCCGGTGGAGGCTGGAAGTTTTTTTCACTGTTCTGGATTTTCCAACTCACTACAATTTCAATTATATATATATTCATTTGCCTATGTCGTTTACTTCCATTTCATTTAACAGATTTCGAGATCCGGCTTTAGGAATCACAAATGATTTCGAGTTGATTGGCATCATATTTGATCTCTAGAGTAAGGCAAATTTGTCACCAAAACAGAATTAGTATTGTTCGATACAGGTGACACACGCCTACAGTAGAATAACGACCTTCAATATACCGGTTTCGAACCTCTGGGCATACAATTAGCGTCCAATTTATTTTGTGTATTTGCTACGTTTTCATTGATGGTGTGATTGATTAATTGATTGATGAATTTCTTGGTTGATTTAGTTTTTGGTTTCGATGGTAATCGTAACTTGTGTAGTGTAATTGTATCAAAAATGGTGGTTCGGGCCATTTCTATATTAAAAGCTTAGTATTGGTTACTTACAAGCAGAAGTCTAGTGCAATGAAGTCATCGAAACCTCAATGCATTTTGCATCCTGGTTAGAATGCTGGATCCGACCCTAGTACACCATAGATAGAAGTCCTGCAGTGCCAAAGTCCTGGTTTTATTCATTGCTAATTTCTATACGTGCGTATATCTTTGGTTATTGTGACAAAGGTGCGGTGCTACAGCAGCACATAAACCACCACTGATTTGTTTCTTATAATGTATGAAACACTACAACGGAAGTGTTAAAAAATGTTGGAAAACATAATAAATTCAAGTTGAAAGTCTGTTCAATTGCATCCATTTTGTTGTACTTGTATTATTGGTTCTTCTCTTCACATTGTTAGTAAACCTCCTTAAACTATTGACCCCCCCCCCCTTCCACCCAGATCAGAGTTCTTGGATACCAAGGTCTCAATCCCACATAGGCCTATAGGCAGAGTGTTAGTAAATTCATTTACCTAATATTATTATAGAAGGCAACAAATCACATTTTTTTTTTGCGTTTTTAACATCTGCTTTTACATCATTGACACAGTACAAAAGATCACAGTTTCCTTTTTTTTCTAATTATATGGTTTTCACCGAAATAACCCAAAACTATGTTACAGCGCCGTGGGCGCTAGATGCTTGGCTTCTAACTTGCCATATAGATGGAACATTTTTATGCATCACAGATGGGGTACATCGTAACTGCAAATAAATTGAGATATGACGTGATGATTCTCCGCCCAGTATTTCCTTCATCTCTATATCTCGTTAGAAACACTAGTTCCCTGTCATCAAAACCAAACTAATATCTAACTCGTAACTGGGTTTTTGTTTTTTTATCCGATACGATTACGGTTCCTTTTCTGTTCTACGAAACAAATATTTTTGTCGCCAACTTAGAGATTCCGAAAAGCAGTTTCATGATGCGTTTATGCGCAAGTTGGTTTCTTCATTCAGTGCAGTACACGAACGCGATGAAACAAATGATATAGTCAGAAGCGTACGTCTGCAGACGCGCGCGTGCAATGTTTGTATGTATAGATGGAATAGGAGCAATCAATCTAGCGCCCTCGACACTATACAAAAATTTCTAATTGCATCAACCTGGTCTTTGAAGTTAAGTTTACAGTCAATGATAGTACCTAGATATTTATAGTGGTGCACCTTTTCGACAATCTCATCATTAACCCTGATTTGAGCATGATCACATGGCTGTTTTCTGAAGTCAAATACTATCTCTTAATTTTTTGCCATTCAATTTAGGTAGTTTTGGTTGCACCAAGTAACAAAATCTTCGATTTCCTTCTCATACGGAGCAACAACATCGTTGTGCAGGTAATCGGTTATCACGGTATCATCAGAATATTTAATAATAGAACAGACATCGTGTTTACTTCTGCAATCGTTAGTGTATAAGCAGAAAAGGACAGGAAATAGACAGCATCCATGAGGGGCACCAGTACTAACGGATCGAACATCAGAGCAAATGCCATTTAATTTAACAAACTGTGGTCTGTCTCTTAAATAGTTTAAGATCCACAACGTAACCTGCAATTTACACCCATAGCTAACAGTTTATTAATTAATAAGTGCTGCTGAATGGAGTTGAAGGCACTCGAAAAGTCAACAAATGTAGCCCTAACAAAAGAATTTGGAGTTTCCAAGTGTTAAAAATTGTTATGCAAAAACAATAGGACTGCGTCATCGACCCTTCTATTAGCTCTATATGCAAATTGCATGGGATCTATGGTAACGCCACTCTCATTTAACAAAGTCCTAAGGATAAGTTTTTCGAGACATTTCATTACGGTAGAAGTAAGTGCCACTGGACGATAATCATTTAAAGTAGTGACTGTACGTGATTTTGGAACTGGGGTGATTGCGGATGTTTTCCAAATAACAGGGATCTCACCAGTATCAATTGTAAAGAAGACTTTTGCCACTTTGACGCCTCAAGCAAGTCAATTGTGAATACATAAAGAAGTTATCCTGTACATGGTCATGTACGTCCGGCAAAATTATCTTTCAAATAGCTATACAATGAGAGTTGTTTATTACTCCTCAGCTCACAAGACACTAAATCCAGTGGTGAGCTTCACGTCTTCTCTGTCTGTGAGAGGATGGGACTTTCTAACGTTCCCTACATCCCTCCAGGTGATCTAGAAGAGGTTGAGGATGAGTGGGGTATGCCCATCATTCTAGGGGGAGGTGGTAATGGGGCTGTACAACTGATGAGAATCAAACCAACTCAAGTACTTTGTGCAGTCAAGACACAGTACAAACATCTCAATGAAGAAACTGCCGGTCAGGTAAATAAACCATATAACTCATTTACATTATAATTAAATTTGTAGTTATGATTTACGTAAACTGACATTAAAACAGCTGTTTCTTTTATTTCACCATATGTTACTTTAATAACATATTTTGTTTGCTAGTTCATTACTTTCCAGAATTTTAGTTAAACCCCTGTTATGATTGCAGCAAGAATTTTGATAGAAATTTGTTGTTCGATTTGTTTAGTTTATGCCTCGGAAAGCAGTTTGTGGCTTTCATATTTGCATGGTATTATTTTCCTCTCTTTTTCAGAACTTTGCACGAGAAGTCAGAGTTTTGAAAGCATTAGAAGGCTTGGAGTGCATTCCAACATTTTTCGGCGTCACTTTGCCCCCAGATGATGGACCTTTTCCCGCCATAGTTCAAGAGTTCGTCACAAACGGTCAATCGTACACTGCAACGTCACTCTATGATGCCACAGACAAGCGTCTTATCACGAAAGATAATTCTTTACAGGTGGCGATGGATATCTGTTTGGCTCTAAGGGACATGCACGCCAGGTATTGGTTGCATTGTGACATCAAATCGGACAACATTCTGTTGCAGCCATCGAGTGTCGCAGACGACACTGAGGACCTCTGGGATGACGTCGACAGCGTTGCATCATGGGAACCAACTCAGGACATATATCCTACCGAGTCAAATCCAAACTTCAAAATTAAATTGATTGATTTTGGTTTGACATTAAACATGAATGATCAAGAACAATATTTACAATTCACCGACGAAAGACAAACCGAGATGATGAAGAATTCCATTCATGTTGCACCGGAAGTAATTACAGGTCAAAGGCCATTCAGCAAAGCTTCTGATGTATTTTCCATCGGCCGCGTCCTGAAAGACCTCAGTGTCGTCGGAGACGACTATCTGTTACGTCTTGGAGAACAATGTATGAAACCTAATCCAGATGAAAGACCAAAACTTGATGACGTCATAGACATCATAAATGTCAGGATACAGAGTGTGAAGATTCCTTAATGTTACAATAATGAACCTTAATCACGCGAATCATGGTGCTTAAGTGAAAGCCGAAAATCATGAGAAAACATCTTTTAAGACATATTTTAATTACTATCACTGATGATTATCATGTGATTTTTATTTTCATGGTAAATTTTTTATTTATTTTTTATTTTCGTATATTGCGCGAAATACACCTTATTATATTTGGATACGTGCAATAATAAATTTAAGTTAAGAGCAAAGACATCGTTTCTTAATGTGTATTTTTGCTCTTATTGAATTCATGAATCTTTACCAACTACTCTGGGAAGCACACAAACGTATTTACCTTTCCATACCATTTTGGATGAATTAGCTTACCTACACTTGATGACGTCATTGGCAATATGTAAGCACACAGAGTAACCAGGTACCATAACGGGTTGTACAGATCAGCCTCAGTTATAAGGATCACTGGCTTCAGTGGATTCGGAAATAAATTAATTAATTCGTGGTTTTGTTCATAACAGTAACACAGGAGTAGGCCAAGTAAAATACAGTGAAAGAGAAAATTTTCCCACACACCCACCCTGTACTTATTCATATATACACACGCACAACGCATACAAACTCCAACTTTATTGCTGATGTTGAAGGCCTACACGGCAAGTACCACAACCACATCAAAACTTTCTTGTGGTACATTGCATCTGATATAACACAATTGTATCAATATATCGGTAAACAGGCGCGAATAAAGGGGTGTAGTGGTGTTCACTCCTCCCTTCCTCCTTATTTATAGCGCAAAAATGCTTCAGGATGAATCATTTCAAGTCATCAGTTTTATATTTTATGGGGAATGACCAAGGGACAACAACAACCCCTCCCCACGTACCCCCTTCAATATGAAGCGGCTTCAACAACTCCAATATCACAACTTCTCCTCTTTAAATCCTGGATCCGGCCCTGGTTCACTTTTAGGGGAATATTTCTATACGTACGTACATCGTTGATTATTATGACAAAGGTATGGGACTACAGCAGCACCTAAATCACCCATGATGCTGTTTTAAGTTCTTAACAAATATGGACGAAACACTGTAACGTAAGTATTAGAAAATGCTGGTAAACGCTGATTAGTTGCCTTTTCCTTACTTGTAAACCGATCCGTAATCATCGGTGCCTCTCCTTAAATTGTTGCTGGACCACCTTAAACTATTGGTACCCAAACCCCCCTCTCCCGCACCACCCAACTCAGAGTTCTTGGCTACCAAGGCCTCAATCACATACATAGGCAGAGTGTTAGTAAATTAAACTAAAAATAAACTAGTATTATTATAGAAGTCAAAGAACCCCTATTTATTATATCACTGAAAAAAAAGATCCTTTTATATCACTGAAAAAAAAATATCACACAGTTCTATCATTTTGAAAAACAAAAAAGTAAATGCCGCCTCCATTTATAACTGCTATGAATTTTTACTCTAAGTTTGTTCAATTCCGTTCACTAAATTGGGGATATTCGTACAAAAAAAACCCCCCATAACTATACACATACGCAACAAAAATTGCAGGGTTAGCCGTGTGGCAAATTAAACATGTAAACTATAATGGACACAATTAGCATCCGTACAGACATCGTTTGTAGCTTCTCACGTGGTTCTGGAATGCAAAGCATGATGAGATAGAATCGTAACCTATGCAATCATGCTGGCGGATGAATGTGTGCGTGCGTGCGTGGGTGTCTCGTGTGTGTGTGTGTGCCGCCTCGCTTGTAAACACGACATCTCAAGAACGAAAGCTTGGACCAATCTCATATTTCTTGTGTAGCAGAACCACATTTAGGATAAAAAGCCTATTGTTTTTGCTGGAGGTCAAAGGTCATTTGGGGTCACCAGGGGGCAAATTGTGAAAACCTTGTAAACACGATATTCCAAGAAGGGAAGCTTGGATCAACCTCGTATTACGTGTGAAGGAGTACCACATTAAGTAGAATAAGCCTATTGCTTTTGTGGAGATCAAAGGTCATTTAGGGTTAGTAGGGGTCAAATTGTGAAAACCTTTTTTAACACGGTATCTCAAAAAGGGAAGCCTGGAACAATCTCATATTTAGCATGCAGTTGTGACACGTTAAGTAGAAGACGCCTTTTGTTTTTTGTAGAGGTCAAAGGTCATTAGGAGTCACCAGAGGTTAAATTGTGGAAAGCTTATTTCATAATCTACTGTATCTCCAACCGACCAGCCGATTAGATAACATAAGAATTGGAGGGGTTGTTGGCAATTAGAAATTAGCTTATGGGCATACGTAGATAGTTTCAGCAAACCAGCGACCAAACTGACATTGAATTAAACGTGTACTCCGTACATACATGTGAATAAAGTTGTATATACTGCTTGTACGTACATCGGTAAACCCGTTGCGAGTGGAAGATAGATGCTCTTTCAACCTTATATTTCCAGTGCGAAAAAAAAACGCTTTGATTTAGGCAGTGTATTGGAGTAAAAGCGATAATTTCGCACACCAATCTGCAGCTAAAACACAAGATAAATAATTGGGAAAATGTATGTATCGCGCTAATCGAGTAGCGGTTCAAAGTAGCAGTGAGGTACTGCATAGGACTCGCGCACACCTATAGCTACTGTATAATATATGGCTAGGATTAGAGGAGCCCTAACGTAACAGAAGCCAAGCTAGCTTCGTAGTTATTTTTGTAGATGTTTTATGTTATTTGTTTGAGGCACTAGTAGGTCTAGCTGCTTATTTATGATTCTGCGACATGTTTAACTCTGTTCATCCCTTACTTTTGGTAGAAAAGTTGAAATTTCTGGCTATAAGTGCCTAACCTTTGTTCATAGAAAATATTTAATGTTGTAGATCTGTACTATTAAGATTTGAACATCAGTCTTAGTGGCGAGTGAATTTTGCGTTTTGGCGAGTAGATTTTTAGTCACGGTCGCCAAATAGCGAGTACTTTTAACAATATTTCAGTGTCGATGCCAGAAAACTTTTAAAACATGATTTCTCATAGTAAAAACCATGGATACTTTTCATACATGGTATATGGACTTGCCATATTGAGTACAAGAATCCTGTTGCTTGTGAGGTCAATTCTCATATGAGGTCACCAGAGGTCAAACTCTGAAATCCTTTACATGATATCTAACGATGGGAATCGTGGTTACTTCTCATAGAAGGTGTGTGGATGCATCACATTGAGTACATGACCCCTATTGTTTTTGGTGGAGGTGTGTATTACATCGTTCCGTAGACTGACCTGCGTTTAGCATGTCATAGTATAGTGGTTCGGGCCAATTATATTGTGACAGCTATTTCTGGTTAACAAGCATATGTCTACTACTATAAAGTCATCGAAACGTCAGTGAATTTTGCATTCTGGTTTCATTTGCTTTATACGTCGTCACTAAAGGCCTATATATGTCAGAAGAGGCTTCATAAATGTGGTGGGGGGGCGGGGGGAGTGAGGGGGGGGACAAGCAAACAGTTTGGGATGGGGTAACTTTGAGAAGTGGAAAAACGCACCTTAGTAGGTTAGGGGTACACGTCCTAGTCCCAACTCCAAGCTTCATAGATGAAGCGAATTTAAATTTTATGAATATTCAAACCAAGTTAAAAACTACATGACAGAACTTGAATTATACTTACATTCCTCGAGAATATATCTCCAGGTCTAGAGGGCGAAGTTCCCAGAAGCTCAAGCATATTCATTTTTCTCTTGTATGTGAGAAAGAGAATTTTTTTTTGGAATCTATTTCAAAGCCCTTGTCGGGGGAAATCCCCCAAAAGTTTTACGATTTTGAGATATTTCTTGTTCTCTCCGTAGCGACTTTAAAACAATATTTAAAGTGTTAAAAAAATTACCGAAATCGAGACAGAAGGTAGAGTAGGGCTCAACCACGTATACTTCTGGGTGACTTAAACCCCTAGAAAGAACGGGAGAGGGGGGGGGGGACCCAAACCCCAATGGCAGACAAAATATTACAAAAAAAGTCTAAAGTACAGTAGCCTACATCAAGATATATGTATACGTCGTACGACAGTCGAAAGAGCCTATATCGTGAAATGGAAAGTCAACGATACAAGCGTCATGTAATACCTCAAAATAAGGGGAAAAGGCATTGACCCCTCGATCACACTAAGAAGTCTGGCTGCGCGCCTTTGTGAAGGGGAATAATGTGTCAAATTCAATATCAAACATATCTCAATCGGGGGGGGGGGGTCACAGCACTTATTTAGGGGGGGCAAAATGTTTATTTGTGAATGCGCCGTCCCGGAAGAGGGGTCTAAGGGGAGGGGTGTCTATATTTTGCAACTTGACGTAACTTAATGTTCAAGAATTTTCTGGCTTAGTCTGTCAGATATTTATGTTTTTAATTTAGGCGGATAATAAAGTTATACCAACAAAAATGGTAATTAACCCTTTTGCTTTGATAATGTTTTAAAATAATTAAGGATAATAAAATGCAATTTGGTGCTATCTGGTGATTATCCATTATGAGAGAACAAAAAGATCTTTTCTGCTTGAATAGTTGGGCGAAAGCCTACTTCAGCCCCTCCATCTCAAGAGGGTTTGGGGAATTTAAATTCATGCCGGGTACTAGTGCTAGCGGTTCACGCCGGGGCCTCTGTAACCTTGTTAGAGAGAAAACAACTGGTTATTGTGATGGTTGGTGGATAGAAGTTTAACTGATGAACATAATATGTTTCGTCCTTTGTAAGAAAAGTTTTTGCTTGAGTATTTTTTTAACACTACAAATCGTATCTGGGGGCAGGGACGTCGCTAGAGGGGGGTGTGGGGGGGTGTCTCACCCCCCAATCTTGGTTAAAATGACGATAGTTGGAAAATTTGAGTGCGACAGTCGAAATTTCCGACTGTCGGAATTTCCGACTGTCGCCAGCTTCAATTCGGAATTTCCGACTGTCGCGCTCTAATTTTTCTGACTGTCGCACTCTTATTTTCATATGTTTAAAATTTTCGATCAAAATTGACCTTTAATCAGTCATATTTACCACGGTTTCCTCGTCACATTGAGAAATTGTATCTCGCGATCCTTATACTCCACCATACAAAACTTCGTATGATTTTGAATACTCTAAACAAAAATACAACGTTCGCCAACTTCAATTCGGAAAATTTCTGTATTAATTTTGCTATTGGGTGGGTCGACCTTGTTCGCTAGCTTAAAGTAAGTTCAGGATATACCAGGGACGTAGCCAGGGGAGCAGGGGAGCGACTGCTCCCCCTTTGAGTGCCGAAAAAAATGTGTAAAAACTGTTGTTTTTTAGCATAGTATTTTGTCAGTGCTCTTTTGATCTTGAATACTCGTCAGCTCCGTTAACTCGGTTATAATCGTAATAACATGCAGGCCTACTGATTCAACTACTTACTTAGTTTGGCAGATGAAATTAGATAAATTTAGCCTATAGCCTATTTCAAACCTACAGTTGGCCACTGCGTAATAAAATACATATTGCCTACCTATAACCTCACTAGATGGAATGTCACGAACCGTATGCACAACGACGACGACAAGTTCGTTCTCATCCGTTCTATGTTCGTCCTAAGTTGTTGCACGAACAACATGTTATGAAGCTAAGCTAGCAATCGTACGTGATACGCACTTCCTATAAATAATTATTACACTGTTAATACACGGAGATAACGATATTTTTTTAGGCCACTGCAAATCTGGCTGTCTTACAAAATATGAAAGTTTATATTGTCCATCAATTAAGTTCGTCAAATGTATTTAAGTCCAGACATTGGACAATAAACAAGAATCATCCTTCTGGAAAAATTGTAAAAGAGCACTATGTTTGTCTTTCTGATATATTATGTAAAAGAACATGTAAAAGAATTCAAACAGGAAACAAAATCTGCTGATAGTATGATATCATATGATAATGATGAAATTGGCAACAAATTGCACCAGATCGCATCTATGGACCTTCAATTGTTCAAAAAATCTCAAAGGGGAGGGGGACACTCCCTCCCCTTAGACCCCTCCCCCATATCAATCGCAAAAAGTGCTTCCTCTTTCAAATTCCTGGCTACGACGGTGGGATATACATTGTCTCTATGGTATACAATTAAAACACTCAATGCTAATCTACGGAAGTTTAAAAGTGCCATCAACATAAGCAAAAACTTTGCCCCATAAGGTACAAATGTATTGCAAAAGTTCGGAACAAAAGTGCAGTCGCGAAAGATGGGGTGTCTAACTGACACTGACCGTATCGTTCACGATGAGTGCGGGGGGGGGGGGGGGGTACAAGGCAGCAGTCGGAATTTTTTGACTCCAAAACCCATCCAGTTGGAATTTCAGCCACTACACCCCCCCAATCATCAGGCCTTAGCTACGTCCCTGTCTGGGGGGGGGGCACTTGGGTGGCGCGATTTGTTTTGGGAGGGACGTGCCCCCACCCCACCAGGCCACCCTTGGCGACGCCACTGCAAGAACTAAAGGCTATGGGAGCAGTTATACGTGTTGCATCCTCCTCTTGCAACCTCTTAGCTTTTAGTGTGTTGTACACCGTACCCTGTCTTCGAGCAATGTCAAATGATTGCGCAATACAACCCCTGTACTCGAACTTGGACATATTTTAGTGTGTTGTACACCGTACCCTGTCTTCGAGCGATGTCAAATGATTGCGCAATACAACCCCTGTACTCGAACTTCGTCAAAGTTGCGCAATCACATCGGGTCAACAGACAGCCTGTGCCATCATCACATAGCCATAAAACACACACGTTAGTGCTATCACAGTACACTGAGCGAAGCCCGAGGAAGCAGATCGTACCTCAATAACACTGTTTGATCAGTGCTCGTTTGCTTGGTTTACAGAAAGGGAGGCCTGTTCGCAAAGTCTCTTCGACATCAGCATGGCTATTTGGGAGTTCTTCTTCAGCCCGCTAACCTTAGGCTTAGGTGGCATTTGTTTTGCACTGTTTCTGGTGTAAGTACTCTGGACACAATCTAGGCTCACCCAGGACTAGACTACCTTATGCGAACTAGGCCTAACGTTACACCTTAATTGACTACTGTTGTCTTCGAAAAAAGTAATTAAATTACAAGGATAGTCGTAATTAAAATGCCAGTTAGTTGAACTGGGGTGCTGGTGACAGGAAAGTAAAGGGATACTGAAACCCACAGTATAGGATCATTAGCAGTGTAGTATTATTACTGAAACTACAGTAGGCCTAGAATGTCTTTACTGTGCTTCTGATACAGCTATAGTCAAGTTGTGGCAGATTAGAAACAGCAACTACTGCATGTGGATATTATGTGATCAATGCATAATACACTTTAACTGCTGTTTGATGGTTTGAAACTTGCAAGACCATAGTTTAAAGTTGGGAACAAGAGTTCAATAATTACAACCAGCAAAAAGTAACTTTCTATCATCATCCTTATCACCTTATCCATTAACCTTATCACCACTGTTGGTATGTTTTATAGATGAAAAAATATAAACATTAGAAAAACAAAGTAAAATAATTATTTTATGAATCAGCAGTAAATTGAATTTTTTCTGTTTTGATTTACTCTCAATAGTTCAGATTCTTGGAAGAAAACCTACTTCAGAAGACATGGTATTCCTGGACCAAGACCTCTACCTATTCTTGGGAACATGTTGGATTGTTCAGAGGTTGGTTATCTGGGATATAATAACTGTTGTCATATATGCTAACTTTGAAGCTTAATACACTGGTCTTCAAATTGGGGCATGTGGACAAATTACTGTGTCTCCCTAGGTTTTAAAACCCTATTTATGCGGTCCACAGAGCCTTATAGCAAGGAATATCATAATCTAGGGCATTTTGTAAAATTATAGGGCCGTTGTGTGTCAGGACATTTCGGCTTACATGGAAAATTCAATCTCTTATTTCCCATACAATGTAATATTTCCACTAGTTTCACTGGCGTGCTTAAATTCTTTATGGCCCAAGGATCACGTACAAGATTTCAATCGTCGGAGCTAGATCATGTGGAAAGGATGGAGGGGAGAGAGTGGGGGGGGTGGGGTGAGGATGGTGCATAGGAGTGGATTATAGTAACCTGAAATACAGTAACTACATCTCTGTTGTTATGCAAATATATTCATTCTAAAACTTTTAAATTCCTCAATTATGACATCAATAAATAATCAGTTGGAAAAAATTCATCGTCATAATAAATTTAAATTAATAATTGAACACAGGATCATCTAAGCTTGTATGTATCAGCTTGTTGTTCAGTAATGGTGTAATGTGGATAGCAATGCCTTCTTCGGCCACTGTGCCAAGCTGGATCATTCTAAAATGTTGCAACATCTGTAGTAATTCATATCCAGTCTCAAATAATCAATTCATCTTAGTCATTCCAAAAACAAAAGAAAAGATCATGAAGGCTGTGTGGTTTCATTCTCTGTTAATAATTCACACTTCACCAAGTTCACCTCAATTTGGTGGGTGCAAAGTTTATTTGAATAACCTGATACAGTTGTTCCTACTGGTTTTTGTGTCCTTACAATCCAGTACTAGTAATTATTAACGAGTTCAGAAGTTGCAGAATATTGCGCAAGTTTAATTAGTATTGTAGGCAACAGTGTTGTTCGACTAAACCAGTCAGCATGTTTCATTTCAGACAGTCTTAAAAATTGTAATCCTTATTCACATTCCAAAAGATTCTTTCATTTTGCACTAGAGTGATTATTGCATTTTTTTAAATACAAATGATGTGACGATTCCTTTGTCACCCTTGTCCAGGCAATAAAGTACAATCACCTGTAGTGTGGCACTTAACCTGAAATGAAGTTTCCGCCAGTTTTATGATTAAAGCATTATAGTACACCTCATTATTATAATTTGTCATTGTCTTATTATAAGATGCATTTGCAAGTGAATGTCTATTTGATGACACTTCCCAATGTGTCATAATTCAAATTAGTTGATTTGTATATATGTTACTGCACTATTGCAAATCACTACTATATTAAACATATATGTTTCACCATTATAGTAGGTTTTTATTTTTATTTTTTTCAATCTTTGCATGTTATTTGATACTTAACTTGTAAAGCAACCTACTTCAGTAGCTTGAATAGTTTTTTTTTTTTCAAACAATGAAATGAAATGCTGATTAATTTTGATAAATTTTCCAATATGTGATTAATACTAATATGAAAATGTGTCTGTTTGACAAAGTATGACAAGACATGATATCCAAATTGTTAATTAAATGCAAAAGAACAGTTTTAAAGTTGGTGGGTTTAAATGCATGCTGATAGTATCGTTAGTCATACTCAATATTCGTGGTGAGTGCTCGTCAACTGTCATTGCTAAAGATGGTTTTCTGCCATAGACTTTAATCCATGTGATACAGTAATTGCATTTTTTAAAAATTGATGAGAAAAAGGAGAGCAAAACTGATTAACCTTTGAAGGCCAGCACACTCTAAAATGATTAGTACAAATGGCAAAACATTACAAACAGTGTATTTCCAAATTAAAAACAACACAGTGTGAAACAGCTAGCACATTTCATGTTGAACAGTAGATTTAGTCAAAGCATACATGCAATCTATAAGAAAACACACTTTACAACAGCACACTGTGTTTTGCTGTACACAGTAAAAAGGATTTATGCATATATATGCACATAACTAATCAAGTACACTGTTGTGTTTAATAGATTAATAAATGTATAATCAGGAAGCTATCAACAACTCATGTTTCTTTTTCTCAATAAAGGGTATATGCACATAATGTAATCAAGTACACTGTTGTGTTTAATAGATTAATGAATGCATAATCAGGAAACACTGTGTTTTGCTATACACAGTTAAAGGGATTTATGCTTTATATATGCACATAAAGTAATCAAGTACACTGTTGTGTTTAATAGATTAATGAATGCATAATCAGGAAACACTGTGTTTTGCTATACACAGTTAAGGGATTTATGCTTTATATATGCACATAACGTAATCAAGTACACTGTTGTACATAATAGATTAATGAATGTATAATCAGGAAGCTATATCATCAACTCATGTTTCTTTTTCTCATTAAAGGGTATGGCAGAAAACTTGTGCAATATGCGGGATGAGTATGGAAAGGTCTTTGGGTAAGTACTGTCTAACATGAGGGCAGCAGTCACTATACCATGAATATGTCAACAGGAAATACTGTAGCTAGTATATACTACGACACTGCAACAGAAACAATGTCGATTTGAGACAATCTCGTCTCACATCCTTCAGTTCTGATCATCTCAACACCTCAGTAAAGTGTTTATAATGTTTCAACATATTTTTCTTAGACTTAGCTTCAAGTACATGAACTAAAATTGTGAAAGGATAGAGGGTATCGCCCATACCTTCTTCAAACTGCACAAACTGCAGTCAAGTATATTTTTACTACCCATTCCCCCTCCCCTTTCCATTTCCTCTACCATTTGGATTTGTACCATGAGCCTAAACTCCATCACATTGTGACCCAATATCATGGTATTAATAGTACACTGGAGTGTTTATATATATTAATAAAGATGATTGTTACTGAAATATTTGTGCATATATGTTAACAAATTAATAAAAAATGAATAACTACATTCAGCCTAATGCACCATAGCTCACTTCTCCTCTTTTCTCTTCACTTCCCTCCTCCCTTCCTTCCCTCCTCCCTTCCTCATCCTCTGTGGCATCATCAGCCAATGTAATGAGCTAGTTCCCCCACACCTCCCCCCTTCCCCTCCAAAAGAATGATTTCATCAATAGGGAATGTACCCAGAGTGTGA
Organism: Apostichopus japonicus; assembly: GCF_037975245.1. Classification (NCBI taxonomy): domain Eukaryota; kingdom Metazoa; phylum Echinodermata; class Holothuroidea; order Aspidochirotida; family Stichopodidae; genus Apostichopus; species Apostichopus japonicus. The sequence continues at coordinate 12,053,591 of NC_092568.1, forward strand.
TGTCTTATGAACCTCCTAATGGATTCTCTTGTGACTGTTTTACATGGTGTGTATGACTAACGTATTTGTTATTGCATTTCAGGCTGAACTTCATCGGTAGCAATACATTAGTGATTGGGGACCTTGATATGCTACAGGAGGTTTTCATCAGTCGATTTTCAGCATTTCCTAATCATCGTGTAAGTACCACAAAACTTGCGGACCAATAACTCTCGTCAAGGTGCCTATTAGACCGTGGTACTAGTTATTACACGTCCTTTAATATTTCGTGATTTTACCATAGCAAAGGAAGGCCAGCTCAACTGGAGGAGGTGTGCTATTCACAATAAATGAAATCAAATGTTGATGTTAATTTGCAAAGTTGGTCCAAATCATCACTAGTACAGTACAGATGAGCTTTGGATATACAAGTTTAGTATCAAGGTCATAATTATGTTGATATGTGATCATGGATATTCTTTTACTTGTGTGTATATCAAGGCCTGCCATGTGAGGTTTAGATCTTGACCTCTGACATTTCAGCAATTGCCTGTTAAAGAAACACCGATGGACAGTGCTATCAACAATCTACGAGACAGTCAATGGAAGGATGTCCGTAATGTCTTAACTCCAGCATTTAGTGGCAAGAAGATGAAACAGGTAACTTGGTCAGATTTATTGTATTAAATTTGTTATTATCCAGTTAAGTTTTTTCTTCTTGTTGCTTTTACAGTAGAATTACAAAACTTCTCAATATTTGTATAACCAAAGGTAAAGGTGGGTTAATTTGCAAGAATGTAAAGCTGAATCCTGGTTGTCATGACATCAACTTTTTTTTAATACACATACGCTATTCAAATAGATGGTAATGCTGGAGATGTGTATTTGACATATGTGATGCTCATATTATAGTTAGACATACTGGATATTTCTTGCTATCCCTTAAAAACAAACCTTAGTGACAGCAAACAAGCAATTATAATTTATAGAGCTTTGTGCCCCCGTATCACCGTAATTTTATCATGAAATGTTTTTTATTATCTTCCAACAAAAGCTAACACTGATTGATAGTATTTTGAGAAAGTTACAGAAAGTTGTTTCTGCCCAATTTGGTGTCCCCACTGCTGAGTTGAAAATACTGCAAGAGTTTGCTCTCATCTTGGATTCCATTTTTCATTTTGTGCAATACATAGCTGCATTTCTCGAGACCATTCATTAGGGTCCTAACTTCATGAACAAAATTGAAATTTGGTTATGGTTGTTTGATTGTATCGGTTGTGTTGAGGATTAGCCAATTGAATGGTTGCCTAAGGTCTGTGGTCTTAGTTTTATTGTACATACCAAGGGCATTAGATAGAATGATTCTCCACAACAAAAGATTAATCTCATACTCTCATTCTAAAAATCAAGAAACTAGTTTCTCTGAAAGATTCTGTCATCATTAATTGATGAATTATAACTATTTAGAGTGATAGAAATTTACAATGTAAAATGTCTATTGTTGTTATTTTCAGATGAATTCAATAATAAATGAATGTTGTGATCAACTTCTGGAACATGTCGAAGAGCAGCGACTTAAAGGAACAGTCATACAATTTAAGAGGTTTGTATGCTAATTTCACCCTACCTTCACATTCATGCCTGTAATGTGATTTTTACATGTGTTAACTTATGGAGACACACACTGTCGTTAGGTCGATTATTTCTGACGTTACTTTGGAAAATTCATTGTAGATCCTCAGTCTTGAAAGTTTCTGTTTATTTATTGGGAATGCACAGAGTCAACAATACAGCAATGGCACTGTCTCATCTTTGATTGGATAAATTGGGAGAAAGTCAAATGATTACGTAATATGTCAAGGCAACTTAAGGAAAATTGTTAATACCCCTTTAGCATTTATGCTTTTGGCATTACAAAGTTAACACTGCGTATACTATGCACTAAATGATTTCATACTGTGCATGTATACTTTGTAAGTTAATGAGCTCTACGAACGGCTTATCCTGGTTTACAAATTAAGAAAGCTGATTGAAATACTTTGGGATATCCAATAAAATTGATGGGACTAGTAGTCTTCTAGTAGAAGGTAAGTGGGGAAGGGGAGGTGGGAGGGGGACTAGCTTGGTGGTGTAAATACATACTTTACCTCATGACAAAATGTGTGGAATGTATACAATTGAAGTCTATATAGATATCTTGAAAATATGGTTCTAAAATGTCTTCCTTGTTTTTCTGGTTGGTAGTAAGAAAGTACAGGAAGTACAAACAGTAATAGTTTTTAATCTAGCATTAATAAGGTTGAACCAACTGGAATTAACTGTCAGTATTAAACCACATTGTTTCTGCTACAACGTCAGAGTTGTCAACCCCTGAATCGTAGTTGTCTAAAACCATGGACCGGAGAATCCATTAAAAAGCAGCGTTGGTGAGTGTCTTTGTGAGTGCCTGGTGAATGGCAGTACTATAGAGTTATATTACTGTATCTGGTTGTGTTTGGTATTAACCTTGTTGTTTCACATCCCTATTGATATTCACTCATCCAGTTTAATACAGATTGCGTCTGTCTGTTCAAACTCTATGCAGTGTCTCTTCTCGTCCAGACAGGTGCACTTTGTTACAAATAAACAAATTTAGATTGATCATTATGTTCAAATGATCGCGATATCAATGTTTTTGTCTGGGAACATACCTGAACATCTTTTGCAACATTGATGCAACAGACTTTCCTCCAGATGTTGTGCATGTAGATTCAGTTGTAATATCAGTGGCTTTGTGTGGGAGTCACTGAGGTTATAGTTATATCTGTTATGAATGTATGGCATTAGGGATGCACCGGATCCAAATTTTTGGATCCGGCCAGAACCGGATTTTGCCGGATAGTACATGAAATTACCGGATTTTTTCATTACACAAAAGAAAGTCATTAATAAGAAGTAGAAGTATGAAACAAGGAGCAAATCTATGGTGAGGTATACGCATATTATAAAGAAGGTGAAATTAAGACCCCATTTATGAGATTAAATATGACTTGAAGTGGTGTAATCTACATTCTTTAATAATATAACTACAATGTAATTGTTGACAAGCTTGATACAGTATGTAAATTTGTTTGCTGGAAAAATACTGCATACTACCTACCTTTTTAAGGAATAATTCAGGCCAGATTTTGAAAAAGATCCGGCCAGATTTTGAAAAAGATCCGGCCACATTTGAAAAATATCCAGCCCGAACCGGAAAATTGCTCACTATCCGGCCGGATAGTCCGGCCCGACCAGATATTCAGTGCATCCCTTATAACTAGCAAATACAAGTAATATTGCATGTCTAAACTACAGTAGATCTATAGATGTTTGTACTAGACAAATTTAACCTCAGCATTTCAAACATCTTTTGTGTGAATAACAGCATAACTTTTTGTTCAAGCATATCCAGTGTCAAGAGAAGCTACCCTTCAACAGGCTGCTTTTAACTCTATGACCCTGACTTTTACTTTTCTTTGCCCTCTTTAGTTTGTACGGCTCTTACAGTATGGATGTGATAGCTTCAACGTTCTTTGGCTTGAAGGTGGACTCTCAGAAAAATCCAGATGACCCTTTTGTGAAGCATGCTAGGAAATGCTTTGAAACTTCTCTATTTAGTTTCAGACTGCTAGCAATATGTAAGTAATTTACTCACCGGATTTAATAACCATTGTCTTCATTTAAGCATACGTTAATTCCTTACAAACAAAAGGCAGAGTTTCAAATAAAAGCTCTGTGTCTGAATATAAGAAATGGAAAAAATATGACCCTTGACATTTCATTTGCTCTTCTCTATACCTGCCTTGCCTCATCTTTTATACATATATATATATCTCCTATATAGTTTTATAAATTTGGTAAATGTCACCAACTTGGTCTCATTTCTGTTCCTTTCAAATTTTAACCATTCTGATTTCTACATGTGAAATACAAGTGTTTTTTCCCATGGCATTGTCACAGGTGAAAAGAAAATGCACAAATGAACGGAATACTGACTAAAGATTTAACCGTTAAATCATAACTGGAACTTATTTCTACTTTCGAAATATAAATAATACAAACTTATGAACTTTGAACTAAGAGGTTTAGCATTCTTTCTTGCATTAAGAGTTCCTATTCGCTAGGGTTCATCCTTCGTTCTATTTGAAAACGCTGGTTAGGGTGTGAATTCTCAGTTCCATGTTCATGTACTATGAATGTGCCTGTTCTGTGACAGACCCACTAGGAGGGTTCTCGCGCGATATTTTAAGACCTTTTGCTAGGTGTTGCATTTATCTCTTTAGTTTGTCATATGACTACAGTTGGATTTCCGAAAGAATAGCTCTGCGTGGGTATTTTAGCTGTGCAATAAAGTGGTTTAATCATTGGAAAGATCTCAATTGGAGGTTTTGATTGTCCAATAAGGTATTTAAAATTTATTTTGATCCATTTTCTGTTGGATCTGGAAATTTGTCAATGCCCAAGATCCCATCCCATGCTGAGCATGTTCAGCTCACAATTCAAAATATTTAGGCAGTGAAATTTAAAATTATTTGAAATAAATGTTCATCAGAACATGCGCGTGATTTAATCGAAATGCAAGAAAACGTCTCTTGATAACAAAGGAATGTCTGAATGTGGTTCTGCAGGGTACTTCATTTGTTAAGTAAAATCCATTGAAAATCAAAATTGATGGAATTTATTTCTTTATCAACAAGGCCTCGATGAAACAGATAGATTTTGGCTGTTTTGTTTCAGTCCTGTTGCCTTTTCTAGGACCTCTCTTTGATGCCCTGGACATTGGACTATTCGTCAAGGAAGTCAAGGTCTTCTTTCACTCGGTCATCCATAAGATGGTGGCAGCTCGCAAAGCAGGAACAGAAAAGGTTGGAATTGGTTTATTCACAAAAGCAGAATTGTCTTTAGTCTCCTGGTTGTCATAATCACTTTAGAGCCCACATTAATGTATCGGCTATTAGTCTTGTTGACATCATCCCCTTCCTTATAATCACCAGACCAACACGCTGAAAGACTTGGAGGGTGATGAGGAGCAACCAGCCAGTGGGGCACTGATTAGAGCTAGCAGACATTAAGCTGATGGCATATTCTAGCATCATCTTTTCTTTACTTAGAAATTTGGGCAGTGGCCAATTCACACATTTTTGGCAGGTTAATGTAAGCCATGCATGAACTGTATATTAGCTATTGCAGGCTCAACCCAAAACTAGAAAGTTGGTATATTTTGTCCGGTAGTAGGCACTTGCTTCGTGTGCCTGATGGATCATTTGGCCCTGAATGGCATATCTAGCTTCAACATTGCTTCACTACCAAATAAAGAAAACTTCGGTAGTTTGGGATTAACATCGTTCCTTTGGTTGCCCTAAAGCAGGATATGCCTGAAGTCCTTCATATTTATACATTCTTGCAGATGAAACCTCCAAATAGAATATTGGTCTGTCTTGCTTAGAAGTGTTGACAGAGGTCCTTTGATATTGGAGGTCCCCTAGGCTCTTGATACATCTGCCTGTTGACCGAATTTAAGGTGTTATGTCCTGTCTACAATTTGAATTTCATGTCACATGATGAACGTTAACAGTTCTTGGAACGGACTATTTAATGTCCAAGTCATTTTCTGTTTCTTTTTAATGATTTGCCGAACAAATGCTCCTAAAGATTTAGCCAGTTACCTTCCTAACTCTTAAATTCTGAGATCTAATTGATGATGAATTTCTTTAGATCCAATCACTTTGAAGTACTATTAACTATAACAGCAATGTGCCTAAAATGTACACATTTCAAAACCTTATTCTAACACAAATGTACAACAAAAGAAGTGAGCGGTATTCACCAACAATTGCCTACTCGTAACTGTTAGTCTCTAAAAACTGTTTACTGCAGAATTATTACAGAGGAATACTTACAGGATACATTTCAGAGACAAGACTACATTTCAGTGACAAGACTTAAGAAAGAACACGTATTACTATTGTAACGCTAACTCAGTCTAAGATTCTGGGGCGTCCAAATATTCCCTGCTGAGGACTGGTGGTGGTATGGAAACAAATGCGGCTTGGATGGTTGTATGTTAGTAAACGACGAGCCTTAAATCTCGCTATTACATGCAAAAGATATAACACATAGATAAACGAGTAAAGAACAAGCGCTGTGTAGATTTCGCAATCTATTACTATAACGATACGTACAAAAGTGTATAAAAGACGAATACAAGACAGATACAAGTACGACCACAATGGTCGGAGCCAGGGCTACTACCGAACCGAACGATTCAGATCGGGAGCGAAGACTGGTCACAAGTCGTGAGGTCTGCTTCAGCTGAGCTGGTGAGCAGACATCACGTGACCTGTAATTATTACGTAATGCAGCCTACGACAAATAGAGGGCAACATATATGATGACTAATGGCATTACACTATCCCCTTCTCAGTCCTTAACTTGACCCCAAGTTATGAAAACAAAATAGTAAGGATCGCTAATTAGACACAAATCTAAATCATAAACGTACTAATACAAAAAGAAATCCAAAATACATGAATACGTATAAAAGCAAAGTATAGCTAATAGTGCCTGCCATGCACGAGAGCCTATACACACAATAACATTTGATATTAACTCTTAATATGGGTTCAGAACTAACTTTTGGGGAAAAAACGTAGGCCTATCACATGTCAATCTGTACCGACTAAAAAAAGTATGTCCTAGCTCGACTGCGAAAGAAGAAAGTTACGCAATACGAGAGTAATAGAAGAGTAATATGACCTTACATGCACGTGTTCATACCCTAAAGGAATAACGCGGCTCGCGCGAAAGTGCAATTTGGACTCATGTGAGGTCACATTCCAAATACAACTGATAAAAGTAAAAACAACTTACGGTGCCGTACATAGATATAAATACATGAAAACAATCCAAGTGAATCAAAACATAACACTCTTGATGTAACACAGAGATCCAAACCACAAAATAAATTGATAGGAAGTCCGCATCAAAATATGAAATGTCCACAAGATTTCCAAAGTAAAAATATATCATAACGAAACCGGAGGTCCGCATCAAAAGGTGAAATGCCCATAATATTTCCACAGTAAAAAATTATATAATAGAGAAACACGTTATTTAACACAAAAGTCCTGATCGACGGCATCTCTATGGATTAACGGTAAGTCAACAGTTCCCTGGTCTGTGTGGGCAATTCGAATCCCTCCTTCTCCGTGGTAAGGACTGTACCATCTGGGTATTGGACAGTATGTTTTTCCTTCCTGTAAATAACTCCAAGACCAAGGTTTTTTACTTCCGCGTTGATGATGAGTGGAATCCTTGAGGTAACTATCAGGTTCCGCAGACGGGTCAAAACTAAATATAACCCTACTTGTTGCTTACGTAACGCTTACGTAACTACGAGGCCTCACCAACTCTGATGGTCTCAACACTCTCTCCAGATGCTACACACAATTTAAGACGATTGTGGTGAACGACCTTCGGCCTCGATCGTTCCGACTGTTTTATACGATAAGTTACATCGGATAACTGATTAACTATTAAATATGGGCCTTCCCAATATCTTTGCAACTTAGGAGACAGTCCCTTTTTCTTACTGGGGTTATACAGCCAAACTTTATCACTGACGTTATAATTTTGGGCATTGCTAAGCCTATCATAGGACTTCTTCTGCCTTTCAACTGAGGCATTTGTTTCGATTCTAGCCATTTCATGAACTGTCCTAAGTTTTTCTTCCAATTTACTTACTTAACAAATACTTGAACTAATTTCTACATGGGGAGGGGGTACTAGGAGATCAACTGGGAGATTCATCTCCCTTCCTAACATCATTACACTGGGTGTCTCTCCCGTGGTCTCGTGAACAGAGGAGCGGTACGCCATGGTAACATGGGGCAACCATTCATCCCAATCACGTTGGTTTTCCGAAACAACGGCCGATAACATTGCCTCTAAGGTTCTGTTAAACCGCTCCACCATGCCATCAGATTGGGGGTGAAAGGCTGTGGTGCGAGTTTTATCAATACCAAGGAGCTGTGCTAATTCTTTAAACAAATTTGACTCGAAATTTCGGCCCTGGTCAGTATGCAACTGTAGGGGAACACCGAATCTCAACACAAACTGTTCTACAAAGACTCTGGCCACAGTAACTGCCTCCTGGTTTGGGATCGCATAAGCCTCGGTCCACTTAGTAAAGTAGTCCGCTACACACAAAACATATCTATTTCCCGTATCGGTAACTGGTAAGGGTCCCAATATATCCATGGCCACTCTTTCCATGGGGGCTCCTACCACGTACTTTTGCATACGTGCTCTATGAGATTTAATTGGACCCTTCCTTGAAGAGCATGTTTCACATTGCCGACACCATCTCTCTATATCCTTATGATATCCAGCCCAGTAAAATCTAGATTGGACTCTCCTCATAGTTTTCTTAACACCTAGGTGACCAGCTGTGGCATTACTATGTAACAAAGACATAACCTCATTACGCATGCTTCTAGCCACCACTAATTTCCAGGAGATCTCATTCCCCGAGTCAGATTCCCATTTTCGATAAAGAATACCGTTTCTGAGACACAAGACCTTCCACATACCCCAGTAAGTTTTGAAAGTCTTGTTCTCAGCTGAAATCAGCGACCACTGTGGCCTTTCTTTTGAAATAACCATCCAGTCTATGATTCGACTGATGTCGTTATCACCCTGCTGTGCCTTCTTAATGTCTTCTACAGACCACTGGTTCACCCAAGCACCATCTAGCTCTAGCCTGGGAGCAACTATCTCTGGCACAACCTGTCCATTATCTTTTCCACTTTGAGTTGGACTTTCTGCTGACAGTGCAGCTGGTTCCATCCCCTTCTCAGCATCTGTCCTAATTTCGTCCAGCCTATCAGTTTGACTCCCACCCTGTTTAGTTTTACTACGGGTTACAACCGTACATACGTGAGTGTCAAGGGTACCCCCACTTTCACTGAGTTGTTGTCCAGTAAGATTCCCCCCAGTATCTTCTACTGTACTTAATTCCGTTTCCTCTAAACGGAGGCAATACCTACAGTCTAAGCACGGGCGTCGGGAAAGCGCATCTGCATTCCCGTGTTTACTCCCTGGACGGTGCTGAATCTCGTAGTTATAAGTGCCCAGCATTTCAAGCCATCGCGCAATCTGCCCCTCGGGTTGTTTAAAATTAAGTAACCACCTCAAAGCACCATAGTCCGTTCGCACAAGAAATTCAGCACCGTACAGATAATGGTGAAAGTGTTTTATTGATGCTACTATAGCATACAACTCTTTTCTTGTTATGCAATACCTTCGTTCAGCCTTACTAAACGATTTACTAAAATATGCGATTACTCTTTCTTCTCCTCCCTGGATTTGAGAGAGAACACTACCCAAGCTTTCATTGCTTGCATCTGTGTCAAGAATATACTTGTCACTGGGGGTGGGGAAGGCTAATATAGGAGTAGAGGTTAGGGCTACCTTCAAGGCGTTAAATGCTTCTTCGCATTCCTCATTCCACAGAAATCTTTTCCCCTTTTCTGTCAAACGATGCAAAGGACGTGCAATAAGAGTGAAATTTTTAACAAACTTCCTGTAATAAGAACATAAACCTACAAATCCTCTCACGTCACGAACACAATTTGGCCTTGGCCAATTTTTAACTACAGCCACCTTTGAGGGATCAGTCGAAACTCCGTCCTTGCTAACTACGTGTCCAAGAATCTCCACTTTTTGTTTGAAAAGAAAACATTTCTTAGGCGACAGTTTCAGTCCCGCTAATTTGAACCTCGTAAAAACATCATCTATGGCAGCAATGTGTTCCTCAAAATTCTTTCCAAAAATAATTACATCGTCTAGATAGACTAAACATGTATGCCACTGCAGACCAGATAAAATTTTCTCCATCAATCTTTCAAAGTTGGCTGGTGCATTGCAAAGCCCGAACGGCATGACACAAAATTGATATAGACCACTGTGGGTGATAAAAGCGGTCTTTTCCCTATCAGACTCGTCCATTTCGACCTGCCAGTAGCCACTCGCTAGGTCGAGGGTCGTAAACCAAGTGGAGCCATTAAGACTATCTAAGGAGTCATCGATTCTAGGGATCGGGTAGCTATCTTTAGTGGTAATATCGTTAAGCCTACGATAATCTACACAAAAACGAGTTGATCCATCTTTCTTTTTAACTAATACAACTGGAGACGCCCATGGGCTAGATGAAGGTTCAATCACCCCCCGCCTTAACATATCTGAAACCTCGTTAGCCGCATCCTCTCTTTTATTCAGAGGCAGTCTCCTAGCATGTTGTTTAATAGGGGACACCTCTTTAGTTGGAATTTTGTGTTTCACAATATCAGTCCTTCCTAAATCATCCTTACATTTTGCAAAAATACTCTCATGCTTCAGAAGAAGCCTCCTAACTAAAGCTTTTTGATTTTCATCAAGTGATCCTTCCAAAGAGTTGTACAGCCCTAAAATGTGCTGTGGTAAGTCAGTGACTCCCCCACCCTCATTGCAAGTGTCACCCTCCGTGTTTTGTACCGATAAAACTTCCTCTACAGGCTCACACGTGGCCGCCATAACTCCTTCATACACTGTGACTGGCACTGAATCTACATTAATCATGCGGATTGGTACCACGCGACTCTGGGGATTAACCACAGCTTTAGCTACCATAATCGAGTGTTTCTTTACAAAACTTTCACAAGGCTCTACAATAAACTCTGTTCCGTCTAATTTATTGGCAAGTTTACCTGGTACTACAATTTCCTGGCCTGGACTTATGCAGACTGTCTCAGCAACCGTGATTCTATTCACTACGTTACTAGGGGCATTCAATCTCTCGTTGCCGAAACATTGAACCATTATATTCCCAATTTTTATCTGACCAAGGCCTAGATCTATTTGGCACTTGTATTTTGAGAGGAAATCACACCCTAATATGAAATCAGAAGATATGTCTGCAACCCACACCGGGTGGCTCGCCGAAAAATCTCCCATCTTCAATGAAAATTACCACAACCGAACAACGGTATACTTCGATCATCGGCCATAACCAAGTCCTCTCCAGTTCTCTCTAACTTTGGCCGTGCACTCTGAACAATTTCCTGATACATACTACGTTTCACCACACAAATATTTGCTCCCGTATCGATCAAGCTATCTAAAGTCCTACCATGGATTTGAATTCTTGCGTACAATCCATCTCTAGTATTCTTTTCACTAAGTGACGTAACAAAGGGCCTTTTGGGACCACTAGCCGACTCATGGCCCGCTGAACCGGCTTTTACTAGTTTCCCGAGTTATGACTTGTCCCATTGTTATCAGATACTTTAGGTTTTGGACAATTACGAGCAAAATGCCCAACTTCTTTGCAGTTGTAACATTTGTTGTCCTTTCTCATATTCTTACCCTCTCTTTTACGAGGCTTTTCCGAATTCCTGTGGCTCTTCTCTAACGATTTAAAACATTCCTGAATTTTAGCTACCATTTTCTCTACAACTTGGTCTAAATTACTCTGTACCTCTTTCGCCAGTTTCTGGTCAGTATCAGGGGGGCCTGACACAGATCTAAGTAACCTTCTACTATTTCTCTGATTTTCAGCCTGTTGAAATGTTTCAAATTCAATTGCTGTTTTTACTGCGCTGTCCAAACATTTTGGGCGAGACTGATATATTCCCCATCGCATGTCAGTATCAGCCAGCGCATCAATAAAATGATCTTTTGCCAAGGTCTCTTGTAGATCATACTTAGCTTCAGGGTAGGCTAATTTAACCAATCTCCGGACTGACTGCGCTAATTCTGGAAGGTTTTCACCTTTCTTTCTTTGTTTATTCTTTAACTGAGCACGGAATAATTCTGTTTGATTTTGTGACCCAAAACGTTTGGACAGGACGGCAACAAGCGAATCATAATTACGACGCATCGAGGTATCAAGGTCGCCTAATACTGACAGCGCTTCACCTCTTAAGGAAGTGGCAAGATGCATTCCTTTAGAAAGGGGATCCCATCTATTCATTTCTGCTATCAATTCAAACTGTACAATGTAATCATTCCACTCACTACTCCCGTCAAATGCTACGGGGCGTACTTCCATTCTCTTTGGGTATATACGGGAATCTGAAAGAGGTACAGGCAAATCATTAGAATGGTATCTAACGGGCGGGGAATATTCCCCCAACTGCACATTTCTATCCGAGTTGTTGACAACTTGTCTATTATTAAGTTGATCATCTTCAATTCTCCTATAACTTCTACCAGTCTTCCTATTCACATAATGGCCAGCTCCATGGCGACTTACGGAGGGACGGTGGTCCAAGTCGTAACCATAATTATTACATTTACGCCATTCGCCTACACTAGGATAACGTTTCTTATCGTCTGCTCTATCTAACCCCTCTAGAACTGACCTAGAATTACCTGCACCACTGATCAAATATTTATCTCTATACACTGTATCCTCACTAGGGTAACGGATCCTAGAGAGGGAATCACCAATCGAAATTCCACTTGGCCCCGGGCCAGTTACACCACCCCGTGGCATACTGTCAGTCCCAGACTGACGAATTTCGTAACGCGCAGCCCTTGGCTGCAAGTCCTCCACCCCATATTGGGTCGCATTTCTTGTATCAATTTCCCTGGAACCTCGTCCAGGTACGCCCCCTAATGGCATATGATCAGCCCTAGACTGATATAAATTGTACCCTGCAGTCCCTGACTGCGAATGCCTGACCCCCATATGGGCGGGACTTGACGTGTCCCTTTCTCTATCCGATAACCCATCACCAAAATTGATCAACGGTGCATTCTCCCTATTAGACACAGTTCTACTGAAACCATTTCCCAGATCAAGTTTAACTACACTATTTGAAATAAAATTACGAGGGCATTCAGTAGGGGGCACATTTGCCCTCCTCTCACTCACACCATCGTCCACATGCCGGGGCTGCTGGTTTCTTTCTCTCTCCTCAAAATCACTAGAAACCCTCATACGTATGTCACCCGTCACAGACGGAGACCTAGCAGCCCCGAAGTTTGGTTCGCTATAACGCATATGCCCATTTAAGTAATGATTACGAGAATTTGAAAAATACTCACGTGGTAGCGTACTGCCATCCAAGCCGCCGTCACTGGGGACGCACTCATCTACCACCATCCAATCCTGATTACACAAAACATTCCCATTCTGAATCTCACTAAGTGTGGGTTCTTCGCGAACTCTGTTTTCAAACTGTGAGCCCGAACAGGGTGCAACACTCTGTTCCCTACAGGAAACCAGTTCCTGCCTTGACACACAGGTGTCCGAATCAAAGCTAATTAAATCATTCATGCTCAACAGAAAACAGAATCCGACCGCTTGCCACCAATGTAACGCTAACTCAGTCTAAGATTCTGGGGCGTCCAAATATTCCCTGCTGAGGACTGGTGGTGGTATGGAAACAAATGCGGCTGGGATGGTTGTATGTTAGTAAACGACGAGCCTTAAATCTCGCTATTACATGCAAAAGATATAACACATAGATAAACGAGTAAAGAACAAGCGCTGTGTAGATTTCGCAATCTATTACTATAACCAGCCACGGTACAAACAATACATCGGCACAAAGCCCTCAAAAATAGGTAGAAAAACATGCACTTAATGATAATGGTCACAAACGAGGTCTCAATACCGAAGTAGAGTCCTATAACAATACGTACAAAAGTGTATAAAAGACGAATACAAGACAGATACAAGTACGACCACAATGGTCGGAGCCAGGGCTACTACCGAACCGAACGATTCAGATCGGGAGCGAAGACTGGTCACAAGTCGTGAGGTCTGCTTCAGCTGAGCTGGTGAGCAGACATCACGTGACCTGTAATTATTACGTAATGCAGCCTACGACAAATAGAGGGCGACATATATGATGACTAACGGCATTACACTATTAACACTTTTACCCTGTATACTGAAGGGCAGTAAAGATATTGCCTGGATTTGTTCAACACCGTTGGTAGAATTCTAGCAAATGTTTTGAAAATCATGCTTTTTTTTCTCATTTTGAAAGTTAGAAATCTTTTTCTTTTCTCTTTAGAGGTTAGATATGTTACAATTGATGGTCAACGCTCATAACTTGGATGCAACAGCAGACAAGAAGGATGACGAGGATGAAGTCGACAAACTGGTGGATGTAAAACTTAAGAATGAGACTTCTGGTAAACAGAAGAGAGAGTTAACAACAGATTCCATTACAGCAAATGTAAGAACTTGGTACTCTCATAAGAGTTCCAAAGTAACAAAACCTTATTTTAAGTTTTAGTTGAGTTCAATTTTCTCTCAGGGTTTATCAAAAAGTTTTTGTGTCTGATAATGCCAGTGAAAATCTTAGGGGTTAGATTTAGGTGTTTAAATAAGTTCATACATGCCTCACTTTTTGCACTAAAACCATTTGGATTATATCTTCGTTTATAGTAAATGCTATTTTGACAGTTGTCAATTTGAGTGAATTTTCATAAATAGTGAATTCATTAACCAGGTGCGTATCCAGGGGGTGGGCGTTGGGGGCATGCGCCCCCAGGGTAAGGAAAAGAGGAGAGAAAAAAGAGAAGAAAAAAGGGAAAAGGAGGGGAAAAAAAGAAAAGGAGGAGAGGAAGGAAGGGAAAAGAAAAAGAAAAAAGAGAGAAAAAGGAGAAAAGGAGGGAGTAGAAGATAGCCAAGACCTCGGGAAGAGAAAGAGGAACAGTCATAGTTAAAGCGCTGATCCCTATTATATACACATGGTAGCCAGTGACAGATCGAGGATTACGGAGGGGGTTTGCGCCTCACCCTACCCCTTTCACCGACAACTCCATTTTTGACGTTTCCATTTTTCCTCTCTCACTAATGTATCTATATAAATACTATATATGGTTTATCATAACGCGTGTGTGTGCATGGACACCTTAAACAATTGTACAATTGTGCTATATGGAACCAACTGTGGCTGGTCTTGAACTCGACCGAGTCGTCGGGGAACATGACGCATTTCGGGAAGGGGGCATCGCTAGTATTTTAAAATAGACAATGCTTAGATGCAACTTACAAGGCCTGGGAAGGGCTTCGCCCCTCTCTTGGCAATTACTCGCTACACGCCTGTTCGAATTTTTAAAAGCAAAGAGCAGATATAACATCATATCAGTGAGCATTGAATGCATGTTCCACGATGAACAGCCTCAAAAACTGTCTTTGTGTGTAGTCAAAGGCGTAGGAGCCCAATTGGATTTGGGGGCTGTAATGACTTGCCCGAAAATAAGCCAAAATTTTTTTTGCGCGTTCAACATATCGATGCCAATATCATATTAGCAAGAATGGGTCATTACATTGCATGGCATCGTTTACCGTACGGTCCGTGAAAGTTGCACAGTATACCGCCGGATGCTAATGTAAACAACCAAATGTCTTATGTAGATGGAGAAAAACCATACAGATCCATTTATGTCAAAACTCTCTTTTACAGTAGTAATGTCGGCCAAGCTTACAACTTTATTTTAATTACCAAGGAGATCATTTTTAAGTTAATCATTGCTATTTATTTCTCTTTCAGTATGAAAAAAATGGTTGCGGGAAGGGGGGGGGGCTGCAGCCCCGCCTCCTACGAGACCTATGCCTATGTGTGTAGTGTTCGGTTCAATATACCTGATATCGGAAATATCTGCTATTTTTCATTCCCTTCAACCAAGTTTTATAATAGCCGTTATAAGAGGTTGCAATATTTCTACACCAATAAATTAACTGTGTCGAAATTTTAGAAAATTTCCTAACCAACATTCTTCATCATACTTTCCTCTACTCGTGCAATTTTGACCTGTCTGTTAGGGGTTCCAGGAGGTTTTTCTATATTGGTTGTCCATAGATTGAATTTTGTGCAACATTATAGGTATGTTTAAAAGTGATTTTCTTCACGAGAACTGTGAATTTTCAAATTCTCAACAAATAATGGGCTTAAAACCTTGAAAAGTGGGGCTTTCGGATATTGTGGGCCGTGACGTAGAATTACCTACAAAAGCAATGATCCATAGGACATGCAATCAGGTCAAACATGATGTGTGACTGGTGACAATCTTCAAAAAGGTTATGGATGGAAAAAACTTTTGGGAAATACTTGATTCTCAGGCAAAAGTGCACATCTGGTTGGTCATTTTCAAGCCCGAGAAGTGCCATTTCCGGTGATCTGGGGGGGTATCAAAACCAGAAATTTTCTTGTATGCTCCGCGCCAACCGATGGTGGCGCTCCGCTTACATAGTAATTCGCGCCCCCCGGGTTAGAAAATCCTGGATACGCGCCTGGTAACATAGACTTTTCACGTCACTTTCAGTCAATGATGTTTTTCCTGGCTGGGTATGAGACCACCAATGCTGCTATGTGTTTTAGTAGTTACTTACTGGCAACTCACCCAGACAAACAGGAGACTCTTATCGACGAGATCGACAGTCACTGTCCGACCCCAGAGAGCGTTCAGTACGACGTCTTACGCAAGATGGAATATCTTGACTGCTTTGTGAGGGAATCGTTGAGAATCTTTCCTCCTGTTGCCACGTGAGTAGACTCATCTTCAATGTCAGTTGCCTGCTGTTGGAGTTCATGTGGTTCTATCCTCCCATTGCTAGGTGGTTAGACTCAACCTTAAAATCAGTTGGTTTTGTGTGGGAGTCATTAAGGATCTATCCTCCCATTGCATGTTGGTTAGATTCAATCTCAAAATCAGTTGGTTTTGTGTGGGAGTTCATGTGGTTCTATCCTCCCATTGCCAGGTGGATAGACTCAATCTGAAAATCAGTTGGTTTTGTGTGGGAGTCATTAATGATCTATCCTCCAGTTGCCACCTTGAAAGATACAGTCTCAAAATCAATGGCTTTTGTATGGGAGTTAATGTGGGATCTATCATACAGTTGCCACCTGAATAGATTCACTTTCAATATCAGTGGCTTTGTAAGGGTAAGGATCTATCTTCCAGTTGCCACCTCGAAAGTTTCAGTCTCAAAATCAAAGGCTTTTGTATGGGAGTTAATGTGGGATTTATCATCTAGTTGCCACCTGAATAGATTCACTTTTCAATATCAGTGGCTTTGTAAGGGAATCACTAAGGATCTATCCTCCAGTTACCACTGAAAAAGATTCAGGGTCACTTGGACGTTTACAAAGGCTGCACCCCATGTAGACATTGACTCTTAAATTAGGATATCTTCCAAACGGAGCAGATCTTTCTAAGCTGTTTGGGTGAAGTTGTTCATCGCAAAGATCTCTACACATATTTAAGGTAAACGCGAAAGTTGGATATGCATTGATCACCATTAAGTGCATCGGGTTGAATGGTTTTAGTGATGCTCTGAGTGTCGCAGGCATGGAGTATGCGTAAATACTTCTTTGGAAAAAGTAACAGAGATTATTCTCTTGAAGTATAATTACACATCTGCTATACACTACCAGTGAGTAGTGATTCTCTCTGCGTGGAAAATTGTTGGATTAATTATTTAATAAATACATTTTGTCCCGACAGCGCTGACCGTTACTGTGACAGTGACGCCACGGTCAATGGTTATGAGATAGAGAAGGGTTCTATCTTAATGGTGCCAATCTATGCTGTACATCACGATCCAGATGTATGGGAAGATCCTAAAGAGTTCAAACCTGAGAGGTAAGGATTTTAAACTGGCATATCTCTCAGTCAAGTCTTACATTTTTTGAAGTCTTTTGGTATTAACTGAATATTTTATAAGCATATAAACAAGATACCGTGGTTTTTGAGCCCGTAGCTACCTGTAAACTGCATGAAAGTAACGTTAGGTGCAACTGCTTTAAATTAAAAAGACATGAATTGACTAGTATTTGACAGTTGTTTGACAGTTGCTCAGAAACTGTGGTTGAAGGAGTGGGTCATTTGTGTTTACTTATGTATTGCAGGTCATCGAGGGGCATTGTCCCTTAAGTTGCGACTTATTATTTACTTGCACTGAACCTTTTGGTTTGCTGGATTTTAAGGTCACAGTTCATCCAGGGGTCATTTGTCACTATTCCTTTGAAACAGTGAATTGCTTTTGATTTTACAGGAAATGAATCAGTTTTCCAAAAAGGTTTTTCATATGTTTTAGTAACTTGTGATACTTTTTGTATGTTCAGGTCAAAGGTCAAAAAAAGTTTTAATTGGGTAAATAGTTCATCATCATTATTGAATACTGGGTGGTGAGAGAGCTTAAGCAAGGTAAACAAGTATCAACAACTGGTTTATTGGGCCATTGTTTAAAAAATGTTCCTCACTTTTCTTCTTTTTCATTCATAGTAATGAAATAAATATTTGTCCAAAAAAAAAAAAAACCTACATACAAAGTAACAGGAGCAAAAACAAATTTTAATTAAGTTTCTCTAAATTTTAATTATTTAGCCAAATTGTCGGTTTTATTTATTTTTCACTCTCGAACAGTGAACAGTAAATTGTCTCAAGTAATTCATTTAATTTGCAGGTTCAACAAAGAAAACCGAGGCAGTATTCATCCTGCTGCGTGGCTACCGTTTGGTATCGGCCCACGGAACTGCCTCGGAATGAGGCTAGCTTTAATGGAACTCAAATTTGGGCTCATCCGAATGCTGCAGAAATACAGATTTGAAACCTGTGATGAAACAGAGGTAAATTTATTCTTGAATGTTACATAGCATATTTTCCTGCCCTGCGCTAATATGGGCGCACGTCCAACCCGACCATATATGCCTAAGCAGTTGTGTCCAAACATATTAGATACATTGTCTGAACAATTCTCCGCCTCGCCTGGCCTAGCTGACTTGATCCACACTTTATCTTCACAACTTTACTTTGGGTTGGCCTGTGTGTATGCATCAAGATCCATAGAGGCCAGTTAGGGTGCTTTTACACTAGATCCAGATCAGATCCCCTGATGTTATCAGACGATCATCTCTCCATGGCATAAACTTATGCATTGATTTGGACTCATTTACACGTGAGTCGTACTCTGATCCACCCCTACTATTCACCAGATGTTGGTAAAAAATTGGGTTTGAAATGTGTCATGCGTAGCTGCGGATCGTGTAGTACGTATGCTCCAAAACTTGACAATACTAAACTATGTACAGCCCACACGCACTCAATCTACATAAGAATTAGCACATTCATGATACAGGACTGGAATTTCACGCGAGAATGTATGTCACTGCTTTGTTTACTTTCATGTTAAAATTACTAAAGAACAGGTTACAGTAATTAGTACTGATCTAATATATTGTGAAGAGAGGGAATGAAGGGGGGGGGATGGGAATGTGGGAGAGGGTGTGGATGCTCATAAGAGCTAAGATTGCTTGGTGTATCAGGTTTGGAAGCATTCACAGAGGGTTGGTGTGCAAACAGTCATTTATATAACATTGCCTCTCTTTTCTTTTTTCTTCTTTTTATTATTGTAGATCCCTCCTGTCCTGGGAAAGAGCACTGGATTTTTGTGTCCACCAAACGGTATCAAGTTGAAAGTCAAGCTACGGGAATCAAAAGTGCTCGATTAAGAATATCAACCACATGTTGCCATGGTAATGCGATGTTTTAGCATATTTCTGTTTCGTGTCGTTAAGGCATTATGTTTACGACAGAATGAAAATGATCTTTCTGGGTCATTCATTGTGAAAATTCAAATATTTGAGTACTTTTATTGCTCAGGAGTACTTCTAAGAATTTGTCTTGCATTTTGTTTGTAAAAGTGATTGTACTTAATGTTTGCTTTTATTGACACTCTTTTGTCCTTTGAAATGTATAAATGATTCCTGTCGTGGGAAGGCAAATGTCTGAAGAAACAAATTTACACAAATTAAATTTTTAAGGCTTTTTGTGGGGTGAGGGTGGGGGGGGGGGAATGAGGAGTTGTTTATCTTTAGTTTCATTTACATTAAGTTTGCTGCTACTGATCAAGCAAACAAGGTTTCTTTATGTCATCAGAGTATGTTGTTTTATTTCATTTTCAGGGAAAATTGAAGTAATGTAAGTTACCAAATGTTATAAATTTCAACTTGTGTTGACTATGGGTTAGTTCACAAGATTCCACTAAAAGTGCCTTAAGAGGTTATGTAATTGCACACACAATCATTGAATGAAAATCCAGTAACACTTGCATAAGCTAGATACATTGTGAACAAAGGGGGGGGGGGGTGGGGGAGATGTCATAATGCTGATAAAGCATGCTGGATAATGGATAATTCAGCTTCTATACTGTACTGTAACCTGCTATTACAATGGTATGTACAATGTTATTATAAAGATTATCAGAGGTGACAGAGCCACAACGGGAGAGATGGCGAGCGGGTCAGAGGGGGGAGGGAGGGAGGGGGTGGAGGTGCAGGAGGCACGTGTGATATTCTCCGCTTTAAGAAAACGGTCCGATTTTTCCGATTTTAGGCCGAAGAGTGAGGTTTGTGGTAGTGAATGTAATGAATGCAGTGGAATATTCGAATACCTACTCCAAATCTGAGGGGTTCTGGAACTGACTACATTCTGAAGTGACGTCACATCGAAAAACGATAAAAATCGGAAGAGAAATCGGATAGCTATCCGATAAAAGGAAACGGAGTCAATATCAAAAGTTAGGAGAGGGCTATTCCACATCGGAATGGCTCAACAGATAGCAAATCAGGTCCTTTATCACAGTGGCTAGAAGACCCGAACGAAAAACTGGCTGTTTCGATTCCTCCGGGAAAATCGGATAGTATTTCGATAAAAAATCGGTATAGTGTGACCGGGCCTTTATGCTTATTATTTTCCTTTCTATTCTTTCTTTCGGCAGTAAGTAATCCCAAAGAATTAAAATCTCCCAAATAATTTTTTTTTTAATTTGCAATAAATAAGCCAAAGTTTCATATATGTTGGATTGTGAACAATTTGGAGACAACGTATATCAAAAGACATCTTTTTTTTGCTTTTGTCTTTTTTATTAAAGTTTCCTTCCTTGCCATTTTAATTTTAAAGCCTAATCTTAATTGGTTATACACTTTTCTCAAAAATTTGGCAGAAGCACATGGTTCTGGTGAAATGCATGTTATGTGTATTTTGGCTTTGTTTGTCAATTGGACAAATTGTATGTTTTTTCTCAATCGTTCTTGCCAGAGTTAATTTCCTGTTATGTTAAGTGTAAGAAAAAATTGTATGTGAATGTTCTTAATAGCGGAAATATTTAGTAACTAGTTTCAGTATTAGGTTTGAGAATCAAGTGTAAAAAAAAGGCAATAATTTTTTAATTTGTTTGGGAAGTAAATTGTTGACAGTTTTTGCAATTTTTTATTCATTTATGACCATTGATGCTAACAAAGATAAGAGATATAATTATATACTTCTGATATTACTTTGAAGGTCTGTTAAAACTGGTTCTTCCCTGCAAGTGGTGCTAGTTTTTTTTTAAACAAGGTCAGTCAGGTGATAGAAATGTTGTGCTACAGTTTAACAACTATACAAATTCTACTGAAAAGGTGCTTATTGAAGTTTATCCAAAGAAAATATGAAATATGATATATTGTGATATGGAGTAAGTCTAATGTTGACATTTGTTGTTCTCTAGAATTTTTTGTTGTTGAAAAAAGAAAATTTGTTTGAGGGAAATTTTAGGGAAAGTTCATTTTATACAATTTTGTTTTAAAAATAATATGTCATATTTTACATCATACGAACCCACTGAGTATCCCATCAGTTACCTGATGTATTCTTTGGTCATTCCTTTTAAATTCTTCAATTCCTTGAATTCAGGAAGCAAGCCAACTTTGTCTTAAAGGATAAGTAATTTTTAATTTAAAAAGGAGTTTTGATATGATCTTAGCCACTGCTATCAGTCCATGTTGCTTTTCTATAAATTTTTTGTTTAGTCTTTGAGAAATGACCGGTGAAACACCTAAACTTAAAATTAACTTAAAATGAATAATCTTTTTGTCTTATATATTTTGATGAAGTACATTATATTTGATTCAATCAACTTCAATCAACATCTCAAAGCAATGTACCAAAGAACTTACATATGATGAAATATTGAATAAATGAGAAAATAATTTTTATCAGCATTCTTTCCCTACTTTTCTTTCATTCTCTGTCTTTAAGATTAACTGTTCACATGAACCCCTTTAACCTCACTTATCCCATCAACCAACCTAAAAGGCCTGTGAAGAACCTTTGTATAGAAAGACGACAGTACTTATTTGGAGACTTCAAATTATTCACAGACATTTCGGAAAAATTCAGAGTTTAGAAAAAAAAGGGCTTATGAGGGTGACAGTGAAATAAGTGTCTGTTTGAGGTGTATGACTGTCCATTAATGAGACATTCTAGCATGTTTTGTGAGAAGGGGTGGAGGGAGGGGCTGATAACCTTTTGCAATACTGTAGTTCAATTAAGTAATTTAGAAAATTAGTGAAGTCTTCCCAAGCCCCCTAAAGAATAAATTTTCATCTGGCACATCCTCCCAGCACCAGATGATGGCTGATTGTTTGGTTATTCATGGCACTTGCAAATTTCCATATCATGATTTTTAAGATTGTTAGCTGGAAAAGGAGCAAGTTTGGCATATTTAACCCCAATCCTTGGCACTGCTGGCCCTGAATAATATCCACATTTTACCAAACGATTCAATTTCTATAATGCTTTAAGTCACCGACAAGCCTCCTTACTTTCACACCATCTGTTCTTTGTTTTATGCTGTTTCACATAAATTCAGAAAAGTAAAATAAACTAGAGCTGAGGACTGAAAATATGCCAAACCAAGCAATTCATTAGGATTTTTTTTTTTTCATTTCGACAACTGTTGAGCGGATATACATTACCGTAATTGTGATAGGACACCTGTAACTGTAGGGTCGCTTCGATATTAAGCGCACTTATGGTGGCGCTGTCAAATTAATATCAAAATTAACTTTTTGAACTTGAGCACTTGTCAACAAGTTCTGTTTGGGGTCTCCTCACACATAAACGTTGGACAATACACGTTGGCGTACCTGGACTAGCCTAGATACGCGAAAGAACCATTCCTTCTCCTATCGTAAAAAGTTTTCTAAAGCTGTAATTTTCAAGAAACTTTCATGATATTTATCAGGACATTCATTGAAGGTTTGAATGACTTCCTTGAAGTACAACTTCGAAGGTAATTTTCTTTAATGATAAAAGTTAGCGGTTGGTTAAAATTTGTATGCAAAGTGTAAACAAAGGTTTGACTACACAGTTTGTCAGTGTTAGGCAAGTTATTCGCGTTCAGTAGATTTGAACAGGTATGGTACCATGCGTGCGTACTAAAAACTGCTTCTGTAACTTTTGTTGAGCCACGAAGAATTTACCAGTAGGTTATTTAATTTACAGTAGCTCCGGTAGGCCTACTCAAAGTATGTATGCGATCTTCATTTTATACATTGCAACCAGTTGCCCTTAAACAACTTCATTTGTATTGATTGCATGGAAAAGCCTAATGTTAGAAGTAGAAAAGTGTGAGGCATGCCAACTAGTATACTGCCATACAACCATAGCTTAGGCATATCATATGTTATGTAATCAGGGCTATTACCCTATTGTGTGTTGATGAGGGGATTTCAAGAGAAAGTCGGTATTCAGAACCAACAAAATATTGGCTTGAGCTGAAACCAGTGACTGCAGTAACACATTGTTAGAAGATTGCAGCCTGTGTTGCACCAGTATCTCTAATATCTGTTCTTACAGAACTGGCAATTTTGATTTCAACATCGGCAGATAGGCCTAGGCTACTAGTAGGATGGTGACTTCGAAGTTCGGCCACTTAAGACTTAAAACACCCCAAAACTAAATCTTCTGGTATAAATCATTTGAAAATATACTTCATATGGTGGGAGAATTTTGTTATAGTACGATACACGGCCAAACTTTCTTTCCTGCAAACTGTTTTCACGTTGTTTTCCAAGAAGATTCTTCGTGATTGTGGAACTGGTATTTCTTGCTAGAGTATTGCGAAGTTCGGACGCGCAACCCACAGTGTGGCGATGGTGATAAAATTGGGGGCGCAGTTGCTCTTTCAGTAATTATAACAGACTTCATAGATCTTCGTCATTTTATTGACAAATATGTAAGTAATTTCTTGCACACGGGTCATTTTGGAGAGAAAATAACTGTACAGCTTCGTACTTTTTGGTGAAATTTGGCTCTTCCTGTAGGTTTTCATGGTGAAAATCGTGTATTTCTTAGGGTGCCCGAACTTCGCAGTATGGCGAACTTCGCAGTACTGACTATACTGGTATTTGATAAAAACAAGAAAAGGCCATGTGCGATAGAGTGCTTGCTCACCACAATAATAGTCCAAAGATAGCTTGAAAAACTATTACATCTCTTTGTGAAACAAACAATATGCTGGCAAATATATTGACAGATGATGCAAATTGTACAAATTGCCAATATTAATCAACCGATGTACTGTAGGTGATGCAGGCTGATAATCGGTGCAACACTACAGTAATTGTAAAATTACTGTTGTTCAAAAGGATTCTTACTGGTTTGGCTGGAACTTCAAAAAGTTTTCAAAAATATTTTGCGTAATGGCTGTTGAATGGTCCCCAGTGTGAAAATGGGCGAACACAGGCCTGTAATATATGAGTAGAATCAGGGGGTAGGAAGCTTCCAAAAAGTGGGGGGGGGGCACAACATCAGAGGGGCACTTTCTCATTCCGCAACCATTACTCGTTATAGCCAATATATACACCAGCCATATCACTTAAATGTATATGATGTGTTAGTATGCAATCAATAGTATTTATTGAGATTGTTTATTGTTAAAGTGCTACACAAACATATGGGATGCCATTGTAAAAATATCTACATGTACAGACTAAAAATAAATAATTAAAATAAAATATTAAAATTAACAACTTGGCTTAAGATATCCAAAAGACAGTTCTCCATCAAAGGGGCACATTTCATTTGCCAGTAGGGCACATTTGCTATTTCGGAAAAAAAGTTGAGGGGCACATGCGCCCAGTTCCCCGGGTTCTACCCCCCTGAGTAGAATACTGACAAACATGCAGGCTTCATTTGTATACTGTATATGCCAATGCCATATAATCAGAATTTTCTTGAAATTTATACGAACAATTTTCATGATAATATTTACATCTGTAACACTATAATTAAAGAACCATTCAAAAGTAACAGTGGTGTTATTGAATGGATGGCACCGGAACTGTTCCGTTATTGGAGAAGATAATTCTAAGTTTGTCACATTTTTGTGAGACTATGTTAAATTAAGAATGGCATATTGTTACCACATTGCAAAAGCTAGATCTATTTGCAAGAATAAGAGAAATTATCCAACAATGAATAAAAATTGCCATTTCAAACTCTTAAAAGCACCATAATATACTACTCCTTTCCCCCTTGCTATATACCGATGGTATTGGCCAAATGCTGATCAAGTAGTTTTTGTACAAATAACCCAGGATCAACTTGCTAAGCATATTTTAGCTACGTTGTTAAATTGTCAGTCAGTTTGAAATAATGCATTTTGTTCTGTCACATTTCTGCCATATTTTGAAACTTATGCTGTAACAAATCAACTACGTACTGTACTGTAGTATGTCGTATGAGGGGTGGATGAAGTGGTGGAATATATAACATACTAAGCACATGTTTGAGATGTACATTATTCACACTACTGTACCGTATGGAGCAGTTTGTGTAGACAATTCTACCATCCATTTAGATCATCAATTCTTGTAAACAACTTTGTAGTTCAGCCCTTGAGTACTTACTGTAGTGAAGTATGTCACTACAAACACCTTCAGAGACCATCCTGTAGATACAAAGAACTTATGAACAGCACCGGGTTATATTTAAAACTTCTGTTTCGCTATATACAATGTAGGAAAATTTCTACCAGCTTAAAGTCTAAATACGTGTTTGCTGATGAATTTCGGAAAACAAACTTCCGAAGCAATTTCAGTGTTTCTTATTCTTAATGCACTCTGACCAGGTGGGTTGATTGGAGGAAAACTGTTGCAATCGAAAGAGAGAAATTTATTTTCTGTTGCCCTAATGGCGTGAAGGATTTACCGTAAAATCACTGCGATTGCCCATACCAGCATGTTTATTACACAAATGGGACCTATACTTGTATAGTCCACTTTTTTTACCCAATTCTACAAAGGAAACGTCTGAAAACAGTTCAAAACACCTTTCTATTTATTTCAATGGATGGAAATGACAATTTTGGGACCTAACACAGCCTAGCCACAAAAGTGAAAGTAGTCCTAGGCCTAACAGTCCGGAACAGAACAGAGATTTGATTGGCACATGATCTGTTGGGCAGGGCTTGCAAATTTTGATTGAAGTTTGTAGAATGTACAGACTCATTAATAAAGCTGGCAAACTTTATTCAGCTCAAAAGGTTTATTGACAGATAAAATCAATGTAAATAATGAATATTGAAATGGAAATTGCATAGAACGGTGTCATTTCTACTAAGCATTTAGCCTTTAGTGCAGTAAGCTGGAAAGGTCAATATATATAAATTTGGAAAACACATCCTGACACTTTTAATACTTGCTCTACAACTGAAAAAGAAATAAAAATAAGAAAGAAGAGGGGAAAAAAATAAAACCCAGCAAGTCTATACTTTAGTGTAGCAAAAAAAAAGAAGCGAAGCATAAAAAATATAAAGGGGGTGATAGTCAAGCAACCTAGATAGTGATTGAAACACATGAATGCATGCAGGAATTTTAGTATTGAATTGTTCGACGACGACAAACTAACCTGATAGTATGGGTGAGGATATCTAATAGATGATTTTGATGGTACCCTGTTGCATGATCTACAGTATACTTACATATAAACATGTTTACCGAAAAAAAGTATTTAGACTGGTATGTACAGTAGTTATTTGCTGTTTTGTTTAACCCAAGGGTTTGACAAATTCAAGCATTGTTACTGTATGGCAAAACACTGTACATGTATCCAAGTACTTTATATTGCATATAGTTATGATATAGTAATTTAATTATGATATTTTATTGAATTGATTTTGAAGTAAAAACCATGGATGATGATATGTTTGGAGCTGAAGAACAGAGAGTGACTTTAAACATTAATTTAACTTTTATTTCAGAAGCATGTTCTTCGGTGTAAACTTAGGATCTTATAAAACTTACTTTTATTCTTTTTTATTGACCCACTAAAATTTAAAACGATAGGTTATAATAACTACTCTGGCGCCTCTAGTAAACTTTCTTCAAGGGTTCATGTACAGCAAAAGTTATTTGGTGGATTGCAAAAACTGTGTACATTATGTAAGTGATTTGGATTCATGCAATTGCTGAATATGATATGCATTTATATGCAGTACTTGCAATGATATCAGTGTTAACACTGTTACTGTTCAACTTGAACATGCAGTAGGGATTTTCGGAAAGTAACAGTTTCATATGCTAATGGAAACTATGACATCACAAATTTTCAAAAAAACATCCCAGCGATATGAGGTTTAAACTGCAATATTGCACAGATGGAGTAAAATGTTGTTTACATATCTGTGGGGATGGTTTATCACAAAGATCTCTACCCAATAAAGTAAAGATGATGCCAGTTGGTTTTTTTTTTATTAAATTTTAAATTACAAATGAATCATTATAAATGCTTTACTACTATGTAAGGAATCTGTGAAAGTCTAGAAGCCAGTTTTCCATGGATGCTTCAAATTTTTATTTATTTTTTTACATTTTCTTATTGGGTTTTCAGTTTAGAACTACTTTTTGGCTGTAGGCTTCACTGAATAATTATGGATCAATTACTTAGCAACAACGACTACTGACTTAGACTTATACATGTATACTTTTATACTGATTTTTTTTTTTTTTTTTGCTTTTGATTCTTCTTTTGTATTTTAGTATGTTGTCATAGATACTAAGTATGCGTTGCCCTGACAGCTGGGCTTTGTGATGAGAATAGAGACTGTCTGCTGGATACAGTAAGGAACAACATCGTGTAGGTTTTTCTATTCGGTTAGCATGCAGTCAACGAGGCTTCTCAATGTGTGCTATCTGAAAGAGGGGCTTTTTTGTGCTTATCAAAGAGCTTTTAAAATTACCACTTTTCCTTCAGTGACTATGTAAAGATACGACAACTCTCTACCAGTTGATAACCATTGAAATTACTATTGTTTATTTCAAATTTCCCAAGGATATTCCAGTGTGACACTGACACCTAATGGCCTATTATTAATCCAATATTCTTGGTAATGGACATACTGTACTATACAGTTACTCCCTTTCTCTATGATATACTGTACATCATAAGGCAAAGGCATTTGTGCTTCTTGAAAATGATTTCTCCCCTTGTCACTGGGCCCACCCCCTTCTCCCATTCCACCTCCAAAAAGTAAGACAATTTTATACCTACAATAAACACCTTTCTCCTGTCCTTAACTTCTCATTAACTTCTCTTAGCAGTACGAATATACATGAATACATGTGGAAGTAGCATTGAAATTGTGCATGGTTTATCTGCCCCCCTCCCCCCTCCCTCCCTCCCTCCCTCCCTCCCTCCTCCTTTGATTTAAGTACCTTTAACCTCATGTTCCAAATGTGGGATTCGCCCCTAGAAACCATTAAGGACTTTGTTCATTCCTCTTGGGCTCAAATAATACTTGTATGCTTGTATACTCCTTGCATATATACATCATTCAACCCCCCCCCCCCCAGGAACGTTTCTATGTCTTGCTTGGCACACTTTCTCCCAACCTCTCCCCCCCACCCCCCCCCCCACCCACTTCCACATACCCATCTCTATCTCTCTCCCATGCAATGAAAACATTTGGATATTACTACACAGTACAGTAGTTGCAACAAAAGAGACAGTTGACTTTTAAAGATACTATGCTGATCATGTTCCACCTTACCGACCAGCCTGACGTCAGTGTTGGTAAAATATTGGTCATAATAAAACTATGAATCTAGTTCCCATGGTTACCAAACTCATCTTCACTCCAAACCTGTCTTTACTGTACTTTGAGTCATCTGCCAAATTGACATCTAGACAGAAATAATCAATTCTATTTCTTGTTTTTTTGCTTTTCAGGATAATGGATTTTTACCTGCCATCATTGACTTGTAACACACAGACGTAATTACAGACTCCAATTCACTCTCCAATGATATATAGTTTTCATTGTAATTGACAAGCCATGCACCTGTATACGATTGTGTTGGAATGTGTCAGTCTTAATTAGTGGGATAACTTGGTCTTTATCTGAAGACAAAGAAACATTATTTTCCCCCCAATATCTTGAAGATTCTCTCTCGTATCATAAAAGAACAATTTCTTTGGGTTCGTTAATGGTACTTCTGTAAGAATGCACCAGAATGCTTCCTTTGGTAGAACAATGAGAGATGAAAAATGAAACATTGAAATTAATGATTAGTATATGACATCATGAGTAAGCTAACCATGTGTTACATTGACTTTAGCTCGATGTATCTAGCCGTATGGAACCATTTGATGTAATCACAGATGCACAAAAGCTTCCGTATGCATCAGTTACACATTGCAACAACAGCATTCTGGATCTATATCATAAAGTCAAGACTCCTCTCACAGTATACAGGTAGAAACAGTAAATATTAAAGAAGTCATTCTAATATCCAGTACCAACCTTGCAGTCTACACCGGTCTACGGTTTATTGACTTTCTCGTCACGGGGATTAAACTCCTTATTACGTGTGGAGATGGCCGAACTAAACGTGTACAGTCAGTGCTTTCTTCTTTGATCGCAGCACAACATATTGCTGTTTCGATCCCTCATCGTTATAGTACTACACTATAGTTTAATTAACATGGATGGAGCGACTAGCTCGTCAGAGTGGCAGGAGAGTATCGACGCACTACATTACTGGAGGCAGAGTATTCCCCGTCTCACAGACGAGGAGCTCGTTCGATTCGTCAGTGCAGAAAATTATCGGAGAAGAACAACCCCAAGAGAGAGAGGGCCGTTCACCTCCCAGGAGGAATGTGGAACACATTTTCGCGTCAAATTTTCAACAGATTCCCTGCAGCTGAACGACTTCACCACCATGCATCCTTCCCAACCGAGTAATTCAATGTGCGAACCCACAGGTGCTTCAAAAAATATCTACAAGGAAATTAGAGATCATTCGGCTATACAAACAGAAACACCAGAGAAATGTCGTAATGGATTAGTCTTTGGAAATATTAAAGATGGAACAAGGGAGAAGCAAAGTATTTTTCTGTCCTTGGAAGTTTTAGAAGAATCGGTGGTCACGAGTGAAGAGATAGTTAAGAAGGTCGGCGATCCTTTGGTGTCAAAGGAGCAGATGCTTCAAAGGTCAGTGTCTGTCGACCCGCTCGTCAGTGGTGATGTTCTCTCGACCGGCGGCGGGCGGGCGTTTCATGAGGGAGGTTTGCTATCACTTGAACGACCACCGGAACAGTTTGAATGTAAAGTGCCGAAGTCATATTCCTTTGACAGTCAGGCAACTCTGGGTGAGACGGTTTCTCCAGACTCCGTCTTGTTTGTTCGTGATGCCTCTGCATCAATTTCTAGTGTTGCCGGCGGCAACACGCATCCTGGACTGGGTTCATTCGTACCTCACATCACCCTGAAGAAACCGAAGAAGTTGACCACATTCTCTGCCATCCCTTACGACAGAAGCAAAACGAACAGTCAGTACAGGAAAGTGGGACCCATATTGACGACGGAGAGAGAAGTCATCGACCAGAGTACATCGTTACCAGCGGGGGATGGTGACGGGGCACAAGAGGAAAAGAGTGAGGGGGATGTGGATATATCCGGTAATGAAATATTAGGTGAGTGGTGCAAATCAAAGTTATTTCACCCCCCCCCCCCCCCTTTATTCAAATATTTTTAATGTCCCAGTAATTGTTTTAGAACAAGAACTCACAAGAACACTACAACGTCTTGTAGAAGTGTTGAAGTCTTATATTCAGATATGGATTTTACTGTCTGTCAGTCAAGCATTCCAAACTTCACAGGTTGCAAATTAATATACCTTTAAAAAAAACTGAAATCATTGGTGAGGGAATCATCAAGCACTGGAAACACTTGTACATAAAATTGTGGGACAGAACATAAGCGTTAGTCACATCATTGATTATTGTATTCTTGATTTAACAAATTTTTAAACATATGACTTGTGGTGGGCGGAAACAATGGAAAATGACTGGCTTATTGCATTCATGTGTAATTTAACACAGCCTCAGTATTGTCTGATGATTCATGGTCTGTTTACTATATCAGTATGATTCATGAATAAGTTCATTTCTGTATTTATGCTGACACAAGTAACATTGGAGCTTTATGTAAACACTGCCAATCTGCAGACTAAGCTTTATGAAAGCAAAGTGCCCAGTTCAATTTTAAATTTTGAAAGCCATGTTTGATACTACTAAACACAGCTTATTGTATTGGCTATGTGCGGCTTCTATTTCAAGTGATGAATTTATAAATAGACAACAACGATAAAATAGCTGAGTAGCTGTTTGCATTTGAATAGTATTGTAAAAGTACACACAATGTGTTGTTCTGATCACTCCCCCAACATTAAACCTGGCCGTGTTTCGTTGTACAGTATCTACATTCCCTTTTGAAGGGTCTTACAAGTGATACTCACTTGAATTGATACTCCCATGAGCATAGAAAGTAACTACAGTCTCACTGTAAGGGGACTGCAGGGGTGAGAATGGATCAACTCATTTGGTTTTCTTGCTCAGACTCGGGTGACTTTTCTTATAAATACTCTACTTATTAGTTACCTACAGTATATGTGCAAGTGTCTGGACGACAATTCTTTTTGGAATTGAATGAAATCATTTCTTGTTTAATGCTTTAATATTAAGGTTCACTTCATATGTGAAACATCCAGGAATGTGTTTTTGATCCATCAATTTGAATTTTATTTTGTACAATACCTACCAGGAAAGGGTCCAATGGTTTAAGTTATGCAGTTAACCAAACACACAAAGCTGATAATGGCACTCACTGTTTGGCCAAATATAATGCTAGAAACTCATTTGTGGTCACTCATGCTCTATAGACTTGAAGATGCTCTTGACAACTTCCCTGGAAGTATATTTCCACACTTACAGAAGCTGTAAAAAAATTCTTTCATTCATGTCCCTGGAATGTCTGTCAATTATTTAAGCTGGCTAAAAATATTTCAGGAGAAAACTTTTGACAATATTGTGATCCAATTGGAGGCCAGTGCACATGATCTTTAAGTATGCAACCTATGAAACTGTAATGGTATGGTATGTATACAGTACAGTAACTCTGAGTTAGCTGACATGTATGTCTTTGAGCATAAACTGTTGACTAAAACATCCTCTTAAATGTTGAACTGTTGACAAGAAACAACCTTACACAAGGGGTCTGCATCACATTGTGGTTCTGTGGAAGCATATTGGATCTACGCTGTGAAGGTTTTGTATAATACAGTAAATGTGGTTTACATTAGACTGAAGTATCCACATTTTTATACATTTCTTCAACCAAGTGTTATAAGATAACACACTAATATGTCGTTTTCTAGTCATGGTTGTCGCGTTACAGGTTTGAGGATCTTAATATGTTGCATATATACAATAACCAGCTACTTGAATATTTAATATTAAAACTTTTCAAGAGAGTGCTGAATTGATTTTTACCACTTTTTCGTTTGCCAGGGGAAGACCTCTTGAGTATGTTTTGCTTATCATATGATGAAGAGAACCCGGATGTGAAGGGATATCTAAGAGACCACGCAATGGTGCTATGCGAGTACTTGGTACAGAAGGGGATTATCACAATGATCGGAAGTGTTGCGGATGGAAGTCCAATTCAGAATTTTATGGTAAGTCTGTGTGATTGGATGAAAAATTGACTATTATGCAAGTGTCCAAAAAGTGAAATTTTCAACTACTTTGGAGGTTTTCACAAGCAAACGGTATGGTAAAGGTTGTTTTGACCAGGAAACTTGGCGGCAACTTGGAAAAAACAGCATTAATTTGTCTTAAAGATTGCCTAAGGTTATACTGTATGCTATTCTCAGAGCTCCCAACTGACCCGCATTTCGTGGGTTTGGACCCGCATTCTAACACCCAAACCCGCTGACCTGTGCAAGCGTCCGAAAAACCTGCATTGTAATTGTCAAGTATACATAAAAAAAAATCATCTTTCAAACTTTGACTTAGCAACCATCATTTCTTTAGCATAATGCATAAAATGCAAATTTCTCAGAAAATTTTGGGCGACAAATGCCTTTCTAAGTGCCACCATTTTGTAGGCATCACCAGGATTCCAAAAAAATTCAAAAGGGGAGGGGGACACCCACCCCTCCCCTTATACCCCTCCCCCAGGACGGCGATTCGTGGCATGGACCAGGATTTGCCTTCTCAAGAGTTGGGAGCTATGTATTCTACAGTACTTGTACACAGTATTTGATAAGTCTTGGACATTAACATGTGTGTGTGAGTGTGAAAAGACAGTTTGTCTTTCTTTGCCTCCCAATGTCATATATATAAACCATTTACACTTGGTTTGGAGTTCATACATAATATCCCTTTGAATTCTTGGCATATCATGTTGAATTCTATTAATCTCCCCCCATTGACCTTGACATGAACTTTCATATCCCACCTGAATTCCTTCAAACAATTAAGTTTTTTTTCCCTGGCCTACAGCACACCATTCATATTGGCATTTTTATACCATTTGAAATGTAATAAACTGTCACCAATGACTCCTGGAGAGTGGAGTGCTCTGCAAAGATCAAGAAATGGATTTGGAAAGAGATTTATTACCTTAAATGTAACCAGCAACTTGATCTCTGCGGTTGGTAGTAGGATTGGTGAAATGTCATGGTGACTTGGTAATGCACATGAACCTGTAGCTTCAGTATTTTCACAAATAGATTGATATTTATAGCATTTTGAGGGACTTTATCAGGATTTTATCATTTTGTGGTTGTGGCAAGAATCAGTAAAACTGTCTGGCCGATGAAGTGAATGGAAACACTCAATAACACAAAGACATACAATTAATGGAACCAAATGTCGTCTGAATCTCTCTGCCCCCTTTATTTGAGATCCGAATCTCTCTGTGCCCTTTATTCGGGATCCGAATCTCTCTGTGCCCTTTATTCGGGATCCTGCATTTTCTGGAATAAGACAATTAGCCATACATTCATTAGTGTTTTCAAAACTAAAATTTCAAATTCCTCTCGATAGGCTATTTTTGGCCAACTTCGCATGAATTTTCATTGCAAACCCAAACATGATTAAGCTACATGTAATACATTTATATGTGTACAGTATGTGTGTTTATATGTGTACACATGTGTACATTATTTCTGCTATATATGACAATATAACAGACTTGTGGATACAAGTATGACAGCAGGAGTAACTATATACGAACTGTACAAGTGAAGTTTTCAAGGGTATAAATGGGAGCATCAGTATGGCTGGCTCCAAGCACAACTTGGACTGTAAACTCTCGTCTAGGCACTAGGTTGTTTACAATGCCCCAAATTTACGGAGGAATCCTGGAGGGCATGTACAGTATACAGTAGCACAGGTAAACTACTGTATGCTGGAATATGAGTATGGACTTACTACAATTCTGCTACTATATAGGATACTTTTGGAAGTTTATAGTTGTGCAGCTCAAATTAAGATGAACACATAACCACACATATATCTGAACACAAATGTACACAGTAAACCTGTAGGGCAACAGAAACAGGTGGTCAAAACCATGGTTATGTCCGAAATTTTGAAAGGGAGGCAAATTTCCATCTGATATCAGTGTTGCATAATTTTCCAGTCACAAACTTACATTCATTTGAGACAATTTTTTCTATACTCTACTTTCATGGACATCGTGCTTCATAGCACTCATATTGATGGTACTGTATGGAATGTATGAAAATCACATTTCTATCAGATGAAGGGTTAGGAACTGTGTGTACTGTCAATATTAGCGTTAACGGTAAAGCAGCCGCAAAATTAAGCAAAGCTTTTGCATATGATTCTAACATTCCGCTGAGATGTTATGTTTTGAAAAAAATCACAGAGATCTTGAGGTTTCACATCCAGGTTCCCCACGTAATTCTTTTGGGGTGCCACAAAACACCCTTGATCTTCGCATATATAGTTTGTTCTCTTGCTCCATTAATATCCCATGGGTCCAACTTTCAGAATGTCATGATAAACAGGTGGTTAAATGCAGCCTGTGTAGTGCATGCCTGATGTGAGAAGTTTTTCAAATCCCTGCTAATGCTGTACATGTATGTGTAACCTTAAAGCATCTTAGCAATGTTTTTCTTCATTAATGCATTTCACTGAATGATCAGACTGAACGGGAAAAGAAAACCATGAGTTATGTTTCTAAGGGAGATTGTATGAAGGAAATTCATGAGATAAACTATGTCAACATAACAGAAAATTTCTTCCTCAGATGATTTAATATTTCCATTATTTACTTTGCTCCTCACTTAGCTGTCTCCCACTCCACATCTGCACTTTCCCATCTACCTAACCACACACTGGAAACATTTTAGCACTGCACCCTCGCTCCTTGGGCACCGCCCACTTACACCTCCTTCAGAATCTACCACTTAGAAAGAAACTAATCGTTTAATATTTCCATTTTTTTGTCATTCACAAGTAGCTAGGAAGGAGTTTGAGTTTGAACAATAATAGGTATAGCCCACCTCCCTGCAATACTGTCCTCTATTTTATAGTTATTTACAATGATCTACATGCTATTTGCTATAAATGTCATTCTTGGGTGACCTGGTTACATAATGCCTGCTTGGTGGTCAAGATCACTTTATATAGCGATGTACTGTAGTCTTGAAGGGTTCCAATTTCAATTATCCTCAAACCCTTTTTTCGCGAAAAATTGCTTTCCATTGTACTAGCTAACTTCCACGAATTTGGCTACTTGGCAGGTCTTGCATTAATGCTTGCAGACAGTACTATTGTATGCAGCTGAAAGGTTAAAATGTTTTACAACATACAGTTAGGCTAAATTAATTTTGTATTAATCAATTGTTACAGCGAACTAATAAGCCTTCATGTGATCAGAGCTTGCATTTTAGGGATGACGAGAGTCACAAGACAATGTTCTTAGAATTGCTTCAAGGCTTGTCAAATTTACGCTGGTAGTTTACAGTAGTATTAAAGCCACTGTGCTTATATATGTTATGATTTAACCTGACTGAATTTACTGTGTTTAAAGATTCATTAGTTAACTCTTAACCTAAATAACAAACCTGTGGTCAATGATTCCATTTGATTGGGGAAAAAACAATAAATATATACAGTATGAATAGAAAATGATGTCTGAAATGGTTTGAAAAACAATTTTTTGGAACCTATCCAGCAGATTTCATTCAACTTCATCCATTCACACTGTATACTGTAGTGTACATGTATACCACTTGTAATTTGTGAAAACTGGTAATTTTTGATTCTCTCAATAATGGGTGACTATTTAAGCCCAAACTGAAATATATATTTGATATGTTGTACACTCACAGTAAAACACAGCACTGGAGGTTCGATGCTTAAAACACTTTTTGACCCTAACTGGAGTATGTAGACCTTTGTGTTCAATGTCAATCAGCTTGTGCAAACAACCAGTCAAGTGACATGTTAAAAGACAGAATTGTTTGCGCCCTTAAATCTATCAAGAAACAGAATTGTCAACTTGTCAAATCAAACTATTCTCACAGACACCTAAAGATACATATCCATTCTACATCAACATTGATTCAGGCTGCTCAAATTTGTTTTCATCTGAAATTTTCTCAGGTTTAAATTCCATAATTCTTTGTCAGCCGCTGCAAATCATGGTGTTATGGTTGTCATGTTTGAGTGATTGTACAGAGTACTACTACTCCAAACCAATTCAGTATTTGTTGAGGGCCTGTGCTGGTGATGAATGACAGGGTAAATATGGCAGAGTAAAATGCATACAAAATTGTAAAGAATGGTACTTCAGTGGGGGGGGGGGAGGGGAATACCCTGGCAAATTGGCAGCTGAAAAATCTGTCACGGATGTCTTTAAAGATTGTAGAGTGTTACTATGGCATAGTTCTGATACATGATTATGTTCGAATGCAATGCTGATGTCTTTACCCATTCCCACCCTCCTGCCCCTCGCCTACTTAGTTCCCCCCCCCCCCCCCACTGTCACCTGCCACTTGTGTATTATCTAGACACAACAGTTAAAATACTAAAATTACTGAAAGATTATGTCTACAGTAGTATAATTTGGGCTATGAAAGCTACTTACCTTCAGTATACCTCTTTAACATCCACCATTTGTTCTGTTTCCAAGCTCCTTACTTACCTATCTTCTCACAACCTAAACACACCATTGGTCTAACATGTCTGTATACAGTAGCTAGCTAATCATAAATTATGAACTAGAAGTCCGAAGGAAACATTTGCAAATTTTTAAGGTTTTCATTTTTATTGAAAAAAAAAAGTAATTAGATTTTTTTTTCTGTGATAATTGTTGAGAATTGGATGGAATCATTAGTTGCTTTAGTAACAATAGTACAGAACACTAACATTTAATTAGGGATGCACCGGATATCCTCTCTGGCCGGACTATCCGGTCGGATAGTGAGCAATTATCCGGTTCCGGCGGGATATTTTTCAAAATCCGGCCGGATCTTTTTCAAAATCTGGCCCGAATTATTCCTTAAAAAGGTGTTGGTATTAACTTAAATCAGTGTAAACTATTTCCAAAAATTAATAAAAACATTCAAAGTAAGGAAAAATTAGGTTTAACATGTTTAATTTAATTTTCTCAATGGTCTGACCCACTGTTTCTAAAGATCAACCAAACTAATACAACTATCAAACTTCTACTTCTTATTAATGATTTTCTTTTGTGTAATGAATGTAAAATCCGGTTCTGGCCGAATTTTATCCGGCCGGATTTCATGTACTGTACTATCCGGCAAAATCCGGTTCCGGCCGGATCCAAATATTTGGATCCGGTGCATCCCTACATTTAATTGATGAAAAAGAAATAACAATTTATATTTGATCACTTGGGAGTTGGAAGCATTTCTTAGGTAATATTCTGTGGGTTTGGTAAGATTAACCAACCAAATGCAAGAAAAAAAGCTTACTTTAAACTTTTTAAGTCATGTGTTTCTTGATGACTATATATTATTCATTGGTATGTTTACGAAATTAATTTGCTATTAGAGATAGGCTAGAGAAGCCAGATGGAATAGTAATCTTGCCAAGCAACCACCACAAGTCACCATATTGACCTGCTTTTTTCAGAATTATGATATAATACTAACATAATTACATTTTCAGATCAAATATTCAACAAGTTGTTTGCAAGTTTTAGTAGTTATATCTATAAGTAAGTCTACCAGTTGACGTAATCATAGTTTCAGACATATCAATATGTTAGATAATGAGATTATCACGGATGGGAGTGGAGGTTTTTGCTTCCGTCTCTTCCTTGGTACATTAATGAGTTATTTTATATCTTGATCATGAAAGCTTATCAGTTGGCAGAAGTCGGTATACTGTAGCCTTGTCTGCTTGACACCGTAATACTGAACAGTGTACATGGACAGTGTACAAGTATATAGTACAGTGACACTATTCACTCACTGAATACTACTGTAGGTATGCACAGGCTTCAACAATTCTGCTGGTTGGGGTTTTTGAGCACCCACAAATTTGCGTCATCTTATCATTCCATCGTGGAGAGATAGAGACTGGCACAGTTGTAATACAGTTTTTATTCGTGGCGATTTATCATTTGCAATGTGTGTGCTGGTCGTTTGATGTGTACAGTGGTTGCACAAACAACACGGTGCACTAACACTACCACATACAGTACGCCCCGTTGGCGTCGTCGTCGTGGAAGCTTTTCACAATAATGTTACGTCTATCTGTGGAGTTATTAATATTCATTTCTTTAGCCACTGACTGTGAAGATTCAACTCATTGCTTATTTTCTTTATCAAATAATATTTGTCTTTCTCTCAAAGGATTTATACTGTAGGATACAGTTATTGGAATATTTTCTGTTTTGTAAGATGTGGAGGACTTGATCAAGTCTTTTTTCTAATGCAGTGACCTGAGAACTACCTTACATCGTACAGAGATACAGTACTTATCAAGCCAATGGTCGGTGCTACTCTACTGTACAAATGCTGCAGTATAGTAGGCATTGAAAATGTCTGTGGTGTTTTATCAAATCTTTACCAGTCTTGAGATTCCTTATGTAGCTGGATTGAAACATGAAATATGATATGTGACATGGGAGGACAATGGTAGAACTTATATTCTCCAGAAATTATCCTTTTATGGAGTCTGGAGGGAGGAGAAGACCAAATTCATAGCCAAAGTTAGCAGTAATTTAATTTCATGATGAGTAGTCGAAGACCTAGGTCTGATTCCCTGGATTGGCATGTTGAGGTAAAATAATTTTCTTAAAGAATTTCAAAACGAGGGAATGCTGGGAACACTGCATGTAAACCCATTGCTACCAACTTGAACTAACTGTACAAGTCCAGCGTATACATAGCCTACCACTTGCATGGTACATGAAAGTGGTAGGCTAAAAATGAATATTTCTTTAAATTCTTGTAACCGTACTGCAAGCCATGTTATACATTGAAGTTTTTAAGAAATATACCCCACTGCCTATTCAGCTGGCTGTGTTGGTAATCCAAAACTGACATAAATAGTTAAGTTTTAAATAACAGGCAAATTAAACTATACAGACAAAGTATGTAATTTGATATAATGTATATACTCTATTTTTTAGCTGCCTTTATAAATTTCTCTTTCCAATAGCCAGAGAAAATGTACATGTGGACTCCTGGGACAAAATCAGATCAGACAGTGGCTCCTGCATCGCCCTGTCGACGGTCCCCCGTCTGGCCCCCGCCAAAACCAAGCGAGGACAATAACCACGGACTGAAATACACAGAAGCCGGTGAGCTTTGTTACTTACTAAATGTTATAATAGTGATATAACTTCATTGTTTCACAGATTTCTTAGGTTTTTTCTTTTTAATGGAAAGTTAACTTTTGACAAAGAAACTTTGTCATTCAAAACATGTTTTGAAAAAGGTAAAATTTCTTAAGCAGTGCTGTCTTTCATGAAGAGGAAAGAAAGCACTATTTGAGACTTTAGCCAGGCAAACTGTGTACATACAGAGTGCAGAACATATGTAGACTTTCCCTTCTGCTTCGCAACACTGCGGCTCTCTTTGAAATTTAGTATTTACCTCGCTCCTCGCTTACCTGTCTCCTCACAACCTTAGCACCTCATTCTACCGTGTCAAGTATGCCCTTGTAATCTTTTAACACTGTGCACCCTCAGCGACCGGTATCCAGGCAAATTTCCTTAAGATTTACTATCCACTACGAAAACGCATGTGTAGACACTTTGGATGGTAGAATGAGAAGGAAGGGCAACGACCGGAGGAGCCAGTCGTTGAGGGTGCACAGTGTTAAAAGATTACCAGGGCATACTAGACACTGTAGAATGAGGTGCTAAGGTTGTGAGGAGACAGGTAAGCTCGTTGAACTCGTAAATATCAAAACCAATAAGTTTTATGATAACCTTAGCACAGTATGTTGGAGTGAACAGCCTTTGAAAATATCAGATTTTTATTGAATTTTTATGAATTTTGATTTCCTATGCCAGTCATTGACTACTCTGAAACTTTAAGGAAGCTGCAAGATATTTCCACCCTACTGGATTTCAACGTTGAGGTTTGGATGGGTGGAGGAGGGAGTGGATCAGAGGGAGGGGATAAGGCTAGTCTTCACTCTCAAATGCAAATATTAGATAATCCTCTTCACCCCTACCCTCACCACCCCTAAATCCATTTGATTTCGA
The DNA here is from genome assembly GCF_037975245.1 of Apostichopus japonicus. Classification (NCBI taxonomy): domain Eukaryota; kingdom Metazoa; phylum Echinodermata; class Holothuroidea; order Aspidochirotida; family Stichopodidae; genus Apostichopus; species Apostichopus japonicus. The sequence goes on from NC_092568.1 coordinate 12,094,485, forward strand.
AGTAGAATAATATTTCTATGTTGTTGCAGTGTCAAAAGGCCAATTCTCGACAGTTCTTAGAATTGACCTTAAGGGATATATGAATGTACCCTTACCTTTGTCCTTTCAAAGTATTAGAGATAATTTGAACAGTCCATGACGTCATTGCATGCAACAATTGCACGCAACAAGAATACTGTGGGTAGTGGTTCTTTTGAGTTCTGCTGATGACATCATGGTCTTAAAATAGAGTAGCATGTGTTGAGTTCTAAAGAGTGTTGAGGCATTCAAGTTGGTTTTGACATTTGAACTTATAACATTTCAGTCTTGAGGGTTTGTCGAAAGTGATACATCCTACATGGTAAAACCATTCATGAGTCAACACAGGTCAGACTGTGAATTTAATTTGAGGCTGTGCTTTTAGACCAAGTTTAGAATGCCATCTGCTGGTGAAAACTTATTACAATACAATTCCCTTTAATTTAATAGAAAGGTTGCATTATCTGAAAATCAACCAAGATATTTTAACAAAGGAAGAGAGCTAAATGAAATGTGAATGAAAATCTTTATGTACCCCACAAAGACGAACACAAACAGTATGACCTGTGGTAAGGCCCAGTATCAACCCTCCAGCCCTCTTCCAACTTTCCATGATGGTCTTAAATTGAATTATTCATCATTTTGAAAAAATACAATTACAATTGATATATGTAATTAATAAATAATAATGTAATAATGTAACAGTATCATCATTTCATGATACAATATGTACATTGTTTTCTTCTACTGTTAACTGGTTTTTCAGCTAGTAATCAAGGAATGGTCAATCTAGCCGGTAAGTTCAAGGCCGCACTCTATGTTCTTGCCTACTTGTAAAAAACTTGCCAGCATGCATCCAACTCATGCTATAATATATACAATAGTTGAATAGCTCTACCCAACACTCTTGCACGCATTGTTGCCTGCCCAGTAGTATCACAGCACATTTGATGTATATAAGGTATGTACATATCCAACACATTGACTGCATGCATGTAATAATGACCATATATACTGCAGAGCTCTGAATAAAGAGAAACAGAAGTTCAACCAATATGACAATATTAATTATATGATTATTGGTACTATTAAACAGCTATCCATGCATGAATGTGTAGAAAGGATGGCGTTGCATATGTCTGATCAGAGTGTTTCATCATTCATTGGTATATATACTGTACATATTAAATATACACACGTACAGTGTATGGAAATACCATAAACTATGATCCAAGGCAATACTTTTCATTGTTGGGATTAATTATAGATATAGGAAGTCATAAAGGTGAGCTTAATTGCTTCCTTATTTGGATAAATATATTGCTCAAACAGCCGAATTGGTTTAGGGGCTGTTGACTCTTTACCAATTGGCTGTGGTAGAACTTACAAGTTTATCTTGTGTCCAATTGTTGTTTACCTCCAAGGATGATCTCAAACATTGATCTGTTTTAAGTCTGCCGGGTTTAAAATTGTGTTAAATATGTGTTATTGTTATTATTTTGCACAGTTTATAATATAATGGCAGAAAGTTGTTGGATTAAACAGTATTGTTTAATTTTGTTTAGCTAGTTTGTGACCACACAAAACAATACTGTATACTAGCTATATGCATGGATAGTTTTATCCATACCTCTATACTGCTAAAGCTTATAATCCAAATGGTGCAGCTCAGGGAATAAATGTAGTAAATTGGCATCAGTGTTTGGCAAACTTATTTGGAATATCCTGCACAAATTGAAACATTTATATACTGCGTGGTATTTTTCAGAAAACTAACCCAAGGTAAAGCCAGGGCATGAAATCCAAACAACTTGACCCACTCTCCAAGCCAATCCCCTTATAATACTTGAGGTAACACCATCATGATCATATGGTTACTGCCATTACAGCGCATGGTTGCATATACTCTTGGCCACCCTTGATTAGCAAGTGTGAGTGAAATCATCATGATCATAGATGGTATACTGTCAATATAGACTCTTGGCAATCCTTGATAAGCAAGTGTGAGTGAAATCATCATGATCTTAGATGGTTAAATACTGTCATTACGTTGGGGGTTACATATAGACCCTTAGCCACCCTTGATTAGCAAGTGTGAGTCATTAGGGTAAAAGGTTCTGCTATCCAGCTGTCTTTGTAGAATACAGATCAATAGCATTATGGGATTTACAAGACTTAGCCATGCATCATCGGACCTCCTAAAAATACCTGAACGAATAGACAACCTGTTACTCAGAGTCTTCACTCCTTTTCAGAAGCCTGGTTAAGATTAAACTTAGTATTGTTTGGAGGACTTAACTGTGGTCACCTTGGGTTATTATCTGTTGTCACTGGCTTGATGTTAAGAATATTGTCTTTTCATCTTCAAGAAAGGAAGTTAGATGCATTGTCCAAAGGAGTTTATCCATGGTTCAAGCAAATTGCCCAGAGGAAACATGAGAATACGGCCACCTAAGTATTTAAGAATTTAGTAAGCTGTTGATTGGTTTTTGCAAACTTAGTTCTTAATAGTAAAATATATATTAAGTAGGACAAATAATGTGTCAATTCTACCAGCATGTTCTTTAATTAAAAAAAATATTTGGTAAACTGTTAATTGGTTTGCAAACTTAGTTCATGTTTACTATTTACAGCCAAGTTTATGCTATGTGGTTAATTTTATTGTGTTCCCGAGAGGAAAGGTGGTTAAAAAACTATTCTATCTGCTTTCAAAGGCCCTTTATAGTTAAATATATGTAAGAGGGCATATAACGTGTTGATGCTACCAGCATATTCTTGAATTAAGAAAAAAAAAATGTTCTTCATAAGTGGCCAGTCCACCACTGGAGGAGATTTTGATACTGAAGGAGCTAAAGGTCATGGTCTTATAACTTATAATCATTTGTGAGTTCCCTGATATTAAATACCATACTATAAACAATCATAAAGTCTAAAGGACTTCAAGCTGTACTCAAGGTTGGGTGATATTAACTGTTCACCATAACGACCGAGCCATAAGTTACATTCACACATGATTGGGCATAGGATACTCCTCAATCGAACTGTAGAGTCATCTGTTATTCTTACAAGGTTGGGATGTCAAAATTAGAAATTTATTAAATTATCATTTTAAAAATTAAAGTACTCCAGAATTTTTCTTTCTTCAAAAGCAACATTCCTTTTGTTTCATATGCAAATCTTTGAAGTTAATTGGCTAATTAATATTGCTAGTGGTGATATTTGATGAGCTTTCACACTGTCAGACCCTTGTAGTGTTTTCTTTCCTTCAGTGTTTGATTAGTCTTGTGTTGCCAGTTTGTGGCAATTTAATGCAATGCAAATTAAGAACAGCTTTGACAGCTGTTGTAAAGTTTTTGTCAGACCTAATCAGTGTATGTAGACTTGATTTATGACTCATTTAGGGTGTTTTCAAAAATTTCTTTTACAGGTACATAAGCTTGGTCAAAATGTTCAAATCTGAGAATTTTAAAACTGAGACAAAATTAGTGTAGTATTGTACCAGATCATTCCAATATTTGTTAATCCTCCAAATATAGGGTCTTAAATTAAATTTGTTTACAGCTCAGCAATTTGGCCAAAAAGGAACAGAAAGACTGGGTTCGTAAACAACGTCAACAATAAGTATATCTCTTAGTTGATACATCGTACTTAACTTTTTGAACTTGAGGCTCCAGTGCAGTACCTACTGTAATACAAAGTTAATAAAGTAGTGAATATTTTGACACCTTGCTTATATCCAAATGAAACTTTTTCTACAGATATTAAAGAAAAAACTGAAGTATATAGAGTGTGCGATAATTTCATTCATGTTTGATTCTTGTCAGTCATATCCTTATTGTTACTGTCTTACAAGTACCTTTATTTTCCCTTGGATCACTTTTGATTAATTGTGATTAATTTTTGTAGGCTAAAATTATAACCATCTGTCTCTGCTCAGACAGTTCCATGTCTTGGGATGTGGTCCTCAAGCTTTGACCATCTGTTCTACTTGTACAATTTTTTGCTTTGTGAATTTATGCTTTGTAAATTGCATAGAATCATGTAGAATAGATAATAGTTTCATTCAATATTAAAGCTGGTTGCTTTATACAAACCTTGCTTCCCTTCGCACTAATTCTTCTTGTTTCACAATCAAGTTAATTTAATCGTTCAAACATTCTGTTCAAGTACTTACTGTTCACCAACTTGACAAGTGATTCTTCTCTGAAATAGTTGAGGTAGTCAGCCGCTGCAGTAATTAACATTTTACATCTTGTTTTCGATTTGTCAGCTGTGAGTGTGGGGAAGAGCAATTGGGGAGGGGAGGGGAGAGGGGTGGGTAGATGGGGATAAAAGGCAGGGGATAGGAACATGAGGTACTTTGCAACTAAAAAAATGCTCTTGCAAAAGATACCATTTGGCAGATGAGCTACAGTATGTGCATACAGTATATATGCTAAGCTAAAACCCAATGATTTATCCGGTATCGCAAATACTCTGTTAGAGTCTGTTCAACAATTTTGTTTTAAACTTCTCTCCTTACAAGTAATACCACTGAGGATGCCAGAATGCAGGACTGGTTATATGGGTCCGGGAAAGCCGATCAAAGGACTGGTATTATTATTGGGGAAATCTGGTTAAGGGGAGTTAAAACAAAAGTAAGGAGCTTGATGATTGGCCGACAAGCCATGACCAAGGCTAGGTATCACATCACAAAAATGCTGTACCAAATGGGCTTAGTGTTAAACAAGTGCAAAGATGTATATATCAGTTCTTGTAAACAGGAACCTTAGTATTTGATAATCTTGAGACAAAGTTCAATGCATTCAAAAGTTACTTCTTTTCAAAAATTTGAACACTGAATTGATATTCCCTGAAGCCTGACAAATGGGGGAGCTGGGGTGTGTACATGTATTAAAAATTGACCTTGGGATGCAATTTTTACTTATTCATAAATAAATTTAAAACCTGCTTTGAATGAGGACATTATGGATGGATTGGACAATTCTTTTCTTAGTGAGAAATCTCACCTAATTAATACAGTATGTTTCTCTTGGTATGAGAATTGATTCTAGAAACTCCCTTTATCTGAATCTGCTTAAAGTCCAAACTTCTCTTTGATTGACACCTTTCGACTCTGTTCTCTCGGAGGAAATCATGAAGGTGGTCCCTGCTTACAGTAGACAAGTTTAGACAGATTAAGTTTGACACTCTGGCAGATTATCCAGTATCCACCGGGTGTGTTTGAAAACTTATTTGACGAGAGGATCATGTCCGTTGGGTAGGATTTGATTTAAGTAGATGAGCAAACAAGACTGGCCTTTAGACTGGAGTCTGTTATGAACCCGACAATACAAGCTGTGCACCCTAACGATGATATGTCAGCAGAATAAAGTATTGAAAAGTATTTAAGAGCTAAAACCCAAGTCAGGGATATTGCAGCAACAACAAGCCAAAATTATAACAACTTGATGGTGATCTAACAGTGCCACCAAATATGCTAGAAGAGACTACTGTACTTCTGGTCATATATGGTTTAAATTTCACAACCTTGGTGTTTTTATAACCACAGAGTTATCATCATTTAGTAAAATCAAAAACAGTTGACCATTTGTAATCAACTGGTTTAGGGAATGATCTTTCATTACATTCTAAGAGCAGTTTTGTTTACTCACTGGGATGTTTGACTGTCAAATTTGACCCTCACCTCAACATATGGAAAATTTTGGAGGTGAAAGTAGCTGGGTCCAGTTAAAGGCCATCAGTATTTGGCCCCAAATTTAACAAGCTAAAAATTGCTACAGGTTTTCAAAAGTGCTTTCCTGGAGGCTCTGATCCTTAATATTAATTCCAGATATAGAGGAGGGTTTAAAATTAATTTACATATCTCAATAATGCAAAACGCTTTAAGCATTAACAATGTGAAAAGTGAAAGTGTTTGTTCAAATCGGAGCATTTAGTGACCATTATTTGACTATCCTAGCATATTTGGAAGCAATACCGGTGACTTTTTAGTAACTGTCAGATTTGCTTCTAACAATTTTTCACTTCTATGATTTTGACACAATATACTATAGATGGCAAAAATTTGATGGTTTCAATTCAATTTAATCTGATCTCAATATATACTGAGAAATATTGATTTAGTTATGATTAATTGCTCCTGATTGCGCAGTTTATATATTTTATTAAATATTTTGATAGTTAGAATTCCTTGGTAGAAAAGATAATTTTGTGTCATTTTTCTGCGAACTTAAAAAATAACCTCAGTGCCACTCACTGATAAACTGTTAAATCGTATTGTACAACTTTAATTGGCAGGCTTTAGAGATATTTGTGGCGTTTGTGTCATTAAGTCTTACAACTGTTTTTCTCCGTGTGATATTTTCAATGTTATGAAGTTTGCTAGTGTTCTCTCCTGGTCTATAGTGTTTCTAATGGTATGATTTGAATAGTAATGTTCATAATAGTGTTGGTACAGTAGTTGTAATTGATTAATCACCAGTAGTCGTGAGTACACTTTGGAGGTTCGATTAAGCGCGCTCAAAACCTAATTGTGATTACTCGACTACACTAGAACTACACATAATCTGCTTTTGAAAAATAGCCTAGAACCTATCAAAAAACACTTAAGAATTTTTTCAGCAAATATTGCAAAAGTATACAGGTTCTCACAATGCTACACTAGCACTGTGCTGTGTTAAAAATCGCCATGCACCTGCTCCGGTTAGATTCATGCGTTTACTTGACAGTAATACGCTTGTTCTGCGGTACAACATTCAGTCAATGTTTAATCATTGCGCATAATCACAAATTTGTAACTTATTAATCTTTTACAATTGCTAAAGTATTTGTCATTTCTTCAAACATGTGTACAATCACTTTAGTACTGGACTGGTTCACTTGTATCGGATGTCTGATAGAGTGTGTCGATGACTCGATTGCGGTGTACAGTAGTTTCATATCAATGTGCAAAATATGTGCCTGCTATCACGCTAGGCTAAAGCCTAGCCGAGAACGTTCAACGTCCTTCTACAAAAAAACTCTTGCATACTAATCTGTCATACCGCTACAAGGTGTTACATCTATTCATTGTTTGCATGTTTGCTTTTATTAGTGCTAGTACAGTAGTTGAAGTAGTCTTGTATATTCATTCGAAAGTTTTTGATTTACTTTGTATTTCTTTAAGAAATGTTGTAGATTGAAAGTTGTTCACAATTTTTGTTTGGTAGATGTTTTAACATGATTTAGACATTGTCATCAGTAGGTCATGTGAAGAGCTTTGATACAGTATGTTAGATTTAATAATTGCAAAACACATCTACATAATGATAAGTAAACAATGCAATTAATAACAAAAAACATGGAAAATTGAAGCACATGTGGCTTAGACTTGCACAAGTCTTTGCCAAATATGCTGTCTAGAAACATTAAACCTGTGATATTCGACAAATAGAATAAGATTTTTCTAGCTCACTTTGAGTCGCACTTATCACAAAAGTGTGAACATAAAAGGTCTATTCATACAGATGTGATAAACACCTTGCAAATATACTCAACTTATATCAAGGAAGCTTGCTAAAGTTGAATAGTGTGAATTTGAAGTAATGCACATGGCCATGTTAACACAGTAATTAGAATAATACAGTAGTAGCGACTGCTAAACAGAAGTCTCTCAACATAGCACCATACCTCCTAGACGTTGCTATGAAGACTGCTCATGTTCCTTTTCCTACAGGGACTGTAAAATGAGGCAAAGTCAATCATTTTGTGAAGGTGTCAGAATTCTGAAAGATTCAAGTGGTCACTTTAGTCTCACTTATTACAGCAGTGTGAACACAAAGGTCCATTCACACAGATGTGATAAACACAACTCAAATATACTCAAATGTTGCCAAGGTGATGTTAAAATTTCATGGCACGATTTAATGTGACCATTCTAGCATATGTAGCTTTTTATGGGGTTTATTCTTGTATGAAAATATAGAACCTTTCAAAAGACTTTTAAAATAGAACAAAGAACAAACCATGACTTATCCGTAGATTCCACAAGAAAAGTGAAACAGGTCCCAATGTTTGGTAAAAGCTATCTTGTTATTTTTTTGCTTTCTGAGATATTGTATTTCTTTAATTCACTCACCCGAATCTTTCCTAAAGTAGATCTCTGATCAGAGCCCCCCAGAAAAGACAGTTTTGAAAGTTGGTGGAATTTGATGAAAGAGTGTCTGCATGAAAGTTAATCTGGTGATATTTGCATCATTGTGAGCTCTTTGATGCGATCTTGCTACTTTTGATTCAGAGATCTGTACAACAGGATAGATCATGCGCATTAGGACTGATAGGACAGCGCCCTCTTGCTGTAGAAACGCTGGGGAGCACAATATTGTATATATTCGTACTTGATTGATTCTCACAAAATATCAATGTGGAATGGTCTTTAACGTTGGGTGGTACATAATCCTCCCCTCTCCATACAGTGTTATTAATCTGGGCTACATCTAAACTTTCTTTGAACTTCATCATTTCTGATGTTTTTTTTTAAAATGAGCCTTTAATAGGATTTACTAAGGAAGATAAAGTAAATTATAAAATTCCTCAGATCTCAAATTCAACAATTGTTTGTTTTCTTCAAACCGGATCTGTGGCTGGGAAATGAAACGATATCCACAGTTGAAAGAAATAAAGCATCAATGGTGATTGGTTAGGATGATGATCACCTCAACTTATACCCTCTAAATGGTCTTAAAGAAGACTGACCACTTCTGTAAATAAGGATGGAGACAGGTTGCCTTCGGTCAGTAAGTCAAGATGAAATTTAGCCCGAAAAAGGAGTCCAGTGTTTTTGCCGAAAGAGGTCAAAGAATCCTTAGAAATTGTCTCTTAAAAGATGGCAGTCCATGCTGTAATAGGATCTAATACCAGAGGTTCATTGATGAAACTGTGAAATATGACCCGAGGGAAATTAAGTGACTGTTATTCATGAAAGGTGTGTGTGGTAAATTCTGTTTACACCGAGTATGAGGGGTAAGCTCAGATGATCTACCAGACAAGATGACGCAGGGCATAATAGATTCAATGGAAAACAGGCAGTTAAACACTGATGTTATTTGCCATCTTGAAGGCCACCTCTGAATAGAAGTGTGTGTCTCACAGCTAATCATAGTTGTTTTCCTTAACCTCGTGTACATTCATGGATAAATATTTTTCTCCTTTGTGGGAAAGTTGCTCAAAGTGGAATTTTTGAAAAGTTGTGTGAATTCACATTTTTGCTGTGGTAGGTGTTGCCTGTTCTTTGCTGAGCTGCTGCTTTCTCCATGCAAATGCTGCATTTTTGTGGTGATTTTTGCATGCCTCGACAACAAGGTATATACAGTATTCTAATATATTGTTAATTTATTGACAGAGTAGTTTAATTAATAAGTGTTATCATTGTTGTTATATAGGCCATTTGGCTTGCCCCACATGCACATATGTATAGAAGCAATGTTTAATACTTGCCTTACAGTCCGATTACTCTGATTTTTACATAATTTTTTTTTTTAATCTTTGAAAAATGTGGTCGCTTCACTGGCTGTCGGTTTCATTTTTAGGTTGATACTGTATGTTAAGTTTGTGTAGTTAATGATCATGAACATTCTACTTAATTATTCATGGTTTTATATTGCCTGCCTCCGATCACTATAATATTTATTAAAACAATGTTTTTATAAATGTCACAGATTTTGTGGCTACGTACAGTAGACTTGTGTCTTTTTTAGGATGCAGCTGAGAGATTTTTCTTATAATGTAAAATTTTTAAGTATTGATGCTACTTACAATTATTGATGATTTGATTTTCTGCTCATTGCCTGTTCCAGCTACAGATATCATATTTTGTTCATTAATGTGTCTTGTGGGCTTGATTGCATCAATTTGAAAAGTATATCAAACTGCATATATGACGCTTGTACAGTACATTATTCTGTATTTGACCAATGTTTCACTTCCAGAGTAAATATTGCAAGTTTTCACTTTTCTTGGTCATCATGCATGTATTCAATATGCTCTATCATTTTCTTTATTTTTTGTAACTTCCATTTTTTCATACTGTCATTAAGTATATATGATGAAATCATTGGAGAGGAGGAAGCCAGGGAGGAACATGAAGAAACAAGAAGTGATACAGTATCAAAGTGTAACCAATTAGCTTGGTTGCTCGATCTTTATTTCATATTAAAAATTTCCAACGAAGGCATATACAGTATATGCACTAGTTTATTTGCAATTTCACCCCTCCAAATCCCTGGGGTTGAGGGTAAGAAACCTGGCAAAAGTTGGTGGTGAGGACAAATCACAGAGTGGTTCGCACAGAAAATCTAAGAATTAAACTATCCCAAAATATCTGTTTATTTTCTATTAACTTTCCCTTTGGAAGTTTATCACCAAAAGATTTACTTCGTTCCCCACTTACCTGTCTCCCCACAACCTATACACCGCATTCTACCGTGTCTAGAAAGCTCCATGAGAGCTCGCTCAGTTGGGAACAAAATACTAACACTTCAATAGAAAAACTTTCAGTTCTGTCGTCTCTTGCCGTACTCTACCTACAGCATCTCTCCCATGAATGCATCACCGGACTTCCCTAATCACTCGGTCAGTTTCACATATATACAGTATGCATAAGTCAAAAACCGTTCAAATTGACTGGAAATTACTCACAAAGTTCGACAGAGCAAAGAAATTTCAGGCAGTATTTCTCATATTCATTAAAAAAAAGTCCTAACCCTGCTGGTTGGTTTCCTAACCACTTCATGACCATACCAAACCTCAGCCTAGATCTGCAAAGTAGGCTAGGTTATAATCTTTTTAAGTTTGCTTACTTTCACTTTGCTCCATTTATACTATCTTAATTATCCTTCCTCCATTATCCCCTTTGCCCCTCCTCAGTACCCCTTCCTCTCTCCCATTACCCTTACCCCATTACCAACCCTTTTTCCACATTTCCTCTGTATTTCCCTCATTATCCCCCTCTCCCCCCATTATCCCCTTCTCCTCTGGGTCCTCCCCCATTAGATGACATACTTTTATAACTGTTTATGCTTTCGTTCTTCAGATCACCAGCAGGTACTGATGGGTATGAAAAAGGAACACACAGTACAACTACAAAAGCTTCAGGTGAGTTGTCCACTGGTCTTTTTGCTTTAAGCTGCATTTTGCATTGAATTTGCTACTGTGACTGAAGGTACTGTACGCATTCCTTCTCAACTGTTAAAGTAATTCCCCTGAAACGTATTCTGTTACTTAAATCCACCAGAAACACAGGAAAGATGAGATCAGACGTAAAGTTCAAAGGTTTACTCATAGAAACAGTAACTTTTTTCCCCTTGATGCAGCTGTAATTTTATATTGGTCCCAAAGAGCAACTTACATAGCCTGGGGCCAATTAAAACAACGTGAGGGTGGGGGGCGGGTGTACAGTATATCATAACAAAGACTTAAATATCCTGTTCTATTCATGGAAGGAATTATGGTGATAGTGACCCTTGCCTGACATTTAAAGTGAAATTCCATTCTTTCAGCTGTTGCTGTATTTTCAACTCTTTTCTGTCAATACTCATTTGATGTTTAGAACATTTGCTTCACTCCTCCCTACCTGTCTCCTCACAACCTCAGCACTCTAGCTCTACCGTGTGTAGAGTAAACTGGTCACCTTTTAACACTGTGCACCCTTCTTTGTCCGGACCTCTCCGGTCAGTGGCCGCCCTTCTCATTCTACCACTCAAGTTGTCCTGAACGTTCATTTTCTGATTTTCTGAATGTCTTCCAGAGCGACCACCACTTATCAGTCTTCAGTTTACGAGGAGAACATGCAGCTCAGATGATGGAGCTAGAGGAACAGGTGCAGACACTGAGGAAGAAGATCGTAGAGTTGGAAACCAAGACCGGGGTCGGAGGCCACAAACTTCTGGTGGATAAAGCTGTCGAGACGGACAGGATCGAGGTCAATCGTCAGGCCCTCCAACCCCACATAGACAAGTTTGAAAGCTTACCTCATATAACAGATACAAAACTACAGACGGACATGGACTTCCAAAATATCGGAAGTTTGGTGAACAACGGCAATAGCGATGTAACGTTTAGTGATGGATGCGGCCCCAATGGAGATGGACAAAGTATGACACAACCTTCATCTGGAGCACCACCACCACCACCCCCTCCTCCACATCTTCCTGGAGGAGGACCACCTCCCCCTCCACCCCCTCCACTTCCTGGAGGAGGCCCACCACCTCCCCCTCCACCCCCTCCTCCAGGAGGTTTCGGTGGACCACCACCCCCTCCTCTTCCAGGTTTTGGTGGTCCCCCACCACCACTGATAGGTGGTGTTCCTCACCATAAGTCATCAGTGAATGTACCTTTGAAGCCTATGGTAGAGCCTGCTGTACCCATGAAAGCATTGTACTGGAGCAGAATTCAAATACATAAACTGGAGTCCAAAAGAGAACTTGATGCAAGGTAATTGGCCAGGCTATAGCTTGCTAGCATATACTGTAGATAGCTTTATGACTTGAGCTATAAGGTCTTCCTGATAACCAGTCCATAGCTAGCTAGCATATAGATAGATTTATGATTTGAGCTGTAAGGTCATAGCTAGCTAGCATATAGATAGATTTATGATTTGAGCTGTAAGGTCATAGCTAGCTAGCATATAGATAGCTTTATGATATGAGCTGTAAGGTCATAGCTAGTTAGCATATAGATAGATTTATGATTTGAGCTGTAAGGTCATAGGTAGCTAGCATATAGATAGCTGTATGATTTTAGCTGTAAGGTCATAGCTAGCTAGCATATTTTTATGATTTGAGCTGTAAGGTCATAGCTAGCTAGCATGTAGATAGTATTATGATTTGAGCTGTAAGGTCTTAATGCTTATCAGTCCATAGCTAGCTAGCACATAGATAGCTTTATGATTTGAGCTGTAAGGTCATAGCTAGCTAGCATATAGATAGCTTTATGATATGAGCTGTAAGGTCATAGCTAGTTAGCATATAGATAGATTTATGATTTGAGCTGTAAGGTCATAGCTAGCTAGCATATTTTTATGGTTTGAGCTGTAAGGTCATAGCTAGCTAGCATGTAGATAGTATTATGATTTGAGCTGTAAGGTCTTACTGCTTATCAGTCCATAGCTAGCTAGCATATATAGCTTTATGATTTTTTCTTACCTGCACTCTGCAGGGAATAATTTATCTGTTTTCACATAGTGAAAGGAAACTGAATATCGCCAGAAATGTTAGACAAATGAAAAGATGCACATTTATGATATAAGCAAAATCCCCAGTTTTCTTTAGTATTTAATTAAATAAATGTAATCGAGTGCATGAGAATGCTTTATATATGTTTGTATTGTTATATTTGCATATATATGTATTGTCATGTATATGTATTGTCTTCAATATGCGTTGGACGGCGCAGATGTCGGAGCACACATCATCATTGTTCACATTCTCTTCTAAATGTCTTCTTCCTTCCTATTACCAGATCTTTATTTATCTCTTTGTTAGGTTTCCACTGTTATGGAGCACTTTAAAAGAGACCGATTTTAATATCGAAGAATTTGAAGATCTGTTTTCAAAGAAGGGCGTAACGAAGAAGAAGAAAGCATTATCTGATACAATCAAGAAAACCAAAGCAAAGAAGGTAAGCATCGGCTTAGTTGGATTAATTCCATGAGTCAAGGAAAGAGGGAACCAAGTAGCAGATTTGTTATTGACTATCTTGAAAACTGCTGGAAAAAAGTGGTCAAGTGGTGTAAAGCTTCTTCAAATTGGCTTCTGCAAAGCTTCTTGTACTTTGCTTGATGACATAGCAATCAATGGGACACAAACCCAACACATCATCTCTTGCTTATATGACAGAAATATGTGTGAAGAATAACTCTCCAAAACCGCTAAGAAAAATCTTGCTCCATTTTGGAGATAACATAATTTAAAAGTCATGTCTGGGATCTGTAATTTTTGTAAATCTGTGATGTCATACTGCCACTGTGATCTGAATTGTTTAATAATTATTATTTATAATAATTATTGTTATCATTGTTGTTTATGATTTTCATTTTCTTATTTTCAAAGTAGAATGTTAACAGTTTTGACACTGAAACCAGAGCCACCATTGTGTCATATTTTAAAAGATTCAGTATTTGCAAAACCCATTTCCATTACATGAAATAAACATGTCAATAAATAAAGAAGACGATAAAAAAAAAAAAAATTCAAAGCATATGTGGCTTGATGATGTCATATTTAGACTTGATCAAGTCTTCAGCCTAGTGTGTGAACGGACATTAAATTTGTGATATCTCCCAAATGGAATAAGATTTTTCTTAGCCATTTGGGGAAAGTTGTCCACATGAGTTATCTCTATCACATACAGGGCCCATACAGAAGATCTGTAATCATACTTGGATTTGTGTCTCTGTTAATGTTCACTCTCAGATATTTTATGTGCATTTGAAAGGACACATCCTTCATGACAGAAGTCTGTGTAGGTCTCTGATGGTTGAGCTGTGTCAAGTACTTGTGTCCTTATATGACTATGCTTGTATGGCTATAACAAAAGCAATAATTTGAAGTTATTCGGTTAACAAATATTTTCACCCCAAAGTCAAACAATCTAATATCATTGGTGACTTCGTTCAGGAGGGTCTGATGGCTTTCTTACCAAAGACAGCACTGACCTCCGGTCCATGGTCCGATTTAAAAAGTGAAAATGTGGGACAGAATATGGCTTTAATGGTCATCAATATTTGCCTCAAATTTTAGCATGCTCACTTGTAAAAGTAGTTAAGCTGTATTAGCACAACCTTGCATGTACGGTGTAGACCTAATTATAGACCTACAGATATATAATTCACAACCTAAGTATCCCTCAGAATGCACTAGTTCATATCTAAAATGTCAGAATGGCGGAATTTAACCAGATGTAATTATTGCTGGCCTTTCTGACAAATCTGGAGTCAAATCAGTTGAAAACCACTCACTCAAAATAACGAGAGGCTGGCAGTAAGCTTCATCTATTCATACATGCATTTATAGCTAGTCGCTGCAGTATGATAGAGGAAATTGAATTATGATTAAATGATTGTTGATGAGTATTAAAAACTGGTTCTGTTAAATAGAACGCAATCAGTAACCTCATTTATTGATAACACATTTCCTGAAAAAACAGCAGTGTGCACTAATCTCGTCTGGGTCCCCGTTGAGGTTGGCTCAGGGTCAGTGGTCAAGTTATCGGACATCGTCCATCAGTAGGAGAGTTAAGCCTTAAAATTAATGGTCTCCTGTACCACCATCACTATCATAAAGCTATTGGCTTAATAAAGAAATCTTATTTGACAAAAAAAAAGGAAGGGGTTTCATAAGAATTTAAAGTTTGAAAATAGGTATGTTATTTGATCACTGAAAAGGTTCCTAATGCTCTAAATACAGTATTTGTTCATGTACAACATGTACATTCCTTGTAGTGATTACTGGAAAGCTAAAATCTGGGTGATATCTTGTTTATTTACTTTTAATCCGGGATTTCTTGTCTCCTCACTGTCTTGAGCATTTAGATATCTATTAGCACAGTCCTCTACCCCTGGTACTGTAGCCCCTCTATCACCTCCTTCTCTTTCTACTTCTTAAACTGTTTAGTGGAGCTCTGTTGGTGATTCCTCATGTTTTTGGTCATGCAAAGCTTCTGCATTGTTTAATACCCTGTGATTAATACTGTAACTGTGTGAAGTCATTTACTAGTCAGGAAACTTTCGGCAAGCTTTCAGTGTATGCTTTCTTTGATAAGTACTTAAATACTTTACACTGCAAACAGTAAAATACAGAAGTCAGTAAAGTTGTTATGAAATTGCTCACAGCTGCTGCAATCCCAGTGGTACAATTTCTCAATCACTAAAGGAAAGATTAGGTTCTCTACCTCTGAGCAATCTGTATATTCCCACCCAAAAAATGCTACAAGATCCATGACAATATGAAGACAGGTTTGCCAGGGTTTACAAAGGTTGTCAGTCACATGAATTACTAATAATACTACTATTAATAATAATAATAATACAGTGGATTTATATAGTGCCAAATCAGAAACAAGAAGCAGCTGCTCTAGGCACTTAACAAAACAAGTCAATTGCAATCAAAAGAACATGTAAAGAAATGAGTTTTACATTTGATTTGTCTGAAGCAAAATGCTCAATATTGGGTTTAATGGTAAATTACAACATTTTTAGCAGGTCACTATAAGTTATAAATCTCAATGTTTTCAAATGATTTTTGTGTCTCTAATCAGCAGTGGAATACTGTTCATTTCAATTTCGTTGCAAAAATGTGCTTTGAGTTTAAATGCCACTCACCATGAAATAAAGTGTATTCATGAAACATATGGAGCAGAAATAATAGTTTAAGTATAGTATTAAACAATGCCTTCTTTTGTTGTAAATTCAGAACCATACATGACTTCTCTACTGGGACTGTCAACAGCAAGGTTATTTTATACTTTATCATGGCTTAGTATATTTTGAAAAGTTAGTTGCTGTTTATTTGTGGATGATATGTTCAAACTATAGTTCATATTAAATACTTGTCCCCTGGAGGTTGTCAGAAACATTCAGTCCTGGTTTCGTTTCTTGACATGATTTAAAGACAGTTGATTTGGTTCATACATGTGCTGTATCATCCAGTGGTTGTATTAAATGTTTTCTCTGGGGAGAAAAAAAATGAGGCTTAGGAGGATCAATTGCTGACCTTTGATTTCATAATGTCAACAATTGAAATTAAAAATGGTAATATAATTCTCTCCTTTGAATGTAAAGGTCATACAGGATGATGGCCTTTGGCAGAATTTTTGATATTTTATTAAGTCCAAGGAAAAGAGACCGTTTGATTTCAGTGCAAGCAAATATTTCTAGCTATTCTAGGTGTTTTGGGTATTCACCTTCAAAACATGTCAAAACTCTGGGATGTTCTGGAAGGCTAAAATGATGATGGGGGAAGGGGAAGGGAGGGGGGGTAGAAAGCTGGATAGTCTTGAAGAGAGCTGGACAGTTCGGCAGTACAGTTTTACTGTCCTCCATCATATTTCATATACGGCAGTTGGTTGTAAAAGCATGTACCGTACATACAGTAGGCAAACATAAACCATCAGTGTTCAATTTTTATCAAAAGCATCTGCACAATATGTACAGGTTTGTTCATTAATACAGTGTTTGTTTGCATGCCGATGAGTGTTGTCATGAGATTGTGTTACAAGGTCTGTACAGTGCAGATCACACTGCACATCTTGTACGGGTCTGTTCATTAATACAGTGTTTGTTTGCATGCCGATGAGTGTTGTCATGAGATTGTGTTACAAGGACTGTACAGTGCAGATCACACTGCACATCTTGTACGGGTCTGTTCATTAATACAGTGTTTGTTTGCATGCCGATGAGTGTTGTCATGAGATTGTGTTACAAGGTCTGTACAGTGCAGATCACACTGCACATCTTGTACGGGTCTGTTCATTAATACAGTGTTTGTTTGCATGCCGATGAGTGTTGTCATGAGATTGTGTTACAAGGACTGTACAGTGCAGATCACACTGCACATCTTGTACGGGTCTGTTCATTAATACAGTGTTTGTTTGCATGCCGATGAGTGTTGTCATGAGATTGTGTTACAAGGTCTGTACAGTGCAGATCACACTGCACATCTTGTACGGGTCTGTTCATTAATACAGTGTTTGTTTGCATGCCGATGAGTGTTGTCATGAGATTGTGTTACAAGGTCTGTACAGTGCAGATCACACTGCACATCTTGTACAGGTCTGTTCATTAATACAGTGTTTGTTCGCATGCCGATGAGACTTTTCATGAGATTGTATTACTTTTATGCAGAGGTCTGTACAGTGCATACCATAAGCACTAGGTAGAACCTATATTATTACATTGCCATCTGTTGAAACGCTGGAGATTTTCATTAAATTGTAGCACATGTGTATGCATACAGTAGGACATGTATACGCATATTAATACATTGATTATATGATGGATTTTTTGTCGCTATATCGTCCTGGAAGGCACTTGATTACAAAATGTCAAGTATATTCATTTGCATACTGTACATGGGGAAGACCCAAATCAGTTAATATGACTTACACTTCTCGTGAGGTGGCTATACAATTGATTGGTTCAGCTCATATGATGGTACAATATTATTGTGTGATACGATGTGATTCAGGTGACTTGAAACCAAGATTGATGGTTCATGGCCGGTAAAGGAGTCATTAATTGAGAGAAATCTCTTATATATGTCTCCGTCTTCAGGTGGCAAAGTTACTTGACGACAAACGCTCACAGGCAGTGGGTATCTTCATGTCTAGTCTTCACATCGAGATGAGGGACCTTGAACAAGCAGTACTCAAGATGGATTTATCTGTGGTTGACCTGGAGAGCTTACAGTCCTTGTACGATATGGTATGTTATACATCTGATGTCATTTAAGAAATGTACATAGATACTCTGGTCATAAGAAGAGTAAGTTTTTTTTGATAAGAATGTTACCATGGAAATGTTAATATTATTATGATTCCGAACTTACGTGATATTCACATTTCGTTGCAATCACCTTAGTGTTGAAACATTCGTTTTACAATTGAAATCATTTACTTGTGCCTGGCGGATTAACTTATTTGAAGATGTTGGATTTTTGTCGTTGGTCACTCACCAGCATCAGAAATCAGGGGGTAGGAGGGAGGGGGGTGGGGTGGGAGGGAGGCAAATCAAGACAGTTTGGAAACTCAGGGATATTGAGAGGAAAATTAGTTTACCAACCACATGTTGGATATTGAACAAAATTTATTATATACAGTATTATACCCCCTTTCCTACACACACGCTACACCAACCTTACTTCTTTTCCTGTACTATGTTCTCGTTCCGCACCTCCTCTCCTCTCCTCCCCCTCCTTCCCCTTCCCCTCCCAGCCCAGCTCATAGCCCAGCCAAGGGTGTCAGCAGTTGCTCCCTAATTGCTCTACCTTTGGAAATTCATTGCCTAGTAGCTCACTGAATATATGCATAGTTATCGTGTATAAAGTGGACAGCATTTTGTATTTACCCATTCACCTATCACTGATTAGTGATTACATACTGTAAAGTGAGATAAATAGATCCCACAGTCAGGTTAATCAACTCCATGGGTTAGTTAACCCTGTTAAGTGATACAGTTGTTATCGGTCTGTGCCTGTTACCTCTTTGCCTGTTTACCCTCTTTGCCTTCAGGATTAACAGTGACCTGCATTTGTTCTTCTCTCTTTTGTAATCAATGGTGTCTATTTCTTTTCAACTTTAGCTGACCTATTGTTACTTATCTGTCTAGTCTGTCCTTCCTGAACCATAATTTGATCTGGAACTTTATTACTTCTGTCACCCTCTTGTGTGATTAATTTTATCAATCACCAACGGCAACCTGTTTGCTGAAAGGAAGCTGTCATTTGAACCACTTTTAGTCGGAACTGTGGGCAAAGGATAGCCTGTTGATCACAGTTCTAATTAAGTGAAGTATAATTACTCAAAAACTGTACTTGTGTTGTGTTATTCTGAATTGGGGCTACTGTATATCACAAACTTCCAGTATTGATAAATTCAAGTACAATTTAAAATTAAATTTAAAATTAAGTTTAATTTCATGAAATGGTATCCCTGTATGATTGATGCTCTTTTTCAACATCATTTACTGTAATAAATTTAAAAAAAAAATCCTATCTCTTTTTTCCCCCTTCCAGAGACCTCAAAAAGAAGAACTTGCTAAAATAAAGAACCACCTTCAGAAAGAGGGGGCTGCAGATTTAGATAAACCAGAACAGTAAGAGGCATTTCTTATATACGATTTCAAAGAAACTGTATGATGGTACAAACTATTGTTACTGTAGATACTCCAAAGTGGCAAAGGTAGTTAAAACAAAATGTAAAGACATGGTTAGATATTTTGTCACAGTTTATTTCAAATTTTTGTGTCCATGTGTCCACAATTTCCAACTTGGTCTCTGAATTTTTGTCTTATCAAATGATGCTTCCTTTGCATTTCATTTGATGGTCCCATTAATATTGAAATGTTTTACATTTTTTGGGGGTAAAATCCAAAGAATTGGTAAAATCCTCACCAATGAAAACCAAACATGTCAGCATTTGTTACACAGATCAGGCACATCTTAAGTGGTTGTTTCTTTGTAAGAAAACCTGAGATGTTTTGAAAAGTTGGAAGGATATTAGCTGTTTTTGCTGCTTTTGTTGAGAGTGTCAATTATTTTGAATTTGGTGAGAAAAGTGTAAAAGTATCTTTGAGAATGCAGACTATTACAGAGATAGGTAAACATTGTTTGTGAATCCTGTAAACCTCTCTGTGAGACATCACAGTCATCTGTTTTGTCCTTCTTACTTTTTAAAGTCGGTGGAAGATGAAAAGAATGTGCACATATGTCTCGCACAAGCTGCATTCAATTTGGTTCAAAACTTTATTTTGATTTATAAGTTTTCCTAAACATCAGGGGCAATGGGTTAATTGGATGCTTTAAATCTGGGAATACAGATGGATGTGTTTAAAAAGGTAGCCATTCCATTTCTTTGTCGTTTTCAGTGTGTTGGATGTTTATTTGTACATACACAAATATCGATTTCATGTGTCTATAAAAAAAGAAAGAGTGGCTTCCACGTTCAACCTTGATTGTACTTTGGCAGTGTTATGACATTTTGTGTGATCTGTTTTCTTCTCGGTAGATTCCTTCACGAGGTATCGCAGATTCCTGAATTTGCGAACCGAGTCTTCTGCATCACCTACCAGTCAACTAATGAAGAGCAGATGTCGGAGATAACGTGTAGAATCAACATCCTGCAGGACATTATGGAAGTTAGTACTACAGTATTGTCACACAGTGACTTGTTTTACCTATGTATGTTTTGTTTAAGGCCATGGCCTGCAGGACATTATGGAAGTTAGTAGTGTCACACAGTGACTTGTTTTACCTATGTATGTTTTGTTTAAGGCCATGGCCTGCAGGACAATATGGAAGTTAGTAGTGTCAATCAGTGACTCGTTTTACCTATGTATGTATTGTTTAAGGCCATGGCCTGCAGGACATTATGGAAGTTAGTAGTGTCACACAGTGACTCGTTTTACCTATATATGTATGTATTGTTTAAGGCCATGGCCTGCAGGACATTATGGAAGTTAGTAGTGTCACACAGTGACTTGTTTTACCTATGTATGTATTGTTTAAGGCCATGGCCTGCAGGACATTATGGAAGTTAGTAGTGTCACACAGTGACTCGTTTTACCTATGTATGTATGTATTGTTTAAGGCCATGGCCTGCAGGACATTATGGAAGTTAGTAGTGTCACACAGTGACTCGTTTTACGTATGTATGTATTGTTTAAGGCCATGGCCTGCAGGACATTATGGAAGTTAGTAGTGTCACACAGTGACTCGTTTTACCTATGTATGTATTGTTTAAGGCCATGGCCTGCCGGACATTAGGGAAGTTAGTAGTGTCACACAGTGACTCGTTTTACCTATGTATGTATTGTTTAAGGCCATGGCCTGCAGGACATTATGGAAGTTAGTAGTGTCACACAGTGACTCGTTTTACCTATGTATGTATTGTTTAAGGCCATGGCCTGCAGGACATTATGGAAGTTAGTAGTGTCACACAGTGACTCGTTTTAACTATAAATGTATTGTTTAAGGCCATGGCCTGCAGGACATTATGGAAGTTAGTAGTGTCACACAGTGACTCGTTTTACCTATGTATGTATTGTTTAAGGCCATGGCCTGCAGGACATTATGGAAGTTAGTAGTCTCACACAGTGACTCGTTTTACCTATGTATGTATTGTTTAAGGCCATGGCCTGCAGGTGTTATGGTATTCATGTATTGTTCTGTCTACTGACCAGTAACAGTAACCTAAAGGAATGCACTGGTATGCAAAGCGTATAGAGATATAGTGCGAGGCATTTGTGGACTTTGTCAGGCAGAATTTTATGCAAATTAGGTGGTACCAAAGGGGAGGCAATTTGTAGAGAGCCTGAGAAAAAAAAACCCATACCGATGTGGAGTAAAGCTTTCCAGGCTGGTGTAGTAGAACCTGCTTTTCATACCTTTGAAAATTTCACAAAAAGGATACATGGATTAGGTACTTAGCTGGCCGTCCGAGAATTCTGATAGGCATCCTTACACGAGACCGCTGCAATCTGCACACATGAACAACATACAGTCCATGGCCTATATACGGTCGGCTCTTTAACAGGGGTCAACCAGGAAGTTGCGCCTATAACTACAGTAAAAGTTAAGTTAAGCAAATCTTCCTAATGTATCAGGTTCAAGGATAAATAAACAAGACAATTATGGAAGAGGAATCTGCCCAGATGATTATCACAGACCTCCTACCTTACTTCAGCTTCCTGGAGTACAGTTGAAGGTTTAAGCCAGTGACAATAGGTTACATTCAATCAACCATATCTCAAGTTAGGGGCAAGATATTGACATGGGGGTTTCAACTAGCAGTGTGGAATTTGTTTTCTCTTCAATATTTTCACATTGTTTGTCATGAACAATTCGTTTCAATCATTTCTCTGGTATGTGGAAGCCCTGACTCATCTTTACCCATACCCAACTTAAACATGCATCCACATGGTTTTATCACCAAAAATTTGACTGTGTGCAGCTTTAATAATAAGAAGCTGTCATGTTACTGAAAATTACATTTTTCTTTGTCCCATATCTCTCGGCACCATAATTGATGCCAACCACCCACCCACCCCTGTCATCAGACACACAGGTTCCCCATCAAAAACAGGCTGCATCTTTGTAAAATGTTTTGGTTTCTCTTGAGAAGTTCACCTTGCAAGAGCAGAAATACATCAATTTTAAAAAGGTGGCTGGCATGTCTAGTCTATTATAGGCATGACATTAGATCATTCTGTCAGAAGTAACATAAACTAAAATATATAAAGATAAGGCTTTTACGGCCCCAAATTGTTTACAGTTTATGACAAGTTTATTTTATTTAGTGTCACAATCTTCTCTTGTTTATATCATTCTTATTAAAACCAGAACATTTGGTAGAGTAATTAGATTGGATAAACATTACTAACATTCTCTAATCATGAATTACGATAGCAAAGGATGGGGGAGTGGAATATATTGTTCAGATTGGCCACTAGCCCCCCCCCCACCCCCATCTAGCCATATTGTTTTCCATTAGAATATTATATAACATTTTCTCGGTTTTTCTCCATGCTCTTTTCTTTCCTGCAGATTCTACACAATGGCGAAGGACTGAAGAAAATTTTCTCCATAGTCCTTGCATTCGGCAACTACATGAACGGAGGTAAAGTGACAGATAATCTCTTCCATTAATCTCCTCAAATGGGGCTGTTACACCAGCTCATAACTGCCAGGTGCTTTGCGAACCAATAATGACTTAATCCAGCTGGCTGTGTTGGAAATATATCGTCTTGAGTAAAGCCAAAATATGGCTTCTTGCAATTTTATAGAGTTACGTACAAGATACAGATGTGTAACGCATCTAAGAAACGTGTGACAGTGTATGACAAATATGAAAAGTTAACCTCGGCCTACTACCTATTGACAGCATGTGGACCATGCCATAGCTTTAATTTGCATATGATACTAATATTGAGGGTTAAAAATCCAATCATTTTTCATTAAGTGATTCAGTTTAATTATCAGCTAATTACAGTAATTGAGTAGAGAGGAATTGTTTGTGAACAGTGAAGCAGTTTACTTGTGTGAGTCTGTGAGATATGAACAGCAGAGCTATGGTTATATAACTTTGGTAATGAAATGACACCAAATTCTTTAAAGACACCGTTGCTAGGGTGACAGCACCAATTTTTGAAGTGACACGGACTGTGCCTCACACCCAATGCACTACATGCCGCGAAAGTCTCCAATAGCTATACAGTAGGTTGTATCCAAAAACCTGCCGTTTGTACTGAATAGCAGGTTTTTTCCAGTTGGTTAGCTGAGTGATCAGTCCCATCTTGTCGCACCTTAGTTGAGCTGCCTGTTCGTCTATTATGCAACTATTCAAACAGCTAGTAGCTAAATCACTATCAGATCAAGGCAGACATGGCAGGGTGTGAACAAATCAACTCTTCTAAACTTACCATTCTGTTTGCAGGAGAGATTAAGTTTCAGTAAGTTGAGGTCACAAGAGTTGAAAAATGCAACCTATGGTTAATGGACTAATTCTCGTCATGAAAAACTTTTCTCTCTTAAGATAATCCCTTACTCACTTTATTTCCCATTCCATCTAAGGAGTATGATTCCGATTGGCAATATTTTTTTTTAAGAAGGCTATCGTTTCACGTTATGTTTAAAATAAAACACATTTCACAATCCCCTCAACCCTCCCCTCTCAAAAGAAAACAAAATGTTTCTATCATTTGATAACCAAATCAAGAAGTCCATATGTTTTCACATATATGAAGTATTCCCCCATCTTAATATTTTGTTTTCAAGCATGCTAGGGATGTAAATAGTTTAGTACAACCCATTTTCCTCTGGTTTATGTAAATTCTTCATGGTTTGTCGTTTTCTCATTATTCCGATCGGTCAACTGAAGGGAACAGAACAAGAGGTCAAGCAGATGGCTTCGGTTTAGAGATTCTTGCAAAACTCAAAGATGTCAAAAGTGCAGTAAGTAGTTACTCTCTGAAGTTATCAAGATGAATATTATAAATGAAAAAAGAAACAAGTCATAAACGTGATTGCTGCTTGGCAGTTAGACTGGAGTTTTTTGCAAGATTTACCTCCCGTTTTGTATAGCAGTTTAATTCCCACGGTTGACCCAGAGTGATTTACAGACTGTTAAGCTTTGGGAATCTCCTGGGTTTTTTACATGTTGCTGAAGGTACGTAGATACAGAACAGGTCATGTTTGTAAGTTTACTGTTTCACAGCGGAATAGGTTATTGCATATTCATCTAGTTTAACTTTGGTAATGGTGGACAATGATGTGACTTTAATAAATCTGTCTTACCACAACCCCAAAGGAAGTAAAAAGAAAAAAAATATTCCAGGGGTAAGAAATGAGGTGCAGGAAGGGGTATGTGGCATGGCAGCAGTGACATGCACCATAGGCATATAAAGTTATTTCATGTTATATAAGTGTATGGAATGAAACACCAAACACTTTTTTTGCAGTAATATGAGCCGTTAATTAACAGTTTTTCTTCTCTTGCTATTTGTTTCCTTCACTCTTGCCTTGTTTCTGTGCATCAAGTTGAACATTTTTCTAAGGGTATAGCTTTATGGTTTTATTCATTTCTGAGTCAAAATCATGAGATCTTGAGAAATATCTATGATAATATTAATTTGGGATACAGCGTCCTTACAAAGTTATTGTTGTAACATAGAGGAGGTCCCATTTTGAAGAAAGAAGGAAAAGTCATAAATAAATGATTTTATACTGTTTTATCTTCCATAGGATAACAGCGTTAGTCTTCTGCAGTTTGTCATCTTTACATACATCAGACAGATTGAGGAGGTAAGAATTGTTTGAAAGAATTGAAAATTGTGCATTCTTGCAAAAGGGGGTAATTCCTGGGGAGAAGATGTAGTGTTGTGATTGTTGAGAAGGTAATATATCAAAACTGAAAGGTATAATTTAGGCTGTTTAAGATAGCCATACGATTTGTGCTTGTTTTATATTAAATGGAATGCATTACACGTTTTTAACACACCGTTGTGTCTTATTCATTCTCAAACATGTTTCTCATGAATGTGTGACATTATTGCTTAAAGCAGCATTTTGCGTTTTGTCACCGTTTTCCACTTTTTTGACAAGTCCATCAATTTTTTTACATGTATCAATCACAAAACAACAAACTAAGATATTAGCCAAGTTTTTTCCGTGCCAAAAGCGTTAATCGGTGAGTAATAAAGGAAATTTGCAGATAATGAGAAAAGTGTCCTCCGACAAATTACACATTTAATATTAATCGCATACAGTTCCCTCAACCCACTAGTTTGAATTCAACCAATCAGAGATGCAGGTTTAGTTATGAGTCGTTGCTAAAAATAGTTTCAAAACGTCGAGTTAGTAACTTGGTACAACCAGCGAGCTGGACTGTAACAGCTCCCTGGTACAACTGCCATAGACAATCTACAAAAATCAAGCATGGTGTTGTATCATGTATTGGCCAATAGCATTTGTAGCTTTTAAATATTCATATTATGGGCGAGGTTTATTTGGATCCCAACGGAAAATATCTTCGAGAAAAACAAAGTTGAAAGTTGTAAATTTTTCGACTTTTATGCCACCATTTGAAGTAAGATTTGAATAGATAAGCTATGTATGTATGTCGTTATAGCATCGTGGAATCAATGAGGTTGAGAAAACCATAGAAAAGGACGCAAAATGCTGCTTTGTATTGAGGGGTATCATTGCAGTCTGTAACCATACCACGATTATTTCTTTATGCTGGTTCTTCTAATGATATCAACAACCATCTCACTCACTGTGGAACATATGCTGCAAAAAGCAATATGAGGGATAGAAATATTAAAATATAAATTCTTTCAAAAAACCTGAGGTGTTTTCTTACTAATAACAGCTAGGAATGTGCTTTTATTATTTTTGGTTCCTTCTTTGATTGGATTATCTTTCTTTCTTTGCTTATACAACCCCCCCCCCCCAACCCTTTTTAATTCCCCAGTGAATGAGGTCGCCAGGAGGAAAATCCTGTGGCGACTAGATCTAAATTTTTCCCAAATTCTGGTCGCCCAGAATGAAAATGTGATCGCCACTTTGATATGCTAAATATTAGTACAAAAAACACTAGGCCTAGGCTCAACATCGAGTAGCACTAGATTGTACATGTGTACACTCACAGAATCGTATAAAGACGTATAGGATAATAGGGTTGGGCGATGTATCGAAAATTATTATTATCGCGATAATTTTTTTTCAAGACGATATTTTTTGAGGATTGAACAAATGACGATAACTTCTTGTGAAAGAAATTTGATATAAATGTGGGAAAAAAATGCAATTATCCTTTCTCCGTTTTATGTGTAAATGTTATTCAAGCATTCCATGGTTAAGAAAGTTGAAAAGAAATCAAGTTTATCAACTTCATTTACTGACTTTTGAACTTCGTTAAAACCCGTCCTTTACAACATTCACTGTATAGAGAACAAAACTCTGAAAATCAGTAGAGAAATTACCAATTGTGTACGAAAAGTAAGTTGGTACACCTTTCAAATTTTACGAAAGATCGAGCAAAATACTTTCGAAAAATTCACGCGAAACTGGCATATCGTGCTAAATGCAACAAATGTCATGTAAACAAGGCTCTAGTACACCCATTTATGAATTAACCATAAGACCACATCTGGTGTTAAGCGGGGGAAAAAGAAAGTATTTCTAGAATTTCCACCAAAAAAGGAAAAATTATTATCCTACCACAGTTAAGTGTATAGTAAATAGCCTAACCACTTCGTCGGTTACAGATCTCACGTAACAACAAAAACACAACTATAAATTGTATTTTGCGAAGTTGACGTTCTCTACAAGGACATGGAAACAATATTTAGCATTTAGTTAATCATGCCAAGTGGCCTAAAATATGGAATTGCAAGGTTTACTTTTATAAATATGACCATACCATAGCTATCGGGGCCATGATATCGTGCTATGTCTGTATGGTATAGACTGTGCCTCGTGTATCATGGGGAAAAGAATGTTTTGTTCATGCTGAGGAGTCGGTTGGCTTGAGGTGTGTTTTACTTACCTTCATGTTACGGGGATATTTACCTACTTTTCTTAAACGTCTAAGATAATATTTCGCATAACTTTACCGATCCTTTACTGACTGACCTAATTAATTCTAGAGCGGAGCCAAAATAGTTTACTCCATGAAAAGTTTTTTGGAAACGTGCCAAAAATAATAACAAACAGGTGTTAAACAGGGGGTTGCAACTTGCTTGACAAGGTACCTGGTAAAATTTGCTGCACATGTAGCCTGCCTATACCAGGGTTAAACACTGCAGTTGTAAACTGATGTACGTATAGGCTGTTCATTGTTAGGCAGTCTTGAAACGGGGCTTTGCCGAACGTAGTTTGTTTCATAATATCGACAGTTTTGTAAGTTAAACTTTTTAAAGATTGTAAGACAGATTAAATCTCTTTTCATTTTATCACATAATATTGCTACTCTTACTTGTCATTTTAAAATTTTGAACAGTTTCGTGACAATTTAAATTCATCATGGTGAAATTTTCAGTTGCAAAAACTGATCGCCACAGTATTATAGGTCTGGCGACTAGCATTAATTTTTCCAGAAATTCTCATCGCCAGCCGAGAATTGTGGTCGCCAATGCGACCATGGCGACCGTAATTAAAAAGGGTTGCCCCCCCCCTTCCTCCTCCCACCCCTTTGTTATTCTTTCTCCTTTGGATTTCTTACGTAGCCTGATTTGCATTTAAAATCCTGGTTGAAAGTTATTGTTGTCATCAAAGTCCTATGTTTAACTACAGTGGGACAGTATACTAGTAACTTGCCTGAACAACAAGTGGATTGAGTAATGTTAAAGGTATATTTAAATAATGGAATGCAGACAGTTTTGTAGGAATTAATGGACATTAGAAAACTCAAAGTAAGTTAAATTTGTCTTTCCAGTAAATACCCAAATTGTTACTTTTGTTATTGTTACATTTATATTTACCCAAAGGTAAATACTATCATGAACTTCTTTTTGCTATTTTTTTTATATTTTTTTATTAGAATCTGGATGCAGAGAAGTCCCATTTTCCTCTTCCAGACACAAGGAAGATAGACCAAGCTTGCCATCTCAAATTTGAAGATATTGATAAAGCCATCAAGAAACTCAAAAGGGATATCAAAGGTATTTTTTTTTTTCATGCACCAAGACACAAACATGAAGTTTTAAGAAAGAGGGGGAGAGGGTGACAGAAGAGTTTTGGGGGTGCATAATGGGGTTGGAAAATAACCTTTTTCATTGTTATTTATTTTCCGGGCTACTTTTGTCAATATTATTATTCCAAATATTAACAATTAAAAATACATTCTCATGGAGGTTTATGCCTCCATAGATTTGTACTGTTTATTTTTGTGCTGTTAGTTGTAACCTTTTTAATCTATATATATATTAGTTAGATAGATATATTTTTTATTGCAAATGTGGAAGAACCTGGCAATAGACTTTATAGGATTACTGTGAACTTGTTAGTACAACCAAAATCATTTTTGAAGTAGCAAAACCCTATCGTAATAGGTAGTTGTAGGATTACGAATGTGAGAACTCATTAACACAACAAAAGTCACTTTTGAACTAGCAAGACTCAAACCTAACATATAGTTGTAGTAGGGTAATCATATACTGTGTTTACAGTGCATTGCATTTTTTCACCCACAGTTATTTTCTACGGCACCTAATCCCAACACACGCTATTTCTGACAATTTTATTTGGCTTACATGTACTTTAACCAGCTGCAAACAAATACCTTGGGCATGGCAATGTTGCTATAAAGCTATTCATGTGTCAATAGTATTCTTGAAACGTTTTAGATTGTATTTGAACATTATTTTCGTTGAAGTGGCAGGTCATGTTGGTAGAATAAAAAAAAATGTTATAAAAACGATTAAACTGGGGGAGCAGGAAGGAGGGAGGGGAGGGAGGGGAGGGAGGAATGGAGGGAGGAGGGGAGGGAGGAGGGGAAAGTAAAAAAATGTATAGAGGCAAGTTAATATGTTATTATTTATATAATATATATATATTTTTTTTATTTTTTGGGGGGGTTTTTGTGTTCTGTTATTCTTTCTCAGCAGACCACATATCTGTTGAGTCGGTTGCATGACTTTAAGATTACATTTCCAATACATGGAGAAACCCAATGAACAAGATGCACTTATTTTTCGTTTTTGTGAAGACATTTTGCAATTTGAAGTAATGTGTTATTGTAGATTGGGAAAGTATGGTTTGAATCTAGATGTATAAGCAAACATCACAAAATAAATAAATAATAAGAATAAATATTAACAAGAAAAAGGGGCAATCTATTTTTTCGTCTGAGATTCAATTTGTGACCTACAATATGCAAGACCCTTGTCAGGGTTTTTCAGGTTTAAAAACAAGGTTTTGAAATGAAAATGAATGTGCTTCTTTTTTAAGTTAAAATGGAAGACATTACAACTTCTGTCTAGATACCTTAGTGCAGAAATTATATAAATTAAATATGAAAAAAATGAAACAATGACGTCAGGGTACCTTATCTCATTTGATAGAGACCATGTCTCTTTAACCTGAATTCTACTATGAAAGTTACATTCTAGCCAAAAATGATTTTGTTCTGTCAAAGATAATTTGTAAAGCAACTTCTGTAATTTTTTAAATCTGTTTTTGTTTCCATTGATATTGAGCCCTGTTGGTGAGAGTGTCCAAAAGCTCAATTGTTTGTCAATTCTTAAAAACCTAAAAATAAAAGTTTTCTTACATTTTACAAGATGTGAAGGATTTTTAATATTTTCTTCCTCCAGGTTGTGAACTTAAAGTCAAACAGGTCGTTGAAGAATCTTCCGAGGAATACCTGGAGCCGTTTCAAGGAGAGATGGAGAAATTTTTAGATAAAGCCAGGGAGAATGCTGTCAATGTTGAAAAGAAATTAGAAGATACCAGAGAGAGGTAGGGCTTTGATGTGTTTGTATGGTTGATAGTGTTGATCACATTATAAATAGTAGGACTTGTATGTATGGTTGTCCATTCTGTGACCTTACAGAAGTGAGGATTTGTATGGACATACAGAAAGGGCTCATATGGTTGTATGGATATACAAAAAGGGCTCACTAGATTGTATGGATATACTCAAAGGGCTCATTAGGTTGTATGGACATATAGAAAGGGCTCATATTGGTTGTATGTACAAACATAAAGGGCTCATATGGATGTATTGACATACAGAAAGGGCTCATATGGTTGTATGGACATATAGCAAGGGCTCATATGGTTGTATGGACATATAGCAAGGGCTCATATGGTTGTATGGACATACTCAAATGGCTCATATGGTGTATGGACACATAAAAATGACTCATATGGTTGTATGGACATACTCAAAGGGCTCATTAGGTTGTATGTACATACAGAAAGGGCTCATATGGTTGTGTGGACATACAGAAAGGGCTCCTATGGTTGTATGTACATACAGAAAGGGCTCATATGGTTGTATGGACATATAGCAAGGACTCATATGGTTGTATGGACATACTCAAATGGCTCATATGGTGTATGGACATATAGCAAGGGCTCATATGATTGTATGGACATATAGCAAGGGCTCATATGGTTGTATGCACATACAGAAAGGACTCTTATGGTTGTATGGACATATAGAAAGGGCTCATAAGGTTGTATGGACATACAGAAAAGGACTTGTATGGTTGTGAAATTAATTATGGTGCAGATCCATCTTCCAAACCTGGAGTCTTCAGACAAATTGACGTTCTGTGAAGGTCTTTAAGGGGTCAGTGAGGGGCAAGGGCGAATGGGTTCCACAGGGGGTCCGCAGAAAAATTTGGGTCTATAAAAGCCAAAAGGTATCCATCAACATTTTACTGGCTCATATATGCTGTCAAGATGGAGAGTGTAATCTCAGGCGAAAGCATGAAAACTAAAATTTTCCGGACATCTATCATAGGTATGGTCCGGTTGAGGTCGTATGGTGGTCATACTCAATGGTTGAAGTTTCATAAACATTTCATTTTATCATGGCTTTCTGAAGATCTGTGGATGGGAAAAGGTTAAAAAGCTATGGGGTGTAGGTCACCTAACAAAAGTACTGCTTGTGTATAAGTTTGGGGATGAAACAGTTTCAAGCACATTAAGACCTTTAATACATTGGTAAGTGTTTTGCAGATGCCTTTACTGGTGTGATACACATCCTCTAGGTGAGGTCAGGGTTTACATAGAGTTGCAGAATTGTGATATATATATATCTCACCCCTTATGGAATTAGTAGAATATTTGCGGTAGATTTCATGCCAGCATGCCTGAATTTGTTCAATTTCCTGGTCTAGGTTTCAAGAGATGGTAAAGTACTTCCACGTCAAGCCCAAGTCTAGTGAGAAGGAAGTCACTCTCAACGCCTTCTTCTCTCTGTGGATGCCTTTCTGTGAAGATTTCAAAGATTTGTGGAAGAAAGAACTGAGGAGAGCAGCAAAAATGAGGTAAAAACCAACGGAATCCTCTATAAAATAAGATATCTTAAATTCTATATGGCTGGCTTGAAAAATCTATACTTTCATTTCAATTTAGTCGAAATGTTTATGTGATGTCTGGTGACTTGACCTTTTTTTTTTTACCTTGTAAAGAGTGGTAATTTGAAGAAAGAAAAAAAAAATAGAAGGAAAAACAAGAAAACAGAAAATTAAAGTTGAAATCCCAGACAGCTTCAAATTGATTAAGAGTAAAGCCTAGAGGAATGTTCATAAAATAGATAACATAATATTGATGTGTAAAAGTTAGTTGGCCTGACGTTTGATCCTAGCAGGATCTTTTTCAAAGGCTAAATGACAAGCTGCATTGCTGCACCGATGATCTCTTTGCGTTCACCATGCTCATTAACCTGTCTGTATTCTGTGCGTGTTTTTGTCCCTTCTGTTACTGTTACTTGTCATTTGGCCTTTGAAGAAGATCCTGCTAGGATGGAAATGTCAGGCCAACTTACTTTTACAAATTCTCTTACACAGGCTCTCTAGTGGATAAGCAGTTTCCTAACAGTTTTATTTTATTTTAACATAATACTTATGTGACAAACAGAATGTTGTTGTATTTGGTATACATGATCTCTTCATGGGTGGCGAAGCTTTTCTGCTTATATACGCCAGAAGTGTACCAGCTTCTTTTGTAATGCAAATTGAATATGTCTAGGGGGTGTTTGGTCAACAATGCCATCTGTTATGTCTTTTGTAAGAGCATAACAATATACTGTACAGCCATATGGCATAATGCTGGATATTATATCTACGTGTTGTTAGTTTTGAGAAAGAATGTACAGATTTGGATCAGTAGGCAGTAACTGAGTTGAGCCAGACAATTTAAGGGTTATGTTTATCTTTATTCTTTTTGAGAGCTACTTTAGGATTACATGATTAATTATATCTGTTGGCAGTTGGCCACAGATTTATGGGAATTGTTTTGACTTACTGGCATAGTGTTAGATAAAGTAAGATTGCATAAGATTGATAAAGATAAAGATACCTCCTTGGTTTTTTGAACTATATGAAATGATTGGATCTATTCAGTTAAATACAAAAATGACATCCGCAGATACTTTCTCATGTTAGTATGACCCACATCCAAAACACATATTGGTAATTTTGAAAATTGTTGAGTTTATCTCCATTATTTGAAATGATACATGACAATGTTCTTAGTTATGCATTTTAAAGGATTTTTAGTATTAAATGTTATTTGTCTAAAATTCGCTCTCTCAAACAAACAATAAACAATATAAAATACTGCTAATAATGAAGCACAAAAAGATGTTTTAGAAACAAAGACAGTACTTTCAAGTGGAAGGTTTAGTCAATTCAGCAAGACTTAATAGAACTCTAAAAACTGAAGATCGATGTAAGACTTGCAAGTTTATGTATGGAATTGCTACAAGAGACGGCATCGTTGTTCATTTAAAAAAAAATCATTTGACTCTGAGTAAACTCTATCTGTAAAGCTTGTAAAGACAAGTTAAGCAGATGCAAGCCATGATGAGAGACACCATCTTTGTTTCAGATCCACATCCAAGATCAGGGCTGTAAGAAGTTATTACCAGCCAGTGAGTGAATAAGCCAGGATATAAGTACTTGATCGTCATTGGTTAATGATTTCCTACCCATTCTGCCAGAGACCCCCCTCCCTATGTGTTCTAATCTGTGTTTAGGTGATACTTTGTTGATATCGCAGAATGTAAAAGCCTTTTTAGGAATCTGAAAACTAGCATTTATTTTATGATTTTCTGTTTATCTTCAGACTACAAAGAGATGAGAAGATGATTGAACAAAGATTAGAAGGGAAGAGAGCATCGATACGAAAGTCATCCATGAAGGCAGGTGGTCTGGTGAGTAATAGTAAAACAATATTATATTATGAATTATCCATAAAGGCAGGTGGTCTAGTGAGAAATAGTAAAACAACATTCCATTATGAATTATCCATGAAGGCAGGTGGTCTGGTGAGTAATAGTAAAACAAAATTATATTATGAATTATCCATGAAGGCAGGTGGTCTGGTGAGTAATAGTAAAACAATAGTCTATTATGAATTATCCATGAAGGCAGGTGGTCTGGTGAGTAATAGTAAAACAATATTATATTATGAATTATCCATGAAGGCAGGTGGTCTGGTGAGTAATAGTAAAACAATAGTCTATTATGAATTATCCATGAAGGCAGGTGGTCTGGTGAGTAATAGTAAAACAATATTCATTCATACTTAGTAAAGATTCCTAAATCCTATTGGTCCATTCAGGTCAGCTGACCGTGGTTAATCCTGTGAGTAACGCACGGTAAAATTACGGGGCATCACTTTAATAAATCTTTGGTTATATGTAACCAAAAATGTTTTGTTTTATGAATTTTCCCCCACACAAATGGTAGTGTATGAATGAACGGGGTTAATCAACGGTCTAGCGTGCGTTACTCACATGATTAATGCACTCCGGGTGTTAATGCTATCGCTGGATGCACTCGGGCTCCGCCCTCGTGCATCGCTTGCATTATCCCCCGATCGTGCATTAATCCTGTGAGTAACACACGCTAGACAGTTGATTAACCCCTTATTCCATTATGAATGGTTCAGAAATATTCAAGCATAACATGTATATCATGCAGCATGTGATCGTGTGAGCAACAGTAAAACAACCCTCCAACATGATGTGGCAGGTGGTCTGATGATAAATACAATGTTACACAGTATGGAAGGTACTGTGGCTTTTGACTGGTGCCCCCCCCCCCCGCAAAGAAATGGCTGTATAGGGATTGCCACCAGCTCAGGGCTGGGTAGCTCAGTTGGTAGAGCACTGGGCTTGTAAACCAGAGGGTCGCTGGTTCGAAAACCCATGCTTACCATAAAGCTCTTTCCTCATTTCCATCTTATAATTGTATGTAGGTTTAGAACTTAAAAATTTCCCATTCAGTTTTGTATTATTCATTTATACTTATGTAATTATGCTCTTTGCACTTTTCCATCGATAAATAATGAAGTAAAAACAAGTCATAATCCGACGTGGTGGCAGGACTGATGAATAAATTCAAAACATACCAGTCTATTATGATGGCAGGTAGTCTAAGTAACATTGTTGGGAAGCTATCAAAATTCTGATGATAATAATTTGGATGATCCTTACAATTGAAATGAGTTTTATTCAGGTTTGTAGCTGTGGCTTTAAACTGAACTGATTGTTTTCCCCCTGTAATGACGTAAGGAATAGACTCATCTTTTCATTGATCATACAATGACATAAGCGATTCGAGTGTGAGAATCACAAACGCTCGGGCCTCTCAAGTTCAGAAAACACATCTGGAATGTTTACATTTTTATGATAAGATCCCCTGAAAGTCAGTGCGAAGGAAATCAACAGTGTAAAGTGGAGATGCTGTAATGTATATTTGTATATGTTGTTTTATTTAACAGAAGTCAAAACTGATGATGCAAAGGAGTATGGACTTGACCAAACCAGTCGAGTGAAAGTGACCAATATTCGTGTGAGTTCTTCAGGAGGTCATCTGGGACCCATCTTGCATGACCTTATCGGCGGGGTTCAGATATGCTACTTGACCTAACCGTATCTGGGCTTGACCACTTTCGTATGTCTCTATATTGATCAGATCTAGCAGTAAATTTGTTGTGCGTTAGTAAACAAAATTAACAACATATTATAGCAAAACAAACAATATTTCACCAGTGAAAGCATTATTTGCACTTTTGCAATTTAAAAGTGGTTGAATCAGATCCATTGTGTTTGTGCTCTGTACGATATCATCGAAAAATCATATGTCCGTTAAAAGTAGCTGCCCGACAAACAGAGGCTCTATGAAGATGCAAAAATTTGTAAGTCAGTTATCCTAATGGCCTAGGACCCCCTTGGGTCAACATTAAGCATAATTAAGATGAGGTTAATATATCAATATGAGCTTCCTATTGTGTATGACATTTTGAACTATGCAGAGTATTAAAGGCAGTGTTGTGTCTAAAGTAGTGCAAGATTTTAACGTTAAATTAATATCGCAATGAATTTTGTTTTTCGTATATGTAATGACCATGTGGTGCCTTAATTTAATCAATGTGAACTGTTAGTGACTTTATGTATTTTAACAAGACTTGCCTTAATGGAAACAACTTTTCTGATTACTCGACTATTTTTTTCAGCACACATTACTACTGCAAGTCATTGTCTTAAGTATTTTCAGCGCAAATTAATATCAGAGATAATTTCCACGTCTGCTAAAAGACAGACAACACCACACGATTGTTAAATGTCTGGGTTTCAGTAACATAGTTGGACAGTGGAGGACAGCCGTCATTCAAAGTCATTCCAAATGTATTTTCAAAAGGCTGAAATTATCTAAGAACTTTTGAAACAATCTGTTTGAATGTTGCAGATCTTGAGTTGGCCAACAGCGACATAAGCGACATAATTTTTGTTTCCTTGTTTGTAAGTATCTTCAGCAGCAGTTACTCTCTTAATATTTGAGTCGAATCGTTGCAGAAAGAAATTTTTACTTTTTTAAGTTCTAAGTGACAAAACACATTTTCCCTGTCAGGCACTTTCTTTATTAAAAAAATAAAACAAAAGTGACAGCCTGATATAGACAAGTTTTATATTTTGATATGAAAAACAGATTGTGGTCCAGATTACACTAGTATTCGATGCATAATTACCTGTACACAAAATTCACTATCGTGGGGTTGTACTCATATTTGGAGAATATTGGAATGGAAGTATAGG
The DNA here is from genome assembly GCF_037975245.1 of Apostichopus japonicus. NCBI lineage: Eukaryota > Metazoa > Echinodermata > Holothuroidea > Aspidochirotida > Stichopodidae > Apostichopus > Apostichopus japonicus. The sequence continues at coordinate 12,131,532 of NC_092568.1, forward strand.
AGGTACTAGTACAAAATTAGGTACTCATGCTTGTAGCCTTGTACTACTGGTACTCATAACCATACCAAAGGGAGTCCTACTTGTATTAGGTACTCATGCTGGTTGTCTTGTACTACTGGTACTCATACCAGGGAATCCTACTTGTATTAGGTACTCATGCTGGTAGCCTTGTACTACTGGTACTCATAATCATACCGAAGGGAGTCCTACTTGTATTAGGTACTCATGCTGGTTGTCTTGTACTACTGGTACTCATAACAATACCAAAGGGAATCCTACTTGTATTAGGTACTCATGCTTGTAGCCTTGTACTACTGGTACTCATACCAGGGAATCCTACTTGTATTAGGTACTCATGCTGGTTGCCTTGTACTACTGGTACTCATAACAATACCAAAGGGAATCCTACTTGTATTTAGGTACTCAATCTGTGGTACTCGTTACTACAAGTCGGCTATGGTCTGTATTCATTCATCACAAGACTACATTGAGTGTCTGCGATATGTTTACCTTAGGCTTTGCACTCTTTCGGTAACATGTCTCTGTCTCTGAGGAATACGTACACAAGAGTCTTGTGGAGTACTTCGTCTCAGTTTAGCGATATGTTAGTGGTCCTCTATTTTTTCCTTTACTTTTCAAACTTTTCTTTCTTTTGACCTAAAATATGGTACAAAGTTCAATGCAACCTTATCGCTTCCCAAATTATCTACATTTCTCTGCATGATGTATAGCTCAGTAAAAAGATCTTCTATTAAAAACCGACAATGTGTGTACATTCAGGAAGAATATTTTAAAGGACTTTGGTGGTTGTCCCTCTGACGACCTGGTCCTGCTTGTTCGGTTGTCTGTAAAGGAAATTAAGATGTCCAATAAAACAAAACAGAAAAATGTAGCAAAGTGACAAAGAATGACAAATACTACGAAGATGGAAGGAGAGATTTATAGACATGGTGGATAGATTTCAATTTTCAAGTTTAATTTCAAATTTATTTCTCATATGTTTGTACAAGAGTAGTACAAACCTAACATTACAGTAGGAAGGTTAACATATGAAGGACACTGGAAAAACAGCAAGGCTGTTATCTCAGCTTGTGACCAGTAGAACAGTAGCTTTGGGCCAGTTAGTAAAACTCTCTTGCAGGTGGATCCTAGGCCTACCGTTATTTTTGTCTTAATGTCAGTAACTCCAAAGTGATGGAGGGGAACACCAGTTTATCCTTTTACCTATTTGGGGGTATCGAGTTACAATTCAATGAGAACTCAATGCAAACGACTATTCGTTAGCCGGACAACCACCTCCAGAGCTTGTTACGGTTGTTTCGAATATATATATGGTCGTCTCAGATGACCATTAAAAAATGTGTTTGTTATTCGTTATTAATAAACTTTTCTTAATATATAGTTTACACTTCATTCTTTCACTCCAAAAATTCTTTCTTCCAATATGATGAGGATTTGTTATACTGGATTATTGATCTGTTTAGTCTTAACCACAGAAAGACAAAATGAAGATATTGGATCGACTGATAACAGCTCTTGAAATTACTGCTTTCCTCAGAACCTGTATCTTGAATGAGATGGTGTTTCCCTTTAACCCTTTATCCACTCTATATCAACAATAAGGCGGATTCAAATATTTTAAAATTGTAAGTCTGGAAGCTCTTAGGAATTTCATGGTACAAATTTTGGGCTCAAAGTAAATGGTCTTTAAGATTGAATGTTGATTTGGCAAATTTTCCATGATCTATGTCCTAGGGTGTTCTTCAAATCAGTTGCTAAAATGTTCCCATTTTGGACTAAAATTTGCCAAAAATTTGCCTGTTTTGAACACATTTAGTGTTTCCCCATGTTTGTGAGGTGGTTTTGCCAAATATTAGCTAACATATTAATTCTACTGCCAAGTATCGGACTTTCAATTTACAGTTAAGAGATTACTAAAAAAAGTATGACAATTGATAAACTATTTAGATCGTAAATGATATTTAAGTTCATTCCTAGTTTTATTTTCATCACAGTGCAATACAGAATGTTGCCTTTCGATTATTAAATGGTAGTTTATTCCAACAAGAGGTGAAATGTCTTCCAGTAATACTAATGAAATTATTACCAAATAAAAGCCATTCCTAATAAACTTCTACTTGCTATGTGTTAATCATGTTCCATTACTCGTTGTGCCTTTTGACGGTTAAAACTCTTTATTAAAGATTGGGAATGCAAAAAAATCACCAACCTTAACATTTTGGCAACATTTAGTATGTATCAAGCAGCTTTAATAATATGTGTGCTCTTTCTGATGGGTAATTTTCATGAAGAAAGCATTTTTACCAAGCTTCACCCATAACTAGGTTTTTATTGGCCACATTGTGAAAAGCCTATGGATATTCATTTGCTTGAATCGAATATTAAGAGCGGCCTGAGCATTTTGAGTTGATTTCATTTAATGTTGTTAAATTTGAATATTCTCTTAAAAACAGACATCTGAAATTAGAAGAAATAATTATGACTTAGTGGTTTACAATAGTCGACTTATTTCCATAATTTTAACATTTGCTCTGCTGTTCTTATTTGTCATCAAGAGCAGAAAAAAATGTAGGCTATTCACCAATATGTTATATCATTTTGTTATGAAGACAGATATGTCATTTGAATATGTATGAAACCACAGTGTTTGCTTACCCAATTATCCACATTCCTGCTAGCATATGTCCATAGATTGTGTCCTTGTTTGTGTAGGATACATATCTAGGAACTGTGTTCTCCTGTTCACGAGAAGGCACTTTCTGTAACATATATATTTTTACGATTGAGCATATCTGTGATAATAGGATTTTTTTTTTTTTAAATGTGCGCAGCTAATGGGAAGTGCACCTTTTGGGATAGTATTAAATTAAAGGCAACCTCCTGTTCTGTAAAATTGGTGTAAAATGCTAAACGATGCCTTAATTTTCATATATTCTTGGTATATGTATCTTTGCAGTTGACCAGATTTATATTCCATGGCAGATATTTCTTTCAATAATTACTTCATTTGCATGCCTATTCAGTATATCGGTTCAAATAGAGTTTGTAAAGTACTTAGTATTTAAAAAGATATAGTTTGGATTAATGTGTAGAATGCATCTAAAAACCAAGCTGCTTATTTTTGAAGTTTCTCTTTAAAAACAAAAGGATACAATTTAGAAGCATGTACAGGAAGAAAAGTTTAGTTTATTTACAGGTATTTATATAAATCTAAAGTGTGTGTGTTTGATATGTAATGGCCTTGTTTATTATTACTATTATTATTGCATTTTTTTTGACATGTTGTTAACAACAGTAGTTGTGCATGGAACATGTTATTACAATATAACAAAGAGAAAAAAATATTTTAGACCACATTATTCTGTTCTGTCATCATTCCGGAATCAATATTTGTAGCTTTTTTTTTATTGAGTACCAGATATCCTTAATACAGTGGAATTTTGGCAATGTCTTTATAGCAAATAGGGACACCCGCAATATTAATCAAATATTAAACTTGTTGTTGAATATCTTATGCATCCATCTGCTACAAAGACAATAAGAATGATTATTAATTGATTTGTTGGGTTTGGTTTGTGTATGCAGACGATATTAGTTTCGCCGATCATTATGTTTTTCTCACCACCCTCAGCCTCTTGCTGGTTAGCTATGCCACTACTTCAAAATACAAAGGCTTGTATTTTGAATACTCACACCATCCACAGGCATTTCTACTACTGTTTCTTATCCCCTCCCCGATCTGATTGCCCCTGTACCCTCTCCCATTCCTACCCATCACCCTCCCCACCATATCACACAGCCTGTACCTCACTCCCATCACCCCTGCATTGTATGCAAATGTTCTTTTATGGCATACATGTTCATGGCATTCTCTTTGCGTACGCATTTACTCTGTACCCAAGTACTCTGAATTTCATGCTACCAAAAGAGCTTCAAAATTATTCGTTTCAAATTTGAGCCGATTGGTTGCGATTAAAGAAAGTTGTGTATGTTCCATCAGAACGAAAAGTTTTGAAGCAGATTGCGTCCCTGTTACACAAAACAATTAAAAATGCAATACTTTATTCCTCAATATTATGCAAAGAAGCATATTGGTTGCACCATTCTATGAAAATTTGGACAATGGACAATACCTTGAATCGCTATGTTGGGTGTCCTTAGGTTGACAACTAAACAATTTCCGTGTTATCTGAAACAATAGAAAAAGTTCCTGGTATGGTGCAGAAATGAGTTAAGGGAGACCATTACAACGATATATGGGTCAGTCAGCCCAATTAGGCTAGATGAAGGAGGTAGGATGACGGTGTTGTAAAACTATCGTTTTGAAGTAAATCAATTCTTCACTGAACAAATGAAACAACGTATTCCAAATACCCAGTGGAAGTTAACCTTCACTTCCTTATGTACTGTTTTGTATATCTTGTATCTGAAATGTTCACTATTCTGAACCTGCACCCTGTATTTTATTCTTACCTGTGCTGTATTATGTTTAGCATTCCATGTCATTGTTACCGATTAATAGATGATTTCGTTTAGATATGTAGATAACACTCCCGCGGAAGCCATTTCCTCCCTATTGTTTCGTTACCAGGGGATGATTACGACGTTTTGTAGACTTTTAGAGACCCAGGACACCCCCCCCACCACAAAACCCCATTAGAAAAACGGGATTTGTTGATGAAATGAAAAAATAATAATAACAAAATGCAACATTTGCTTAATTCCAAAATCGATCATTTATAACAAAATTAGTATAGATGGTTGATCCATTTTACTACCTGCCAATCGGTACCGTTTGTAAATTGCGACTGTTTGAAAATATAGCAATGTTGAAGTTATGTAAGAGTTTGAAATATTAATAAGGACCCCAAAATATTTTTGTTGTTATGGCCATGTTGCCCTTTTGACCTGATTAAACATTGCAAGACGTCTATATCTTTTCAGTTTATTGTCACATCCATTTTATAATAATATTCATGAATACATTTTATGCAATATATTAAGTACTTATGCCTTTTTTTTTGGGGGGGGGAGGGGGGGACATAACATCGATGATACTGTACTACGCAATAACATACGCGCACTTTCCTGTGACATGATTAGCTTAAGAGAGACTTAAAACTACGATAAATATACGAGGTAGTACTTTCTATTAGTGTTTGCGATTGTAACTTATTAAAAGTAAGTAATATTACGTCATGTTACCAATATGTACTATTCATTATTTGTGAAGGAAAGAAATATCATCAATCAGTATTTCAAAATAACGAATGGTCGCGAACGAAAAGATGGCGCTTATTATTAATTATAGTTTCATTAAAATATTAACCAATATGATGGCACTTGTAAGCTTCTGTAGGTTAATTTTTCGGAGGATTAGCGCCTCATTCCCCCTTTCTAACCTTATCAGATAAAAAAATAAACTAAGACCAAAACTAATTATAAAACTCGTTAATAGTCTAAATATGCCACAGAATGCACCATTTCACGTCGAATATTTTTGAGGTGAGGTATAGGGGAGAGGGGAGTGGGGGGGGGGGGTGAGTAGGGTACCCCGTATCCTCTATTAGGAAGTTGGCTTCTTTAGGCTCACATCTTGTCCTTTCTCCGCCTCTGCTTTGTATGCTCATAGTACTGTGTCATACATATATTTCCAATTCGTAAACTATTCAAATCCACGGAAGACTCCTCTCAACAGCTCTACAAAGCAGCAATTCTGAATAGGTCAAAAGAATCTGGTTCCTGTGTTGAATTTGAACCGGGAACAGATAGTGGCAATGGAAAATCGCGAAGGACACCGTGCGTGATCATGGCGAAAGCATAGGACACATGGGTCGCCTTCAGCGTAGCCTACAACGGTATAGCGTCAAGGATACGCTAGATCCTTAAATATAATACCATACACAAACAGTGACGTCAGTACACGCACAATCCTACACACGTTTTTTACTGTATAATTTATTGCAGTGCGTCCGTACGAACACTGCGATGGAGCCAACTTGCGCGTGTACGTGCGCGTATTCAGTTACCGATGTGCTATAACAGGTCTCTGTATAGTATATATATGTTTCGAAGCACAACAACAGATCTCGGAGCGTAAACGCACTGAGTGATCATTGCGCGAGCGTACCTGTACATGTGACGTCACACAGAAATGACATGGACAACGACGATAAACATTATAAGGTATATAATTATGTAACGTAATGTTTACATTGCAATTGCTCTTCGTTGAAGATAAGTCTATTGTGCGATTTCTCAAGATGTTCTTTACATTCTCACTGGCAAGCTACTATGCTTCCTCTTACATGGCTAGGAAGTTCACCAAATTCCTGGCCTATGGGCGAGGTAAGTTATGACCAACAAATATATGTTTATTTGTTGCGTTTTTAATCATCATTTTACGTGGAAGTCTACCAAGTGATCCCAGTTAAGACTCCTTGTGTTATTTGGGATCTTTCGTAGTAAAACATGATAATATCTTTATGTGACAATTAGCCCGAATTAAACTTCATTCTATACGTCAAACATTTCTTTTAAATTGATTTTATTTGATGAACCTCTTTGTGAATAAAATTCCTACAGTTTAATAGGCCTACATATAATATTCAGTTTGTGTGCGAATTTGTTGGAACTGTAAGCCCGAATAAAGCGTCTACCTATAAAACGCAATTGTCAAATAATATTCTCTGATGAACATCATTTGAATTTAAAATGCTTTTTAAAGTGCTCATGAAAATTTCTTAACTCAGTTCATTTTCGATAGATATGTAGTTGGGTTGGGTGTAAACATTGAAATTTAACCCACAAGACTTATATCAGATCTATGCATACAATATTTCTGATTCCATTTTGTAACCAAAATATAAGGCAAGTCATTAAGATAAACTGATTTCATTTTTTATAGTTAGTCAGATATATTTTCCTTTATCCCCAGCTCAATACATCCTCCCAGAAGGATGTTACGGGTACCGTCCTCCGTTTCAAGGTAAGGTGTAGGTCAAAGTCGAATTACGTCATCCAATTATGGGCGAGCATTTATATCACGTGATTAATAGATCCATTAAATAGAGGAATAGAATATAATATATTGACCAGTGCCTTCAATAATAATTTGGATTGGAAGGGATGGATGGGGGAGGGGGGGATCCTATGGTAGCTTACAGGGTAAGGAGAGGAAAACTTTCAGAATCGAGGTACATGTATATAGTTAATCATTCTCCTGGTATGATTCTGTGGTTTGCTTTTCCTTCCACGGTGAGTAAGCTAACGATGCGACGACCATACCACTCTCATAATCTCCCTCCACCCCACCCCACCCCTCCAAGGTACATGGCGACGTGATAGTCCTGTATTCCGATTCTAAGTGAAGCTATGTAGTTTAAACATCGTTCTTATTACTGTTTTCATCTACATAGATCTAACACGGAAACCCTTCACTCGGGAATTTCCCGTCACCGAAGAAAACGTTTCTGCGCTTCTTTGCTTTACATCAGGTATTTCACCAAGTTTATTTTTCTAGTTTCCACAGTACTTTACAATAACTTAGCATTCGTATACAATTCCATGACCGACGGCTGGTAATTTTCTACGGCCCTCTAATCATAAACATCCAAACCATGCATCGTCCTTCAGAACTTCATAAATAATTTTAAGTTTCCATGGTTGTTTTAACTTCTTCCGTGCTTGCTTTCTTTTTTGTGTGTATGCGTGTGTGTGTCACTTAATAACATTAATGCTCAGATGATGTCACTTTCACATATATATATGGAAACTCTCTTCTTTTTTTAGAGCATCCCCTGCGCATGCGTGAAGATCTTTTTAACAGTAAGTGTAATCATCTCTTCTCTTGCATAATGAATACTAATTTCCACGTTGAAGCTCATAATCAAGTATTTCATTTATTAAAAAATATTTTTGTTCGCTGACCATTCATAAAATAAGATCACATACATATTAAATGCAAACTTTACATTAAACTATATTGTTGTTAATTAGCATTTTACTCCCATTCAGGCTATCTTGATCTTACGATGCAAGACCAGCTAAGACTTTATCCTGATTTTATGCTGGCAAAACTTGAAGGTGAGTTACTATGACTTCTAGTATTGAAAGAAACATGCGAACAATATACTTCATTTAAATGAACACAAAACCATTTAACTGGTTTTATGATGACGGTTTGAAATAGTTGTTAATTCTTGCTTATATAATTTGGTTCCTTTCTTTCTTTACTGCAGCAGAACGCCTCATTCAAGGCCTTCCTTCATGTGTTCCTCTCGATCACAAGAACGGTAAGTTGAACTTTATACGTAGTACAGTTTACCCAAAATATTGAAAACAAACGAGATTGTACGTAAAACTCATTAAACACTTTTGGGCATACTACCCGTTTTTTTTATCATTCGATATTTTATAATTTGTACTTAATCTTTCCTTTAGATCCTGAGAGAATGTTACTGATTCCAAGCGGTTACTTTGGGATCATTAATTTACCTCGAGGTGAGTTTGTTTTAAAGAAAGGTTTCATTGTTGTTATCTTTACTGAATGCCTGTAGTATCAGAACACACATACACACACACAGTCTCTCTCTCCTCGTTACCGTCCCTCTCACCTCATCCACCCTTCATGACATCCACCCATTCCCTCTTCTATTCACTTCACTGCCGAATAGAAAATATCAGATGCAGACCTCGCAATCTGATATGGTTACTTACATTCGTGATATGTATATGGTTACTTACATTCTTGTTCTGTATGTGGTTACTTACATTCGTGTTCTGAATATGGTTACTAACATTCCTGATCTAAATAAGGTTACTTACATTCGTGATCTGTTTATGGTTACTTACATTCGTGATCTGTATATGGTTAGTTACATTCGTGATCTGAATATGGTTAGTTACTTTCGTGATCTAAATATGGTTACTTACATTCGTGATCTGAATATGGTTACTTACATTCGTGATCTGAATATGGCTACTTACATTCGTGATCTGTATGTGGTTACTTACATTCGTGATCTGTATATGGTTACTTACATTCGTGATCTGTATCACGAGTCATTCCATCATAAAATCGGTAAGTCATCGTCAGTCGAGTTATTGCCTCGATTCACTGTATTATCTCTCAGACTAACATATCTCTACAGACTAAAATATCTCTACAGACTTAAATAATTTGGACTGTTTGAATTTCATGTGAAATTCTTTTGTGATTAGTATACTAAAGATATGGAATAAAAATCCATTTACAATTTAATATTTTTCGTCAGACCATAACTTGATTATATATTTTATTTTGTAGTCGAGCAGTACACGACCCCTGCTGCCTTCGAGTTTCATCAACAAGATGATACTACCTCTACCTGGTCTGGTAAGATATATTTTGTTCCCATTCAGTATTTCATCATTTTCGTGACTTTTTAATACCATAAACGATATGGAACTTGGTGCACAGTACATCGCCAATAAGTAAAGCCTAAGAAAAAGGGAAGAAAACAAACTATCGATGTCATAAATGTTTCAGTTTATTTCATAAAATCTTCCCCAATTTTTATTCACGCTGCAGATATTCAGGGCCAACACACTCAACAGACCACAACAACGAGATGTGAAGGTAAAGTAACACTCACTGTAGTCGGTAGGCTATAATATATGGTTACATTATATTACAGCATCTAGGTATATCTTCTTTTTCAAGACTGTATGTAAGGGGGTCACTTGGGGAAGTCTCTGCAGTCCCGTATTAAATATTTATCAGTAGGTAAAACATTTTGACGAGAAAATTCACATTTTTCATGTTTTAGGTTACACCCTGACTTACTACCAGTATATCTTCAAAAGTTCAACTGGTGAGTATTGAGTGAAAATAAATTACGTATTGTGCGCAAGAAAAGTTAATACTCATTTGATTTGAAAATATTTAAATATTAATCTTTCATTTCTTTCTATCATTTTTATAATTTATACTCAAGGTAATTAACCTGAGATTTATGTAATAAAAGTCTTCTTGACCGTTTTCAAATATAACATAATTTGACTTTCTTTTCAGGCCCTGATCAGATCCATAACACCGAGGAAACTCTAACAGGTGAGAAAAATAGATTGTTTATTTACATGAAGGAGCTTTGATTGAAATTTATTTTAAATTCTAACCCATACTTTTTAAATAATTACTTCAAGATGCTTCTTCATATTTCTTTCAGATCCAACCGGTACCAAGACAGCTACCAAATACATGTACTATTGGACTGGTAAGTGTTGCTATATTATGTCCCATGTCCTTGCAAAGGTGTTTCTCTTCGGATGTTCGTTTGACGGGGGTGGGGTGGGGTGGAGCTGGTAACTTATGCTCAAAATATACCGTATCATCTGGAGGTACAGAATGGGACAAACAGTGGTGTGGGAAGGATTACTTCATGGAGCTATTACGGCTCCTTGACTACTTACAACAAGTAGTCACATAGCCTTAAAGTCATCGACACTGTGAGTTTATTGTTTCAGCGATATTAATGGATTCCTCTCTCCTTTCTCTGACAGATGGGGTGTCTTCATACCAACTGAAGGCGAATAAGATAACAAATCAAACCAAAGGTTTTTAATTTCAAATATATAATAATAATAATGATAAGGGACCATGAATATCAAATTACAATTTATCTTATACATCAAGTATTCTTATACATTAATAATACCTTTGTTTTCCTATCAGTCTGTCATGTTATGATGTTACGTAATATATTCTGTGTTTACAGACGGACAAACTATCACCCATACACAGGACATTCAACAGTGTGATTACTCGGGTGAGTAACCTACTGTTCATTATTTTGTTATAATTTATTATTTTACCCAATTATTAATTAATTTATTATTTGAAACAGTCATAAGACATAATTAGCTTCTCATCAACTTAATAATGTGTTTAGCAAATTTCCTCATCTTTCCACCAGTCCACCCACCCTACCTTTCATCACTGTACAAAACATAACCGTGGAAGTTTTATAGCACACTGCTTCAGTATAATATCGATACGGCTACATTTGTAATTATTAAATAATCCATAACTTGTTGTAAATTACTCTCCTCGTTCACAGTTTTTGGGATTGGCAAGGAAGAGCTTAGCCACATCACTGATAACACTGTAGTAGGTAAGTAGCTATATACCTCTGTCATTGATATACGTGCATTGATATACGGTCGCACAGCGATAGAAAGAAATCCATACCTTTGATAATGTCGTGAATACTTATATCACCTTCCTCTTGTCAATTAATCATTGTTGGCTTTATGGAACGCCACCAACCCAGTATAATTTACAAATTTATTATTTTGTTCCCTTCTTATTTTAGCTGGAAAGCAAACAACAATAAACAAACAATTCAGTTTGCAGACCAGTGTTAGTGGTGAGTTGGATTTATTTATATAAAATATGAATGAAATGAATCTTAACCTGACACGATCTGCTCTTCATAAAGTTAACAGACTTTAAAAGATAAATAATCGTTTATTAAACTTATTTTATCTCTCTTTGTTCTTTATGTTGTTATATTACCATAGTTTGGTATTGCATTTGCGACACTGACCGAAAATATATGCACTATATGTACTACAAACAGTTTTCCTGTAAAGGATAAAAATAAGAACACATGAACCGGATGACAAGAAAGAGGTTTTACAAGTTGCAGTTTTGTAATGAACTTGATTTAAATCTTGTATCCTCAGACGGGATATCATGTCAGACTCAAACACAGAGTGGCTCGGAGGAAACTGTATCAGGTATGATTTAGTAAAGACCGTAAACCTTAATGTCTAAGCTATCTTATGTAAACTAATATTGACGAAAGTAATAGTCTTATTTTGCTTCAAAAGTCAAAGAAAAACAATTAAACCTTTCACACTCTTGTTTCTATTGTTTCATAATGATATGTACCTACTGTTTCAGGTACGGTAAATGAAAAGATGTAAATCACTTGAAGTAACAAACATTTTGTATTAAAGATTGTGTCCCGAGGCTTACAGGTATCAAAATATAATAATTACTTCTAAACCTTTGTATTTACTTCCAGATGATGACGTCACAACTACAGTACATCAGGATCAGCGAATCTCAACTGGTGAGTGATTTCAATCAGAAATAATATTGATTCAGTCATTTAGTGATATATTACAGTAAATGTTCGTATCATAATTAATTAATATCGAAAAATGATGTTACTCTGAGGATCGTGAATTTCTAATATTTATAAATATAGATCAATAAAATTATGATACCTTCGCGCTTTTACCGATATATATCCCATCATGGTCAAGGGGATATCACAGTAGGCTATATTATACGTTGTTGGTGTTGCTTTGTTCATTTGCTTTTTAGTAGTGCCCTTCTAATACCATATCCTTGTCTTATATATAGATGGAGTTTTATCGAGTGTAGTGACGTCATCAAGCCAATCGACCCGCACAGGTAATTATGAATCGATTATGCAAATGTACGTCAACGGTACTCTTTTCTCTTAAATAGGAGTTTGTATCTCTATTACATTAAAGGGTTCATCTAAAAAGCGAACAAAAAATTCTTATGCAATCCTGCAGTGTTTCGTTGTATATTTTCGGGTGGGGGGGCAAAGCCTTCCTAGGGGAGGGGCAGGCAGAACCTTTCTAAAGGCCAAGTCCTGACAATTTAAATATCGTATAAATATCTCACGATGATTCCTTCCTTTGTTCTCAATTATAGCCCGATTGAAGACAAATAAATTTATTTTGTATTTTCTTGTTTATAGATGATACTTACTACAGCCACAGTTTGTCGGAAACGACTACGAATGGTAATAATTTACTCATCTCAATTGAGCGATATGTGTATAGCGATGCTTAGCCATTCATAACATATTATCAATATTACACAAAACAATAATTGTAACAAATTTCGACAGACACATTACGAAGAATGAATTTTCTTAGACTTTCGATCGAAATATTAAAATTCCCTACGAAGTATGTTATCGAGCGTCGAGATATAAGAATTATATGAAAATTATATACAATCATACTTGGAAGTATTTTCTTACATTTATCGATGAAAAGTTATACGCATGCGTCTTTATATTCGCCGTTTGATTGAATATTAATGGCGCAACTTGGGGTAAAAATTTGAAATTGTTTATTTTTCTTACAGATGGAAGTTACGAATACCAGGCTGAAGAGATAGACCTACGACAATCAGGTTTGTTTATTTGCTTCAAAAGATTCCATTTATTTAAAATAAGTAAGTTATTCTGTACCAAAGGTTTAACTATTGACTGGACCCTGACAAGAATATTTAACACACGTTTGACATGGCTATTTCTTGAGCTACATCAGCAGACGTGCACAGGATTTCAAAGTTGGGGTGGGGAGGGGGGGGGGTTAATTGCTTAATTTGCCCAGACTGATTTACGTAGAGAGGCGGATCAATGGCTCCTAAAGGAAGGGATGTGGCCATGTGATCTTTGAAGCCGACTCCCGAATAAGTATTAAATGTTCAGACATCAAAATAATTGATGGATTCTGAGGTATATTTAGACTATAAATTATATCTATAATTTCGATCACACGCAAGTTTTGTGCTATAGAGTACATTTGAATCTCTGAGTGAGTCTGAAAAGCGGCCCGTTCACCCCATACCCTCGGTTCTACACCTCAGGACGCCAGCCGGCTCAGAGGAGTGGTGTTACTCTTTTCCGACAGAATATCCCCGTACTGTGGCTTTCTCCCACTGACTATAGAGGAAGGGGCCGTCCCACCCCCCCCCCCGGGCATGCCACTGAGTTATATACTATTTTCTTTATCTATAAAATATTTTGTAGTAAAGTAAAGCAATAACGTCAGAACAAGGTTTCTTAAACGAATATAGATTTTAACTAGTCATATTGAACTTTCACCTTTCTGAGATTACATTTTAACAGCCACTTTTATTATGACATTGACCATCCTCTTATTTACCAACAGACGGTTTTTTCTTCATCAAACAAACCTACCCAGCAGGGAAAGGAGACGACGTGTTCACTAATGGTATGATACATGTTTACATTATCAATATACATTATTAAATAATTAAATTGAGTAAATATCAATTTAGTGACATTTTTTATCGCTGAATGGAATACATCACACGTTTATAATACTGTGTGGTTTATGTAAGAGTGCATTTTATAGAACATGTATATATAGTGCAATGTTAGTAAATTTTCGCTAGGATTGAAATCTCAGGCCCTCCTACTTTTACACATTCTCTTACAAAGGCTCTTTAGTGGATAACCTTTTTTCGAATTTTTCCCCCGTTTTTTTTCTTTCGTCACTTTTCGTCAATTGCAAAGGCAGCTTTGTTATGAGGGACGCGTCCCTAATGCGGACCTAAACTGTAAATACTTCTTTATTTTACATTCTATACAATTACCAATAACATCAGAAACAATGTCTCTTAAACGAATAATGATTTTAACTAGTCATATCGACCTTTGTTGACCTTTCTGAGATAAAATTTTCAAAGCCACTTTTATATTGACATTGACCATCCTCTTATTTACCAACAGACGGTTTTTTCTTCATCAAACAAACCTACCCAGCAGGGAAAGGAGACGACGTGTTCACTAATGGTATGATACATATTTACATTATCAATATACATTATTAGATAATTAAAATGAGTAAATATCAATTTAGAGACATTTCATCACTGAATGGAATACATCACACGTTTGCAATACTGTGCGGTATACGTAAGTTTACATTTTATAGAACATGTATATAAACTGTATACTTCTCGCTGCAATGTTAGTGGATTTTCGCTAGGATCGAAACGTCGGGGCCTTTTACTTTGAAACATTTTCTTACACAGGTTCTTTAGTGGATAAGCAGTTTGCTAACAGTTTTTTTTTGCTTTCGTCACTTTTCGTCAATTGCAAAGGCAGCTTTCCAAACTGGTATAATTAATAACCCGAACTATTCATGGACCGTATAGTTACACGAACTTCTTCGGCCACATTTTTGTTGAGGTGTCATTCTTCTTTTCATAACAGATAATCGTCACCTTTACCTGCAGTACTGATGACTTTTACCCCTGGGGTAGGGGTGGGGTGAGACTCGGGTACGTGAAGGGTCGGGTGGTGTTGAAGAACGGTAAAAAGTCTCATATCCACCGGTTGGATGTCGAGGAAGCTTGATCTGTGTCCATCCATACTACATCAGATCACTGGCCGGATGTGATACCTTGGTAACCATGACGTCATCAACTTCCTATCACTCATATTGATATATTCAGTTATGCTTTTTTTCTCGATGTGTTTGTTTCGTTGTAATCGTCAAATATATCGTTTGTATCCGTAACTCGTTCCTTTCGTTTCTTTCTATTACGTTGTGGGTTTTATGACAAAGGGTGGAATCTAGGCATATAAAACACACATATGTACAATCACAAGAAATCTTCCCTGTGTGAATACCACAACATTCTCTCATAACATTCATTGAATGACTATACTTTATTTTGTGTTCAAGTTTAAAAAGAACTACACAAGCTGTTGTGTTATTTCAATTTCATGTTGTTATTTTACATCGCAAGAATTGAATTAAATTTTGAGGATTTCCCTGGACTTTTGCGTTACCAAGTGGATGATGACTGCATGGCACCTCTCTACCCATACACCTCCCTCTCCATCTCCTTCTGGCCCGATCCCTCCTCCCCGCTCCATCTAAAAAAAATATTAAACAGAAATCAATTTAACAAAGTGTTACAGGCAAAATTCAACAACATATTAAAGACGAAATAAAAAACCACAGCTCATTACCGCACAATAAAGCATCGGTTCTTTTCAGTTTATTCACACGTTAGATAAGTAAGGGATAAGGAAATAACGGGGTAGGGGGGGGGGCAGTGGTTTCCTTCAGACTCGTTAGGTAAACTATTGCAAACGATAAAATAAAATAAACATTTCACATTTCGGGTCACAGCCTTACTGTTATTACTTTTATTACAAGTATACGCTAGCGAAGTGCAGACTGATATACACAGTATTGTCCATTAGTTCGGGAGCCCAATTAGCATTGACAATTCACTTATACATATTTAATAGTCTTTATTATTATATTAAAAAAGGTCTGATAACCTTTCCAGTCCAGTTTCACCAAGGATACCTTGCAGTTTATAAATCTAAATTGCTTATAGTAGTTTATACGTAAGAAACACGTCACTGTGGTCACTCCGTAGCGTTATTATTCAGTTACTCGTATGGCGGGCCATCAGTCTCAAGTCATGGGGAATCGACTTATACCGATTTACATCGACAGATACCAATTTCCTCCGACTTATACCAGTTTCCAGCAGCTTAAATTGACTTATACCGATTTAAATCGACATATACCAGTTTAATTCGACATATCATTGATTTAAATCGACATATACCAAATTAAATCGACATATACAAATTTAAATCGACATATACTAGTTTAAATCGATGATATGTCAAATTAAATCGGTATATGTCATTTTTAATGGACATATACCAATTTAATTAGACTTATACCAGATTTAAATTGATATATACCGATTTAAATCGACATATACCAATTTAAATCGATGATGTGTAAAATAAATCGGTACCGGTAGATGTCAATTTAAAAAAAAAAAAACATCTACCAGTTTAAATTGATGATATGTCGAATTAAATCGGTAGAAGTCAATTTCATTGGACTTACACCAGTTTCTAGCAATTCAAAGTGACATATACCTATTTAAATCGACATATCATCGATTAAGCTCATCCTAGCTAACCGAAAAACAAGGTGGGAGTGAAAATCCCCAAGGGATTCGCTTTTTTTTCTTTTTCTTTTTTGGCAGGGGGGGAGGTATGTCACTGCGTTGCCATATTTCGTCACATCAGTCCTCGCTTTGCTACCGCCTTTTTTTACTCTCTTGTTCTCACGTTATTTTCTTGATGATAAGATATATTTGTGCCAAACTGTATGAAGTGAGCGTGACGCATTTGCAAGTTACCCAATGGTAATACCAGTTCCTAATACAGGACGGTAACATGGTTACTCAATTTACCTAGCTACGTTTATACCTTTCATGCTTAAACCTGATATTTGTCATGTCACGCCTATTTCAATGACACAACATCTTTTGTTTTTTCTCCTCAATATGGGTTATATACTTATAGTATATATCTTACACTTCTTATGATTTAATTCAGCTGTGTCAACTGATAGGCTACTGATTTGCTACATTCCACTACAAGAGAATATACAAAACACAAATAAATGGGAACAAACATAAAAGAAAGTAAATTTGAATCAATGGTAAATAATATATATTTTTTTACTTGACTTACAATTTCGCATATAGCCACTCATCGATCTTGTAGACAGAATTATATCCTCTCACTCATACGCAAAATGGGAGCAGGGGCATCCATCAGGCAAGCAGGGAGAATCCCCTGCTAGGGAGAATCCCCTGCTAGTGAGGAGGGAAACTTCGCCTGACCTCTGCCAATCGTAGTTCATGTGATTGAAAGATTGAAAACAGGTGTGCCAAGGTTGTATCATTCCCTTTTCTAATGTCTAATGTCGTTAGTTTTAAATCCATAGAAAGGATATAGCAGCATATAGCTCTGTTATGATTGTATAAAGTGTATTTTTTCAGAGGGAATTTCTTATAAGAATGCTTTCCCTTTAAGCTTTCCTTCCATTTCATGGCGGTTGGTTCTTGGGATCAACGTAATCTCTAATCCCCCAACATGACTTGAAACGGAATACAACGAATGTGTCTATAGTTCACATGTTCTCATTGGTTCTTACTTCCTTTTGACACTTACAACACTTACAATACTTTGTTACATGATGTTCTTTTTTTTTCAAGATTATTTTTCTTGCATGAATAAATTTGGGTCAGGTGATGAAGTTAAAGTTAGTTAGGGGGGGGGGGGGTAGGGGGTCTCCGTTGGCCCATAGTCTAATTAAATATAATGGTCCCACCCAATTTTGCATGTTTTTGATGATAAGATATATTTGCCTCAAACCGTATGAATTGAGCGTGACACATTTGCTTGTTACTCATTGGCAATATCAGATCCTAATACAAGACGATACCATGGTTACGTACATAAGGTTACCCAATATACCTAGTTACGGTTATACCTTTCATGCTTAAACCTGATTTTTGTCATGTTACGCCTATTTCAATGATACAACATCTTTTGTTAAACACAGTAAAACAGAGTTCTGGATGAAAGACGTCAATTATTCCAAGCCCACACTCTATGAAAGGTGACGCAAATACCTCTTTTCAAATCGATAGGAGGAGGAAACTTAATTTTCATTCCGTTCGTTTATTTCTTTGTTATAGAGATCTGATCTGAGATACAATTTTCATGCTTCAGTAACGTATCGGCAAATGAAATGAGAAGGAGGGGCGGCGGTGAGGGTAGAGTAGCTACGATCTGAAAGGGTTGCTATTGCCTCCTATAACTTATGCTTTATAGAGATTTAAGCTGCTGATAGAGTCGACCATGTCAGAGTGTTGACTTGTATTGTACATATAAGAAGCTGTAAAAACAGCCAAACCCCGTTCTCGTCACCGTCCCTTCCTCATAACCATTCAGTCTTTCAAAATGCAACAATTGTAAACAACGTTGGCTGATAATAGATCAAAATGTGATATTTATAAAGATGGTTCTAATATTTTGTATTAAACTAAATAAACACTTCGTATGTGGCGGGGGGGGGGGTGCTATACACGCAAATACCGCAGTTTCAGAGGATTAATAAACACATCTAGTCACTTGCGGACTAAACAAAGTCTTGTAAGTTGACGAATTCCCGATCCCCGTGTTTCCCAAATCTACTTGCATAAACTCGAATTACTGTGCTATTTCCAGACATTCAGATCCCTAAATAAGATTAGTCACATGTAGTTAACGTGTTTGACTTAATAAGTATTGTCCCTTCCTCATTCAAGAAGGTCTTGAAATGTGAATAGGTATTGTTTGTTGAAATTTTAGGCTTAATCCAAGTTCATGATCGTCTGCATAAAATATAGTTGTAAAGGGAGACAACTTACAGCAAGAACTATCTTGCGAGCATAATCTTAAGCAACCTTTTGTGAATAAGAAGATTTCACGGAATCCGTTTTTCTTTTACTGCTTGCTTCGAAGTCATCGGTATATCGGGCATAAGCCTATTGTACATTTAAGTCTTGAAAGGAAGCGACATTCATGCTGCAATGTAAACAAAAACACTGGAGCGTGAGCTTCTTGTTAATAAAGATATTCAGATCCGTTGTTCTAATGAGAGTAAAACAGGATGAATAGAGATTTCGTTGAAGGCAGTGTCGTTCACTGTTACCAATAGATTGTATCCAACCAACAACACCAATTTAAGCTCGTTGAAAGTTAACTCGTCAAATGGTTCAGTGGGTAGAGCAGTGGACTGGTAACCTGATGAACTGAGTTCGGCTCCATCGATGGTTGGTTATACACGTTAAAAATTTCTTTTTCTATTTCAGTAGTCGACGCTGAAGTCTTGATATATTAATTCAACCATATAAATTACTAGCTGATGTGGTGGCCGATGCTGTTAAGAGGGTGACGAAAGACTCATTCCTCGTCGGTCGTGTAAATCGTGGCTAGGGTTCAAGACAGGCCTCTGGCGATAATACCTCAGGCTGTGGCATGGTGCTTTTTTGTGGCCTAGGATCCCGTACCATGTCTCCCTTGTTGTCGCAAAAGAACCCGGGAGGATGCGCAGAAGGTCGGTCAAATCGACCAGAAGCGTACTAGGTGGCGTGCGTGAATCCTTGCCTTTGGCCAGAGGTGGTGACATCTCTGCGACCGGCATGCTTGCAGCCACCGTCCACTGAATACGTGGCCCGATGAGGCGCTATTCTCCTAAAAGTGAATCTACGGATGCCTTTAAGCGCCATATAATTATTTTATATTAAAAAACACCCTGTTTCAAACTAGCGCCATCGAATTCCTTAAAAGCCGTTTTTTTTTTCTTGTCACTCTGAAGGTGGAATGTATTTTATTGTAATGGGTTATTTTTGGTAAGCCAAGCAAAACATTCAAACAGTCATGCGGTTCACAGGGGTTTGCAGAAACTTAATTAAACTCATTGTTTGACATAAATGTGTTGGTAAAGATTTACACAACCTACACCAAAACAAGCATTATATTCGTTGCAATACTAGAGACATACAAGCCGGCAAGGCCATGAGACCAAATATTTAATATATATAGAATTCAATCTATATCACTTTTGCAAGAAAATCAAAGTATACCAGTTTCAATATGGTCCCATTATAAGCAACAGTGTTGTAGCAAATTCTCATACCGGATAGTAGGTAGTTTCGGAACCTGAGTGATTCTTAAGAACTTTGTTTGAGATTCACACAAAACAAATACCCCGTATTGTGTTTTGATAACTTCAGCAACAAAATTAACTTTGATATGCCGTGGAACGTTAAAAACCACTGCTCTCGGTCTAGCTAGGGTCGTATAGCACATTTACTTATTTTTTTGTTTGTTCTTTTGAATGACCCTTTAAACAGTTGAGTTTAGTTAAAGTGACTGGACCATTTAATTAGTTAATTACACAGCCCATCAGACTAGTTCCTCCGTCGGTTGCACTACACAACTCAATGGGAGAAATTAAGATGATATGGTTTCAAATGACATGTTTATAATGTATTACTAATTTGTTAAGGACAAATGATGTCGAATGCCATCCAAGGGTGCTCTGTTGCTTATATGAAGTTTAACGAACATATTCTGGCTGACCTAAAAAACAACGGATTAACATTAACTATAAGAACTGCAGTGAGGAGCCGACGTCACCATCAAGTATTTAGCCTAAACGAATATTCAAGAAATTAAGTATATTTAACGATACATATCTTGAAAAATAATGAAATAGCTACAGAAACATTATTGGACTCAAAGTTGTCTGTTTTCTTTGTATTATAACATATCAAGACTCAAATTCTACCTTATTTATTATTTAATTATTTAAGTGAGTTATCGAGTTACAACAAAATGTAGTTGCCGATCATTCTCCCGTGATTGATTACCGGGGATGCTTTTTTAAGAAAAGTCACCCAGGAAAGAACCTGGGCAAGAAAACCAAACTACCGAACGTCTGATCTGCTCTCAACCCCAGTCCCCTTGCATCGAGACTGTGACTGTGTGATCATCGTCAGGTTTGTATACCATTCCCCTCGGAAGGGAACATATACTACACATGATCTTTGGGGATGTCTTCAACTCTTCGGTCTATCTGTTCGTTGTACACGTCTCAGGATAAAACTAGTTTGATCTCGGAAGAATGTTACCCGATTCCCTGTTTATTATTCTAATTGTTTTACAAGTCAATGGACTACATTCTGATGAACAATGAACAGATGAAGAAAACTGCCATTAATGGAATACCAAGTAGTCCCCGTTATGTCCAACACGTAACACACTAATGAACTTTATCGATGCTAATTGACGAACCACATCTTCCTTATTCAAAACAAGTTTATAACAATAGAGAGAGATTAATGCCATTCAAGTGGTGCAGTTTGATTTCATATTACTGAAACCTGTACGACAAGATGTTTACGCTATGTGAGCAGTCCAGAATTGAGCGTTTAGCGTTTTAACCAGCTTTCGGTTACACGTTTCTAGCATTCAATTAATTACTCTATAACGACGAAAAGACATAAAAGACATGACATTATTATCCTCCTACTTGAGGTACGTATGTGAGGCGCATGTGAGGCGCTTTTGCATCCATTATTATTTGCAGTAAAATATATACGATTATATTAGAAATCCCTTTTATGGGTTCCAAATGAGAAAAATAGAAGACTATATATTCAATCCGTTGACAAATCGTTACTTGTTAGTGGATAGATCCAGTTATGTTTTTGTATGACGTTTGTTTGGTAAAGGGACGCAAACTCGGTCACGATGTGGTTCCAAGCGGTACCATTATCTGGCAGCAGCACTAAATAACAGCACATAAATAAAGAGATGACATTTATATAAGTCAAACTTTAATGTAAACAATAATATTATCAATTACCTTCTCTGTTCCTAATTAGATGCTATCTTGATGGATACTGAATATCCAAACTTTTTACGTTCGTTACAAACCAAGAAAACATAAATAGTTTTCTTTTCCCATACTTAGTTTATCTTGATCTCACGCTTCAAGACCAGCTAAAACTCTATCCTGACTTTGGGCTGGCAAACCTATGGTGGATGGGTGGGGAATGGTTAGCACTCCCCATGTATGAGTTTACGTCGGGTCAGATTGACGGAAACCCGGAAAATGTTGCGGTTTCTTGTGAAAAATCCTGAAATTTGTGTGAAACATCTCTTCCGGGTAATGATCCACCCAAGGATGTCGGGTGGAATGATGGTGGCTCGGTTATTCCGGAAGGAACTGATACTGCATGGGTATGTGTACAATGAGGTAAGATTATGAAATTAATTACAATTCTACCATCTAAGATAATACATCTTAGGCCTTAATAATATCATTTCTGCGATGCCAGGTCATCATCGGTAGTTGGTGTGCAAGAAATTTACCTATTGATCATTTTCTGCTTGAAAAATAAATAAACTAAGACCAAACTAATTATAGACTTAATTAATAAATGTCTCAGAATGCACCATTTCACGTCGAATATTTTTTTTGAGGGGAGGTATAGGGGAGAGTGGAGTGAAAAGTGGGGGAGGGGAGGGGAGGGGAGGGGAGGGTGAGTGGGGGTCCTCCGTATCCTCTATTAGGAAGTTGGCTTCTTTAGGCCCACATCACGTCCTTTATCCGCCTATGTATGCTCATAGGGCTGTGTCATACATATGTTTCTCAATTCGTAAAATATTCGAATCTTCGGAAAACTTCGCTCAACAACTCTACAAAGCAGCAATTCTGAATAGCTCAAAAGAATCTGGTTCCTGTGGTAAATTTTGAACCGGGAACAGATAGTGAAATGGAAACTCGCAAAGGACACTGCGTGATCATTGCGAAAGCGTAGGACATATAGGTCGCCTTCAGCTACGCCTTCAACGGTATCGTGTCAAAGATACGCTAGATCCTTAACTCCAATACCATACACAGTGACGTCAGTACACATACGAGCCTACACACGTTTTTTTTCTGTATGATTTATTGCAGTGCGTCCGTACCAACACTGCGATGGGAACAACTTGCGCGTGTACATGCGCGCATTCAGATACCGATGTGCTATAACAGGTCTCTGTATATATATGTTTCGAAGGACACAACAGATCTCGGAGCGTAACTTGTTGAAACGCACTGAGTGATCATTGCGCGAGCGTACCTGTACATATGACGTCACACAGAAATGACATGGACAACGACGATAAACATGATAAGCTATATATGTAATGTAATGTTTATATTGCAATTGCTCTTCGTTGAAGATAAGTCTATTGTGCGATTTCTCAAGATGTTCTTTACATTCTCACTGGCAAGCTACTATGCTTCCTCTTACATGGCTAGGAAGTTCACCAAATTCCTGGCCTATGGTCGAGGTAAGTTAAGACAAACAAATATATGTTAATTTTCCATTTTCAGTCGTCATTTTATGTGGAACGCTATATGATGTCCTCGAGTTATTTGGAATTTCTCGTATTGCGAAATGATACTAACTTTATAGGACAATTAGTTCAATTTAGACATCATCTCACTAGTTAAATATCATTCCTACATGTATATAATTCCTACATGATATTCCATACGCCAGTAATATTAAGTTTGTGCACGATTTTATTGTTACCTTTTTCTTACGGTAACTGTAAGTCCGAATAAAGCGTATACCTATATAACGGGATTGTCAAATATTATGTTTGCTTAATAAACAATCCAATAAGATAAAACATGACATCACTTAATAGGCCAATCTCAACACATAATTTGGTACGGTGTGTAGGGGGTGGGGTAAGGGTGAGGTGCTGTGGGGACCTGGATGGCCAGGCCACCGTTACTGTGCGTGACGTATTTCATTAACTACGTGTTTTATAGTAGGTGAATGTAACATCGATTGTCAATATTGGGAAGGCAGATAACTGAGAGAAATTGTTCAACGATCATAATTTGCATTTTCAATGCTCTATAAAGCGTTCGTAAAAGTTCCCTATATTCAGTTCATTCAACGTGGAGGTAGGTTGGGTCTCTTTCTCTCTCCCTTCCATTTAAAGTTTTCCATCTCCCCACCCCACCTTGACCCTTCCTTACCCTTGAGCAGTCCAATATTTCTTGGTAACATGAATTACTGATCTCAGTCAAAAAAAAATTTTAATATAAAAACCCTTATAAAAAGCTAGCCCAGCACACACCCGTCCATAGTGACGCCTAACAAGACTTATATCAGATCTCTGCATACAATGTTTCTGATTCCATATACTAACCAAAATATAAGGCAAGTCATTAAAAGAAACTGAATTCATCTTCTTAGTTAGTCAGATATATTTTCGTTTATCCTCAGCTCAATACATCCTCCCAGAAGGATGTTACGGGTACCGTCCTCCGTTTCAAGGTAAGGTGTAGGTCAAGGTCAAATTATGTCATCCAATTATGGTGGAGTATTTATATCACGTGATTAATATATCCATTAAATAGAGGAATAATATCTAGGCAAGTGCCTTAAGTAAAACTGTTTGTACTGGAAGGCGAAAGGAGATATGGGAGTGATGGTTATAGCGTACTTATCTAGGTCAGGGCTTGGAGGGTAAGGAGAGGGACCGAGCTTTGAGAATCGGGTCTGGTGTAATTCTTTCTGATACTTGTTCCTTCCCCGGTGGGTAACTACGGAAACGATAAGACGACCGTACACTCACATAGCACTACCCACCCAACCGTCAAATTACGTCATCCAATTATGGGCGAGCATTTATATCACGTAATTATTAATAGATCAATTAAATAGAGGAATAGCATATAATATATTGACCAGTGACTTCAATAATAATTTGGATTGGAAGGGACGGATGGGGGGAGGGGGGATCCTATGGTAGCTTACAGGGTAAGGAGAGGAAAACTTTCAGAATCGAGGTATGTGTATATAGTTAATCATTCTCCTGGTATGATTCTGTGGTTTGCTTTTCCTTCCACGGTGAGTAAGGTAACAATGAGACGACCATATCACTCTAATATGCCCCTCCACCCACCCAACCCCTCCAAGGTACATGGCGACGTGATAGTCTTGCATTCCGATTCTAAGTCAAGCTATGTAGTTTAAACATCGTTCTTATTACTGTTTTCATCTACATAGATCTAAAACGGAAACCCTTCACTCGGGAATTTCCCGTCACCGAAGAAAATGTTTCTTCGCTTCTTTGCTTTCCATCAGGTATTTCACCAAGTTTATTTTTCTAGTTTCTACAGTACTCTTTACATTAACTTAGCATTCATATACAATTCCATGACCGACGGCTGTTAATTTTGCTACCGCCCTCTAATTACAAACATCCGAACCATGCATCGTCCTTCAGAACTTCATAAATAATTTTAAGTTTCCATGAATGTTTTTAACAACTTCTGTGCTTGCTTTACTTTTTTTGTGTGTATGCGTGTGTGTGTCACTTAATAACATTAATGCTCAGATGATGTCACTTTCACATATATATGGAAACTCTCTTCTTTTTTTCAGAGCAAACCCTGCGCATGCGTGAAGATCTTTTTAACAGTAAGCGTAATCATCTCTTCCTTTACGTAATGAATACTAATTTTCACGTTAAAGCACATAGTGAAGTGACTCATTTATATAAAGAAATTGTTCGCTGACCATTCATAAAACAAGATCACATACATATTAATACAAACTTTACATTAAACTATAATGTTGTTAATTAGCATTTTACTCCCATTCAGGCTATCTTGATCTTGCGATGCAAGACCAGCTAAGACTTTATCCAGATTTTATGCTGGCAAAATTTGAAGGTGAGTTACTATGACTTTTTGTATTGAAAGAAATATGGGTACAATATACTTTAATTAAATGAACACAAAACCATTTAACTGGTTTTATGATGACGGTTTGAAATAGTTGTTAATTCTTGCTTATATAAGTTGGTTCTTTTCTTTCTTTACTGCAGCAGAACGCCTCATTCAAGGCCTTCCTTCATGTGTTCCTCTCGATCACAAGAACGGTAAGTTGAACTTTATACGTAGTACAGTATACCCAAAATATTGAAGACGAACGAGATTGTACGTAAAACTCATTAAATACTTTTGGGCATACTACCCGTTTTTTTTTATCATTCGATATTTTATAATTTGTACTTAATCTTTCCTTTAGATCCTGAGAGAATGTTACTGATTCCAAGCGGTTACTTTGGGATCATTAATTTACCTCGAGGTGAGTTTTTCTTTTAAAGAAAGGTTTCATTGTTGTTATCTTTACTGAATGCCTGTAGTATCAGAACACACATACACACACTCACAGTCTCTCTCTCCTCGTTACCGTCCCTCTCACCTCATCCACTCTTGCTACACCCTACATGACATCCACCCATTCCCCCTTCTATCACTTCACTGCCGAATAGAAAATATCAGAATGCAGACCTCGCAATCTGATATGGTTACTTACATTCGTGATCTGTATATGGTTACTTACATTCGTGATCTGTATATGGTTACTTACATTCGTGATCTGTATATGGTTACTTACATTCGTGATCTGTATATGGTTACTTACATTCGTGATCTGAATATGGTTACTTACATTCGTGATCTGTATCACGAGTCATTCCATCATAAAATCGGCAAGTCATCGTGAGTCGAGTTATTGCCTCGATTCACCGTATTATCTCTCAGACTAAAATATCACTACAGAAAAAATATCTCTACAGACTAAAATATTTTGGACTGTTTCAATTTCCTGTGAAATTCTTTTGTGATTAGTATACTAAAGATGTTTTTTATTCTCTCTTTTTTTATTATCATTCCAACAAGAGTCCAAACAATGTACAATTCATAATAACATATACTTTATGACCAATAGTCAATATTAATGACCACAACAAATAAATCATTAAACTTCAAATAAAGATTTCCACTTATGCCATCTGATATCAAAAGCATTTTGCTTACAACTAGTTTGATACATAAACTTTTCTTTTAAATAAATATTCTTTAAATCAATTTTACCATAGTTAAAGGAAGGTTTCTCATTTTTAACCCTACTTTTGTAAACACAAAATTTCAGAACCAGAAGGATGTTATTAAACACAAAGTCTTTGTACAAATAATTTCCAAACAGAACAAGCTCTTTATTAACTATAATATTGATGTTCAATTTAATTTGAACCCAGATTTGAAAATCCCTCCATACTTTCTGAGTGAAGCTGCATTCCCAAAATAAATGAATTAAACTCTCATCTGCCACCCCACAAAAAGTGCACAATGGATCAATGGTTTTGCCAATTTTGACCATTAGAGTATTTGTCCCTAAAATTCTGTTAATACATAACTAAAGATGTTGAATATAAAACCCATTTACAATTTAATATTTTTCGTCAGACCATCACTTGATTATATATTTTATTTTGTAGTCGAGCAGTACACGACCCCTGCTGCCTTCGAGAAGCATCAACAAGATGATACTACCTCTACCTGGTCTGGTAAGATACATTTTGTTTCCATTCAGTACTTCATCATATTCGTGACTTTTGTATATTATAAACGATATGCTTTTAGTCATTACTGCATTGCATGGAACTTGATGAAAAGAACTTGATGCACATTACATCGCCAATAAGTAAAACCTAGGAAAAAGGAAAGAAAACATACTATCGTTGTCAAAAAAAAAATGGTTTTTACTTTATTTTTAAAAGTTTAGCCATTTTTATTCACGCTGCAGATATTCTGGGCCAACACACTCAACAGACCACAACAACGAGATGTGAAGGTAAAGTAACACTCACTGTAGTCGATAGGCTATAATATATGGTTACATTATATTAAAGCATTTACTAAGTGTATCTTCTTTTTCAAGACTGTGTGGTGGTGGGGGTCACTTGTGGAAGTCTCTGCAGTCCCGTACTTAATATTTATCAGTAGGTAAAACATTTTGACGAGAAAAGTCACATTTTTCTTTTTTCAGGTTACACCCTGACTTACTACCAGTATACCTTCAAAAGTTCAACTGGTGAGTATTGAGTGAAAATGAATTACATATTGTGCGCAAGAAAGGTTAATACTCAATTGATTTGAAAAAAATTAAATATTAATCTTTCCATAATTTCTACTCAAGGTAATAAACCTGAGATTTATGTAATAAAAGTCTTCTTGACTGTTTTCAAATATAACATAATTTGACAATCTTTGCAGGCCCTGATCAGATCCAAAACACCGAGGAAACTTTAACAGGTGAGAAAATTAGATTGTTTGTTTACATCAAGGAGTTTTGATTGAGTTTTATTTTAAATTCTAACCCACACTTTTTAAATTATTACTTCAAAATGCTTCTTCATATTTCTTTCAGATCCAACCGGTAACAAGACAGCTACCAAATACATGTACTATTGGACTGGTAAGTGTTGTCATATTGTGTTACATGTCCGTGTCAAGGTGTTTCTCTTTGGAGATTCATTTGGCGGGGGGGGGGGGGGGTGGGGGTACATTATGCCCAATATATACTGTATCATCTGGAGGTTAAGAAGGGGATAAACAGTGGTTTGGAAAGGATTCGACTCCTTGACTATGACAACAAGTACACATATTATATAGCCTTAAAGTCAACACTGTGAGTATATTGTTTCAGCGATATTAATGGATTCCTCTGTTCTCTTTTCTCTGACAGATGGGGTGTCTTCATATCAACTGAAGGCGAATAAGATAACAACTCAAACCGAAGGTTTGTAATTTCAAACATATTTTAATAATAATGATAATAATAATGATAAGGAACCATGAATATTAAATGACGACTTATCTTATACATCATATATTCTGATGCATTAATAATACCTTTGTTTTCCTATTAGTCTGTCATATTATGATGTGACGTAATATATTCTCTGTTTACAGACGGACAAACTATCACCCATACACAGGACATTCAACAGTCTGATTACTCTGGTGAGTAACATGCTGTCCGTTATCTTATTTTTTATGAATTATTCAACCCAATTACTAATCAATTTATAATCTGAAACAATCATGAGACATAATTAGCTTCTCATCAACATAATAATGTGTTTAGCAAATTTCCCCATCTTTCCACCAGTCCATTCACCCTACTCTTCATCACTGCACAAAACATAATCGAGGAAGTTGTAACGCACACTGCTTCAGTATTATATCGATACAGTTACATTTGTAATTATTAAATAATCCATAATTTGTAGTAAATTACTCTCCTCGTTCACAGTTTTTGGGATTGGCAAGGAAGAGCTAAGCCACATCACTGATAACACTGTAGTAGGTAAGTAGCTATATACCTCTGTCATTGATATACATGCATTGATATACGATCGCACAGCGATAGAAATAAATCCATACCTTTAATAATGTCGTGAATACATATATAACCTTCCTCTTGTCAATCCATCATTGTTAACTGTTAGAGTTTATGGAACGCCAAACAGTAAAGTTTAAACATTTGTAATTTGCTTTCCTTCTTGTTTAGCTGGAAAGCAAACAACAACAAACAAACAATTCAGTTTGCAGACCAGTGTTAGTGGTGAGTTGGATTTAATTATATCAAATATGAATGAAATTAATCTTTACATAACAAGATCTGCTCTTCTACAAGTTGAAGATAAATAATCAAGTTCTATTCGAAACTCGTATATTAAATTTATTTTATTTGTTTTTATGTTCTTATGTTTCCGTATTTTGGTATTAAATTTGCTACACTGACCGATATATATGCATTATATGTACTATAAACAGTTTTTCTGTAAAGTAGGATAAAAATACGAACACATGAACCGAATGACAATAAAGAGGTGTTACAAGTTTTGAAATGAACTTGATTTAAATCTTTTATCCTCAGACGGGACATCCTGTCAGACTCAAACTCAGAGGGGCTCGGAGGAAACTGTATCAGGTATGGTTTAGTAAAGACCGTTAACCTTAATGTCTAAGCTATCTTTGTATAAACTAATATTGGCAAAAGTAATAGTCATATTTTGCTTCAAAAGTCAAGAAAAACAATTTAACCTTTCACACTATTGTTTCTAATATTAACCTACTGTATCAGGTATGGTAAATAAAAAAATGTAAATAACTTCAAGTGACAAACATTTTGTATGAAGGATTGTGTCCCGAGGCTTACAGGTATCAAAATATAATAATTACTTCTAAACCTTTGTATTTACTTCCAGATGATGACGTCACAACTACAGAATATCACGATCAGCGAATCTCAACTGGTGAGTGATTTTTATCAGAAATAATATTGATTCAGTCATTTAGTGATATATTTCAGTTAATATTCATATCATAGTTAATAAAGATCGAAAACTGCTGTTAGGATGATCGTTAATCTTTAAATATTAATAAATATAGATCAGTAAATTTATGATACCTACGCGCTTGTACCGATATAGATCCCATCATGGTCAAGGGGATATCACTGCAGTAGGCTACATTATACGTTGTTGGTGTTGCTCTGTTCATTTGCTTTTTAGTAGTGCCCTTCTAATACCATATCCTTGTCTTATATGTAGATGGAGTTTCATCCAGTGTAGTGACGTCATCAAGCCAATCGACCCGCACAGGTAATTATGAATCGATTATGCAAACGTACGTAAACGGTACTCTTCTCTCTTAAATAGGAGTTTGTATCTTTATTGCCGTTAACGGATTCATCTAAAAAGAAAAAAGAAAAAAATTCTAATGCAATCCTATAGTCATTCATTGTATAGTTTCGAGGGGGGGGGGGGGATGCGTTCTATGGGAGTGGCAGGCAGAGCCTTTCTAAAGGCCAAGTCCTGACAATTTAAATATCGTGTATATATCTCACGATGTTTCCTTCCTTTGTTCTCCATCACAGGCCGATTGAAGACAAAACAATTTATTTTGTATTTTTTTTGTACAAAACAATAATTGTAACAAACATTGACAGAAACATCACCAAGATTGAATTTTCTTAAGTCATTCGATCAAAGTATTAAAATTCCCTACGAAGTATGCTATCGAGTATCGAGATATAAGAATTATATGAAACTTTTATAAAATCATACTTGGAAGTATTTTCTTACATTTATCGATGAGAAGTATACGCATGCGTCTTTATTTTCGCCGTTTGATGAATGTTTATAGAGCAACTCGGGGTAACAGTCTATCCTTTGCAATTAATATCAAATTGTTTATTTATTTTACAGTTGGAAGTTACGAATACCAGGCTGAGGAGATAGACCTACGACAATCAGGTTTGTATATTTACTTCAAAAGATTCCATTTATTTAAAATAAGTACGTTATTCTGTACCAAAGGTTTAACTATTGACTTGAATATAACATAGATATGATTATGTTACACACGTTTACCATGGCTTTTTCTTGAGCTACATCAGCAGACGTGCACAGGATTTCAAAGATGGGGTGGGGAAGGGGGGGGGATTAATTTCTAAATTTGCCCAGACTGATTTACGTAGGGGCATGACCGTAAAATGTACAGAGGCGGATCAAGGGTTCTTATAGGAAGGGTGTGGCACTGTGGTATTTTAAGCCGACTCCCGAATAAGCATAAAATGTGCAGACATCAAAATAAATGATGCATTCTGGGGTATATTTAGACTAGAAATTATGTCTATAATTCGATCTAACGCAAGTTTTGTGCTTATAAATACTTTTGAATTTCTGAGTGAGTCTGAATTCACTCCATACCCCCTGGTTCTACACCTCAGGACGTCAGTGGGCCCAGAGGAGTGGTATTATTCTCTTCCTCCCACTGACTATAGAGAAAAGCGCCACCCCCACTCGGGAAAGCCTCTGATTTTATACTTTTTCTTTATCCATAAAATATTTTGTAGTAAAGTTACCACTAACATCAGAAACAATGTCTCTTAAACGAATAATGATTTTAACTAGTCATATTGACCTTTGACCTTTCTGAGATTACGTTTTCACAGCCACTTTAATATTGACATTGACGATCCTCTTATTTACCAACAGACGGTTTTTTCTTCATCAAACAAACCTACCCAGCAGGGAAAGGAGACGACGTGTTCACTAATGGTATGATACATGTTGACATTATCAATATACATTATTAGATCGTTAAAATGAGTAAATATCAATTTAGAGACATTTCATCACTGAATGGAATACATCACACGTTTACAATACTGTGCGGTATACGTAAGAGTGTATTTTATAGAACATGTATATTTACTGTATACTTCTCGCTGCGATGTTAGTAAATTTTCGCTAGGATCGAAACGTCGGGGCTTTTTACTTTGACACATTTTCTTACACATGTTCTTTAGTGTTTAAGTAGTTTCCTAACAGTTTTTTTTTTCGTTACTTTTCGTCAATTGCAAAGACAGCTTTCCAAACTAGTATAAGTAATAACCCGAACTATTCATGGACCTTATAGTTACACGAACTTCTTCTGCCCAATTTATTTTTGAGGTGTCATTCTTCTTTTCTTCATTTCATAACAGATGATCGTCACCTTTACCTGCAGTGCTGATGACTTTTACCCCCGGGGTAGGGGTGGGGTGAGACTCTGATACGTGAAGGGTCGGGAGGTGTTGAGTAACGGTATAAAGTCTCATATACACTGATTGGATGTCGAATAAGCTTGATCTGTGTCCATCCATACTACATCAGATCACTGGCCGGATGTGATACCTTGGTAACCATGACGTCATCAACTTCCTATCACTCATATTGATATATTCAGCTATGCTTTGTTTCGCGATGTGTTTGTTTCGTTGTAATCGTCAAATATATCGTTTGTATCCGTAACTCGTTCCTTTCGCTTCTTTCTATTACGTTGTGCGTTTTGTGATAAGGGTGGAATCTAGGCATATTAAACACATACATATACAATCACAAGTAATCTTCCCTGTGTGAATACGACAACATTCTCCCATAACATTCATTAATGACTATACTTTATTTTGTGTTCAAGTTTAAAAAGGAACCACACAAGTTGTTCTGTTACTTCAATTTCATATTGTCATTTTTCATCGCAAGAAGTGAATGACATTTGGGGTATTTCCCTGGACCTTTGCGTTAACAGTAGATGAATACCACAGGGCACGTCTCTACCCATACACCTCCTCCGTCATCTCTTTCTGGCCCGATCCCTCCTCCCGCTCCACCTAAATTTTTTAATAACAATAAATAAATATAACAAAGTGTTATAGGCAAATTCAATCAAAAATTAAAGACGAAATCAAAAGAACAAAGGTAGTGCGTTTGGCATAGTAAAGCACAGCTCATTACCGCACATGAAAGCATGTGCATATAGCCACTCATCGATCTTGTAGACAGAATTATATCCTCTCACTCATACGCAAAATGGGAGCAGGGACATCCAGCAGGCAAGCAGGGAGAATACCCTGCTAGGGAGAATCCCCTACTAGTTAGGAGGGAAACTTCGCCTGACCTCTGCCAATCGTAGTTCATGTGATTGAAAGATTGAAAACATGTGTGCCAAGGTTGTATCATTCCCTTTTCTAATGTCTAATGTCGTTAGTTTTAAATCCGTAAAAAGGACATAGCAGCATATAGCTCTGTTATAATTGTATAAAGTGTATTTTTTCAGAGGGAATTTCTTATAAGAATGCTTTCCCTTTTAACTTTCCTTCCATTTCATGGCGGTTAGTTCTTGGGATGAACGTAATCTCTAATCCTCCAACATGACTTGAAACGGAATACAAAGAATGTTTCTATAGTTCACATGTTCTCATTGGTTCTTACTTCCTTTTGACACTTACAACACTTACAATACTTTGTAGCATGATGTTCTTTTTTTTCAAGATTAAATTTGTTGCATGAATAAATTTGGGTCAGGTGATGAAGTTAAAGTTAGTTAGGGGGGGGGGGTAGGGGGTCTCCGTTGGCCCATAGTCTAATTAAATATAATGGTCCCACCCAATTTTGCATGTTTTTGATGATAAGATATATTTGCCTCAAACCGTATGAAGTGAGCGTGACACATTTGCTTGTTACTCATTGGCAATATCAGATCCTAATACAAGACGATACTATGGTTGCGTACATAAGGTTACCCAATATACCGAGCTAAGTTTATACCTTTCATGCTTAAACCTGATTTTTGTCATGTTACGCCTTTTTCAATGATACAACATCTTTTGTTAAACACAGTAAAACAGAGTTCTGGATGAAAGACAAATAATAAATTATAGCAGAGTTCTGGATGAATGATGTCAATTATTTCAAACCCACACTCTATGAGAGGTGACGCAAATACCTCTTTTCAAAACAATAGGAGGAGGAAACTTAATTTTCATTCCGTTCGTTTATTTCTTTGTTATAGAGATCTGATACAATTTTCATGCTTCAGTATAACGTATCGGCAAATGAAATGAGAAGGAGGGGCGGCGGTGAAGGGTGAGTAGCTACGACCTTGAAAGGGATGCTATTGCCTCCTATAACGTATACGTTATAGAGATTTAGCTGCTGATAGAGTCGACCATGTCAGAGTGTTGACTTGTATTGCACATATAAGAAGCTGTAAAAACATCCAAACCCCGTCCTCGTTACCGTCCCCCCAGTCTTTCAAAATGCAACAATTGTAAACAACGTTGTCTGATAATAGATCAAAATTTGATATTTATAAAGATGATTCTAATATTTTGTATTAAACTAAATAAACACTTCGTATGTGGGGGGGGGCGCTATGCACGCAAATACCGCAGTTTCAGAGGATCAATAAACACATCTAGTCACTTGCGGACTAAACAAAGTCTTGTAGTTGACAAATTCCCGATCCCCGTGCTTCCCAAATCTACTTGCATAAACTCAAAACCCTTTGAATTCTGTCTCGGGTTTCGAATTACACATGTGCTATTTCCAGACATTCAGAAGATCCCTAAATAAGATTAGTCACATGTAGTTAACGTGTTTGACTTAATAAGTATTGTCCCTTCCTCATTCAAGAAGGTCTTGAAATGTGAATAGGTATTGTTTGTTGAAATTTCAGGCTTAATCCAAGTTCATGATCGTCTGCATAACATATAGTTGTAAAGGGAGACAACTTACAGCAAGAACTATCTTGCGAGCATAATCTTAAGCAACCTTTTGTGAATAAGAAGATTTCACGGAATCCGTTTTTCTTTTACTGCTTGCTTCGAAGTCATCGGTATATCGGGCATAAGCCTATTGTACATTTAAGTCTTGAAAGGAAGCGACATTCATGCTGCAATGTAAACAAAAACACTGGAGCGTGAGCTTCTTGTTAATAAAGATATTCAGATCCGTTGTTCTAATGAGAGTAAAACAGGATGAATAGAGATTTCGTTGAAGGCAGTGTCGTTCACTGTTACCAATAGATTGTATCCAACCAACAACACCAATTTAAGCTCGTTGAAAGTTAACTCGTCAAATGGTTCAGTGGGTAGAGCAGTGGACTGGTAACCTGATGAACTGAGTTCGACTCCATCGATGGCTGGTTATACACGTTTAAAATTTCTTTTTCTATTTCAGTAGTCGACGCTGAAGTCTTGATATATTAATTCAACCATATAAATTACTAGCTGATGTGGTGGCCGATGCTGTTAAGAGGGTGACGAAAGACTCATTCCTCGTCGGTCGTGTAAATCGTGGCTAGGGTTCAAGACAGGCCTCTGGCGATAATACCTCAGGCTGTGGCATGGTGCTTTTTTGTGGCCTAGGATCCCGTACCATGTCTCCCTTGTTGTCGCAAAAGAACCCGGGAGGATGCGCAGAAGGTCGGTCAAATCGACCAGAAGCGTACTAGGTGGCGTGCGTGAATCCTTGCCTTTGGCCAGAGGTGGTGACATCTCTGCGACCGGCATGCTTGCAGCCACCGTCCACTGAATACGTGGCCCGATGAGGCGCTATTCTCCTAAAAGTAAATCTACGGATGCCTTTAAGCGCCATATAATTATTTTATATTAAAAAACACCCTGTTTCAAACTAGCGCCATGGAATTCCTTAAAAGCCGTTTTTTTTTCTTGTCACTCTGAAGGTGGAATGTATTTTATTGTAATGGGTTAATTTTGGTAAGCCAAGCAAAACATTCAAACAGTCATGCGGTTCACAAGGGTTTGCAGAAACTTAATTAAACTCATTGTTTGACATAGATTTACACAACCTACACCAAAACAAGCATTATATTCGTTGCAATACTAGAGACATACAAGCCGGCAAGGCCATGAGACCAAATATTTAATATATATAGAATTCAGTCTATATCACTTTTGCAAGAAAATCAAAGTATACCAGTTTCAATATGGTCCCATTATAAGCAACAGTGTTGTAGCAAATTCTCATACCGGATAGTAGGTAGTTTCGGAAACTGAGTGATTCTTAAGAACTTTGTTTGAGATTCACACAAAAAAAATACCCCGTATTGTGTTTTGATAACTTCAGCAACAAAATTAACTTTGATATGTCGTGGAACGTTAAAAACCACTGCTCTCGGTCTAGCTAGGGTTGTATAGCACATTTACTTATTTTTTTTTTGTTCTTTTGAATGACCCTTTAAACAGTTGAGGTTCACTAGTTAAAGTGACTGGACCATTTAATTAGTTAATTACACAGCCCATCAGACTAGTTCCTCCGTCGGTTGCACTACACAACTCAATGGGAGAAATTAAGATGATATGGTTTCAAATGACATGTTTATAATGTATTACTAATTTGTTAAGGACAAATGATGTCGAATGCCATCCAAGGGTACTCTGTTGCTTACATGAAGTTTAACGAACATATTCTGGCTGACCTAAAAAACAACGGATTAACATTAACTATAAGAACTGCAGTGAGGAGCCGACGTCACCATCAAGTATTTAGCCTAAACGAATATTCAAGAAATTAAGTATATTTAACGATACATATCTTGTAAAATAAAGTTATTGGACTCAAAGTTGTCTGTTTTCTTTGTATTATAACATATCAAGACTCAAATTCTGCCTTATTTATTATTTAATTATTTAAGTGAGTTATCGAGTTACAACAAAATGTAGTTGCCGATCATTCTCCCGTGATTGATTACCGGGGATGCTTTTTAAGAAAAGTCACCCAGGAAAGAACCTGGTCAAGAAAACCAAACTACCGAACGTCTGATCTGCTCTCAACCCCAGTCCCCTTGCATCGAGACTGTGACTGTGTGATCATCGTCAGGTTTGTATAACCATTCCCCTCGGAAGGGAACATATACTACACATGATCTTCGGGGATGTCTTCAACTCTTCGGTCTATCTGTTCGTTGTACACGTCTCAGGATAAAACTAGTTTCATCTCGGAAGAATGTTACCCGATTCCCTGTTCTTTCATTCTAATTGTTTTACAAGTCAATGGACTACATTCTGATGAACAATGAATAGATGAAGAAAACTGCCATTAATGGAATACCAAGTAGTCCCGGTTATGTCCAACACGTAACACACTAATGAACTTTATCGATGCTCATTGACGAACCACATCTTCCTTATTCAAAACAAGTTTATAACAATAGAGAGAGCTTAATGCCATTCAAGTGGTGCAGTTTGCTTTCATATTACTGAAGCCTGTACGACAAGATGTTTACGCTATGTGAGCAGTCCATAATTAACAGTGAACGTTTAGCGTTTTAACCAGCTTCCGGTAACACGTATCTAGCATTCAATTAATGACTATATAACGACGAAGAGACATTAAGCATGCACATGACATTATTATCCTCCTACTTGAGGTACGTATGTGAGGCGCATGTGAGGCGCATTTGCATCCATTATTATCATTTGCTGTAAAATATATACGATTATATAAGAAAACCCCTTCTATGGGTTTCAAATGAGAAAATTAGAAGACTATATATTCAATCCGTTGACAAATCGTTACTTGTTAGTGAATAGATCCAGTTATGTTTTTGTATGACGTTTGTTTGGTAAAGTGACGCAAACCCGGTCACGATGTGGTTCCAAGCGGTACCATTATCTGGCAGCAGTACTGAATAACAGCTCATAAATAAAGAGATGACATATTATATAAGTCAAACTCTGGTGTAAACAATAATATTATTAATTACCTTCTCTGTTCCTAATTAGATGCTATCTTGATGGATACTGAATATCCAAACTTTTTACGTTCGTTACAAACCAAAAAAAAACATATATAGTTCTCTTTTCCCATACTTAGTTTATCTTGATCTCACGCTTCAAGACCAGCTAAAACTCTACCCTGACTTTGGGCTGGCAAACCTATGGTGGATGGGTGGGGAGTGGTTAGCACTCCCCATATATGATTTTACGTCGGGTCAGATCGACAGAAACCCGGAAAATGTTGCGGTTTCTTATGAAAAATCCTGAAATTTGTGTGAAACATCTCTTCCGGGTACTGATCCACCCAAGGATGTCGGGTAGAATGATGGTGGCTGGGTTATTCGGGAAGGAATTGTTACTTCACGAGTATATGTACAATGAGGTAAGATTATGAAATTAATTACAATTCTACCATCTAAGATAATACATCTTAGGCCTTAATAATGTCATTTCTGCGATGCCAGGTCATCATCGGTAGTTGGTGTGCAATAAATTTACCTACTGATCGTTTTCTGCTTGAAAAAAATTAAACTAAGACCAAACTAATCATAGACTTAATTAATGCCTCAGAATGCATCATTTCACGTCGAATATTTGTTTAGGGGAGGTAGAGGGGAGAGAGGAAGTGGAGGGTGGGGGAGGGGGAGGAGAGAGGAGGGTGAGCGGGTCCCCCGTATCCTCTTTCAGGAAGTTGGCTTCTCAAGGCCCCCATCACGTCCTTTATCCGCCTCTGTTAGCTCAGTGCTGTGTCATGCATATATTTCACAATTTGCAAATATTCAATTCCACGGAAGACTCCGCTCAACAACTCTACAAAGCAATTCTGAATAGGTCAAAAGAATCTGGTTCCTGTGGTGAATTTGAACCGGGAACAGATAGTGGAAATGGAAAACTCGCGAAGGACACTGTAAGATCATTGCGAAAGCGTAGGACATATAGGTCGCCTTCAGCGTAGCCTACAACGGTATAGTGTCAAAGATGCGCTAGATCCATTCCTCTCATGCCTTTCACAAACAGTGAAGTCAGTACACGCACGAGGATACATACGTTTGTTACTGTATGATTTCTTGCAGTGCGTCCGTATACACACTTAGCGATGGAGCCCACTTACGCGTACACGTGCGCATATTCGGTTACCGATGCGCTATAAAAGGTCTCTGTATAGTATATATATGTTTCGAAGCACAACAACAGATCTCGGAGCGTAACTCGTTGAAACGCACTGAGTGATCATTGCGCGAGCGTTACAGTACATGTGACGTCACACAGAAATGACACGGACAACGACGATAAACATTATAAGGTAACGTATATATATGTTATGTAATGTTTATATTGCAATTGCTCTTCGTTGAAGATAAGTCTATTGTGCGATTTCTCAAGATGTTCTTTACATTTTCACTGGCAAGCTACTATGCTTCCTCTTACATGGCTAGGAAGTTCACCAAATTCCTGGCCTATGGGCGAGGTAAGTTATGACCAACAAATATATGTTTATTTGTTCCATTTTGAGTCGTCATTTTATGTGGAACGCTATACAAAGGGATGATGTCCTCGAGTTATTTGGAATTTCTCGTATTGCGAAATGATACTAACTTTATAGGACTGTTAGGACAATTAGTTCAATTTAGACATCATCTCACATGTTAAATATCATTCCTACATGTATATAATTCCTACATGATATTCCGTACGCCAATAATATTAATTTTGTGCACGATTTTATTGTTACCTTTTTCTTACGGTAACTGTAAATCTGAATAAAGCGTATATAACGGGATTGTCAAATATTATGTTTGCTTCATAAACAATCCAATCAGATAAAACATGACATCACTTAATAGGCCAATCTCAACACATAATTTGGTACGGTGTGTAGGGGGTGGGGTAAGGGTGAGGTGCTGTGGGGACCTGGATGGCCAGGCCACCGTTACTATGCGTGACGCATTTCTTTAACTACGTGTTTTATAGTAGGTGAATGTAACATCGATTGTCAATATTGGGAAGGCAGATAACTGAGAGAAGATTGTCCAACGATCATAATTTGCATTTTCAATGCTCTATAAAGCGTTCGTAAAAGTTCCCTATATTCAGTTCATTCAACATGGAGGTAGGTTGGGTCTCTTTCCATCTCCCCACCCCACCCTGACCCTTCCTTACCATTGAGGAGTCCAATATTTCTTGGTAACATGAATTACTGATCTCAGTCAAAAAAATTTATTTAATATAATAACCCTTATAAAAAGCTAGCCCAGCACACACCCGTCCATCGTGACGCCTAACAAGACTTATATCAGATCTCTGCATACAATGTTTCTGATTTCATATACTAACCAAAATATAAGGCAAGTCATTAAATGAAACTGAATTCATCTTCATAGTTAGTCAGATATATTTTCCTTTATCCTCAGCTCAATACATCCTCCCAGAAGGATGTTACGGGTACCGTCCTCCGTTTCAAGGTAAGGTGTAGGTCAAACTCAAATTACGTTATCCAATTATGGTGGAGCATTTATATCACGTGATTAATAGATCCATTATATAGAGGAATAGAATATAATATATTGAACAGTGTCTTCAATAATAATTTGGATTGGAAGGGTTGAATGGGGGAGGGGGGTTCCTATGGTAGCTTACATGGTAAGGAGAGTAAAACTATCAGAATCGAGGTATGTATATATAGTTATTCATTCTCCTGGTATGATTCTGTGGTTTGCTTTTCCTTCCAAGTTGAGTAAGGTAACGATGAGACGACCATATACACTCTCATAATCTCCCTCCACCGCCACCCCACCCCTCCAAAGTACTTGGTGACGTGATAGTCCTGTATTTCGATTCTAAGTGAAGCTATGTAGTTTAAACATCGTTCTTATTACTGTTTTCATCTACATAGATCAAAAACGGAAAACCTTCTCTCGGGAATTTCCCGTCACCGAAGAAAATGTTTCTTCGCTTCTTTGCTTTCCATCAGGTATTTCTCAAAGTTTATTTTTCTAGTTTCTACAGTACCTTACAATAACTTAGCATTCAGATACAATTCCATGACCGCCCGGCTGTTCATTTTGCTACCGCCCTCTAATTACAAAGTTCCGAACCATTCATCGCCCTTTCACGGTTGATCGGGCTAGAACTTCATAAATAATTTTAAATTTCCATGGATGTTTTAACTTCTTCCGTACTTGCTTTATTTTTTGTGTGAAACGTGTGTCACTTAATGCCAGTAATGCTTAGATGATGTCACTTTCACATATATATATGGAAAACTCTTTTTTTTTTGATAGAGCAAACCCTGCGCATGCGTGAAGATCTTTTTAACAGTAAGTGTAATCATTTCTTCCTGTACATTATGAATACTAATTTTCACGTTAGGGCACATAGTCAAGTATCTCATTTATTAAAAAAAATAGTTTTGTTCGCTGACCATTCATAAAACAAGATTACATACAAATTAAATTCAAACCTTACATTAAACTATACTGTGTTAATTAGCATTTTACTCCCATTCAGGCTATCTTGATCTTACGATGCAAGACCAGCTAAGACTTTTTCCTGATATCATGCTGGCAAACCTTGAAGGTGAGTTACTATGACTTCTTGTATTGAAAGAAATATGGGTACAATATACTTTAATTAAATGAACACAAGACCATTTAACTTGTTTATGATGACGGTTTGAAATAGTTGTTAATTGTTGCTTATATAAGTTGGTTCTTTCTTTCTTTCTTTACTGCAGCAGAACGCCTCATTCAAGGCCTTCCTTCATGTGATCCTCTCGATCACAAGAACGGTAAGTTGAACTTTATACGTAGTACAGTATACCCAAAATATTGAAGACGAACAAGACTGTACGATTGTACTCATTAAACACTTTTGGGCATACTACCCGTTTTTTATCATTTCATAATTTCATTATTTGTACTTCACCATTCCTTACAGATCCTGAGAGAATGTTACTGACTCCAAGCGGTTACTTTGGGATCATTAATTTACCTCAAGGTGAGTTGCTTTTTAAAGAAAGGTCCCATTGTTGTTATCTTTACTGAATCCCGTAAAACTGTATAATTATTGCCAATGTAGTATCAGAACACACACACACACACGGTCTCTCTCTTCTCGTTACCGTGCCTCTCACCTCATCCACTCTTGCTACACCCTTAATGACATGTGTTCTGAATGTGGTTACTTACATTCGTGTTCTGAATATGGTTACTTACATTCGTGATCTGTTTACGGTTACTTACATTCGTGTTCTGAATATGGTTACTAACATTCGTGTTCTGAATGTGGTTACTTACATTCGTGTTCTGAATATGGTTACTAACATTCGTGTTCTGAATATGGTTACTTACATTCGTGTTCTGAATATGTTTAGTTACATTCCTGATCTAAA
This sequence comes from Apostichopus japonicus, assembly GCF_037975245.1. NCBI lineage: Eukaryota > Metazoa > Echinodermata > Holothuroidea > Aspidochirotida > Stichopodidae > Apostichopus > Apostichopus japonicus. The sequence goes on from NC_092568.1 coordinate 12,174,179, forward strand.
TAAGGTTACTTACATTCATGATCTGTTTACGGTTACTTACATTCGTGTTCTGAATATGGTTACTTACATTCGTGTTCTGAATATGGTTATTTACATTCGTGATCTGTATTATGGTTACTTACATTCGTGATCCGTATATTGTTACTTACATTCGTGATCTAAATATGGTTACTTACGGTACATTCGAGATCTGTATCACGAGTCATTCCATCATAAAATCGGAGAGTCATCGTCAGTCGAGTTATTGCCTCGATTCACTGTATTATCTCTCAGACTAACATATCTCTACAGACTAAAATATCTCTACAGACTTAAATTATTTGGACTGTTTGAATTGCCTGTGAAATTCTTTTGTGATTAGTATACTAAAGATACCGAATATAAAACCCATTTTCAATTTAATATTTTTCGTCAGACCAGCACTTGATTATATATATATGTTTTTGTAGTCGAGCAGTACACGACCCCTGCTGCCTTCGAGAAGCATCAACAAGATGATACTACCTCTACCTGGTCTGGTAAGATATATTTTGTTTCCATTCAGTATTTCATCATTTTCGTGACTTTTTAATACCATAAACGATATGGAACTTGGTGCACAGTAGATCGCCAATAAGTAAAGCCTAAGAGAAAGGGAAGAAAACAAACTATCGATGTCATACATGTTTAACTTTATTTTATAAAATTTTCCCCAATTTTATTCACGCTGCAGATATTCAGGGCCAACACACTCAACAGACCACAACAACGAGATATGAAGGTAAAGTAACACTCACTGTAGTCGGTAGGCTATAAGATATGGTTACATTATATTAAAGCATCTAGGTGTATCTTCTTTTTAAACACTGTGTGGTGGTGGGGGTCACTTGGGGAAGTCTCTGCAGTCCCGTATTAACTATTTATCAGTTGGTAAAACATTTTGACGAGATAAGTCACATTTTTCGCTTTTCAGGTTACACCATGACTTACTACCAGTATACCTTCAAAAGTTCAACTGGTGAGTATTAAGTGAAAATGAATTACGTATTGTGCGCAAGAAAAGTTAAAACTCAATTGATATGAAAAATTAAATATTAATCTTTCATTTCTTTCTGTAATTTCTACTCAAGGTAATAAATCTGAGATTTGTGTAATAAAAGTCTTCTTGACTGTTTTCAAAATATAACATAATTTGACAATCTTTGCAGGCCCTGATCAGATCCAAAACACCGAGGAAACTTTAACAGGTGAGAAAAATAGATTGTTTGTTTACACCAAGGAGGTTTTGATTGATTTTTCTTTTAAATTCTAACACGTACTTTGGAAATTATTACTTCAAAATGCTTCTTCATATTTCTTTCAGATCCGACCGGTACCAAGACAGCCATCAAATACATGTACTATTGGACTGGTAAGTGTCGCTATATTGTGTCACATGTCATTGCAAAGGTGTTTCTCTTCGGATGTTCATTTGGCGGGTGGGGGGGGGGGGGTGTGGGCGTAACTTACGCTCAATATATACGGTATCATCTGGAGGTATAGAAGGGGACAAACAGTGGTGTGGGAAGGATTTCTTCATAGAGCTATTACGGCTCCTGACTATAACAACAAGTAAACCTATAGCCTTAACGTAATGGACACTGTGACTTTTTTTGTGAGTTTATTGTTTCAGCGATATTAATGGATTCCTCTTTCCTTTCTCTGACAGATGGGGTGTCTTCATACCAACTGAAGGCGAATAAGATAACAACTCAAACCGAAGGTTTGTAATTTCAAATATTTAATAATAATAATAATAATAATAATAATAATAATAATAATAATGATAAGGAATCATGAATATCAAATTACAATTTATCTTATATATTAAGTATTCTTATAGATTATAATACCTTTGATGGCCTATTATTCTGTCATATTATGATGTGACGTAATATATTCTCTGTTTACAGACGGACAAACTATCACCCATACACAGGACATTCAACAGTGTGATTACTCTGGTGAGTAACCTACTGTTCATTATTTTGTTATAATTTATTATTTTAACCAATTATTAATTTATTTATTATTTGAAACAGTCATAAGACATAATTAGCTTCTCATCAACTTAATGATGTGTTTAGCAAATTTCCTCATCTTTCAACCAGTCCACCCACCCTACTCTTCATCACTGTACAAAACATAATCGAGGAAGTTTTAACTCACAATGCTTCAGTATAATATCGATACGGTTACATTTGTAATTATTAAATAATCCATAATTTGTTGTAAATTACTCTCCTCGTTCTCAGTTTTTGGGATTGGCAAGGAAGAGCTTAGCCACATCACTGATAACACTGTAGTAGGTTAGTAGCTATATACCTCTGTCATTGATATACATGCATTGATATACGATCGCACAGCGATAGAAAGAAATCCATACCTTTGATAATGTCGTGAATACTTATATAACCTTCCTCTTGTCAGTTCATCATTGTTGGCTTTTATTGTTTATGGAACGCCACCCACCAGTATAATTTACAAATTAATTTTTTTTTGTTCGCTTTTTATTTTAGCTGGAAAGCAAACAACAATAAACAAACAATTCAGTTTTCAGACCAGTGTTAGTGGTGAGTTGGATTTATTTATATAAAATATGAATGAAATGATTCTTAACCTAACACGATCTGCTCTTCATAAAGTTAAAAGACTTCAAAAGATAAATAATCAAGTTTCTCTGCGAAACTCGTATATTAAACTTATTTTATCTTTCTTTGTTCTTTATGTTGTTATATTACCATAGTTTGGAATTAAATTGCTGCTACAAACAGTTGTCATGTAAAGGATAAAAATAAGAACACATGAACCGGATGACAGTAAAGTTTTTATAACAAGTTGCAGTTTTGTAATTAACTTGATTTACATATTGTATCCTCAGACGGGACATCATGCCAGAGTCAAACTCAGAGTGGCTCGGAGGAAACTGTATCAGGTATGGTTAAGTAAAGACCATTAACCTTCATTTCTAAGCTATCTTGTGTAAACTAATATTTACGAAAGTAATAAAGTAAATGTCAAGAAAACTAGTTTAACCTTTCACACTCTTGTTTCTATATTATTTTATATTGTTATGTACCTACTGTATCAAGTATGGTAAATTAAAAAATGTAGACCACTTGAAGTAACAAACATTTTGTATTAAAGATTGTGTCCCGAGGCTTGCAGGTATCAAAATATAATAATTACTTCTAAACCTTTGTATTTACTTCCAGATGATGACGTCACAACTACAGTATATCAGGATCAGCGAATCTCAACTGGTGAGTGATTTTAATCAGAAATAATATTGATTCAGTCATTTAGTGATATATTACAGTAAATATTCGTATCATAATTAATTAATATCGAGAAATGATGTTACTCTGAGGATCGTGAATTTCTTAATATTAATAAATATAGATCAATAATTTATGATACCTTCGCGCTTGTACCGATTTATATCCTATCATGGTCAAGGGGATATCACAGTAGGCTATATTATACGTTGTTGGTGTTGCTTTGTTTTTTTTTTTTGCTTTTTAGTAGTGCCCTTCTTATACCATATCTTTGTCTTATATATATATGGAGTTTCATCCAGTGTAGTGACGTCATCAAGCCAATCGACCCGCACAGGTAATTATGAATCGATTATGCAAATGTATACATGAGAGTTTGTATCTCTATTACCGTTAAAGGATTCATCTAAAAAGCGAAAAAAAGAGCAATTTCTAATACAATCCATGTAGTCATTCATTGCATATTTTCGTGAAGGGGGGGGGGGGACAATGACTTTCTCCGGGAGGGGCAGGCAGAGCCTTTCTAAAGGCCAAGTATATATATCTCACGATGTTTCCTTCCTTTGTTCTCCATCATAGGCCGATTGAAGACAAATAAATTTATTTTGTATTTTCTTGTTTATAGATGATACTTACTACAGCCACAGTTTGCTGGAGACGACTACGAATGGTAATAATTTACTCATCTCAATTTAGCGATACATGTATAGCCTGTCATAATATATTATCAATATTACACAAAACAATAATTGTAACAAACATTTGACAGACACATCACGAAGATTGAATTTTCTTAAGTCGTTCGATCGAAGTATTAAAATTCCTTACGAAGTATCTATCGAGTATCGAGATATAAGAATTATATGAAAATTTTATACAATCATACTTGGGAGTATTTTCTCACATGTATCGATGAGAAGTTAAACGGATGCGTCTTTATATTCGCCGTTTGATTTCATGTTTATGGCGCAACTCGGGGTAACAGTCTGTCTTTTGAAACAATTACCAAATTGTATATTTATTTTACAGATGGAAGTTACGAATACCAGGCTGAGGAGATAGACCTACGACAATCAGGTTTGCATATTTACTTCAAAAGATTCCATTTATTTAAAATAAGTACGTTATTCTGTAACAAAGTTTAACCAAGGACTGGACATAACATAAAGGATTATTACACACACGTTTGGCCATGGCTATTTCTTGAGTTACATTATCAGACGTGCACAGGATTTCAAAGATGGGGGGGGGGGGGTGATTAATTGCTAAATTTGCCCAGACTGATTTACGTAGGGGCATGACCGTAGAATGTACAGATGCGGATCAAGGGTGCTTATAGGAAGGGGTGTGGCACTGTGGTCTTTTAAGCCGTCTCCCGAATAAGCATACAATGTGCAGACATCAAAATAAATGATGCATTCTGGGGTATATTAAGCCTGACTATAAATTATGTCTATAATTCGATCTAACGCAATGTTTGGGCTTTAAAATAGTTTTGAATTTCAGAGTGAGTCTGAAAAGCGGCCCGTTCACCCCATACCCCTGGTTCTACACCTCAGGACGTCAGTGAGCCCAGAGGAGTGGTGTTATTCTCTTCCTCCCACTGACTATAGAGGAATGGGCCACCCCCACTCGGGAAAGCCTCTGATTTTATATTTTTTTCTTTATCCATAAAATATTTTGTAATAAAGTTACCAATAACATCAGAAACAATGTCTCTTAAACGAATAATGATTTTAACTAGTCATATTGACCTTTGACCTTTCTGAGATTACATTTTCACAGCCACTTTAATATTGACATTGACGATCCTCTTATTTACCAACAGACGGTTTTTTCTTCATCAAACAAACCTACCCAGCAGGGAAAGGAGACGACGTGTTCACTAATGGTATGATACATGTTTACATGATCAATATACATTATTAGATAATTAAAATGAGTAAATATCAATTAAGAGACATTTCCTCACTAAATGGAATACATTAACCGTTTACAATACTGACCGGTATACGTAAGAGTGTATTTTATAGAACATGTATATAAACTGTATACTTCTCTCTGCGATGTTAGTAAATTTTCGCTAGGATCGAAACGTCGGGGCCTTTTACTTTGACACATTTTCTTACACATGTTCTTTAGTGTTTAAGTAGTTTCCTAACAGTTTTTTTTTTCGTTACTTTTCGTCAATTGCAAAGACAGCTTTCCAAACTAGTATAAGTAATAATCTGAACTATTCATGGACCGTATAGTTGCACGAACTTCTTCTGTCCAATTTATTTTTTAGGTGCCATTCTTCTTTTCTTTACATTTTATAACAGATGATCGTCACCTTTACCTGCAGTGCTGATGACTTTTACCCCTGGGGTAGGGGTGGGGTGAGACACGGGTACGTGAAGGGTCGGTTGGTGTTGAGTAACGGTATAAAGTCTCATATCCACTGGTTGGATGGCGAAGAAGCTTGTTTCTGTGTCCATCCATACTACATCAGATCACTGGCCGGATGTGATTCCTTGGTAACCATGACGTCATTAACTTCCTATCACTCATGTTGATATATTCAGCTATGCTTTGTTTCGCGATGTGTTTGTTTCGTTTTAATCGTCAAATATATCGTTTGTATCCGTAACTCGTTCCTTTCGTTTCTTTCTATTACGTTGTGTGTTTTATGACAAGGGTGGAATCTAGGCATATTAAACACACATATGTACAATCACAAGAAATCTTTCTGTGTGAATACCACAACATTCTCCCATAACATTCATTGGATGGCTACACTTTACTTTGTGTTCAAGTTTAAAAAGGAACCACACAAGGTGTTCTGTGACTTCAATGTCATGTTGATATTAGACATCGCACGAAGTGAACGAAATTTTGGGGATTTTCCTGGATTTTTGCGTTACCAAGAAGATGGTGACTACAGGGCACGTCTCTACCCATACACCTCCCCCCTATCTCCTTGTGGCCCGATCCCCCCCCCCCCCGCTCCATCTAAAAAATAATAACAATAAATAAACATAACAAAGTGTTATAGGCAAAATTCAATCAAAAATTAAAGACGAAATCAAAAGAACAAAGGTGCGTTTGGCATAGTGAAGCACAGCTCATTACCGCACATTAAAGCATCTGTTCTTTTCTGTTTATTTACACGTTAGATAACCAAGGGATAAGGAAATAACGGCGTGGGGGGGGGGGGCTGGTATTGGCTTCCCTAAGAATCGTAGGTAAACTATTGCAATGGTAGTAAACATATCACATTTCGCCCCACAGCCTTACTGTTATTACTTCTATTACAAGTTTACGCTAGCGAAGTGCAGACTGGTATATACAGAATATTGTCGTTCTCCGCGTCCATTAATTCTAGAGCCCAGTTGGCATTTACAATTCACTTATACATATTTAATCATTTTGATTAATTTAAAAAAATATGATAACCTTTCCAGTCCAGCTTCACAAAGGATACCTTGCAGTTTACTCTAAATTGCTTATAGTAGTTTATACATAAGGAACACGTCATTGTGGTCACTCCGTAGCGTTATGATTCAGTTACTCGTATGGCGGGCCATCAGTCTCAAATCATGGGCAATCGACTTATACCGATTTAAATCGACATATACCAATTTCCTTCGACTTATACCAGTTTCCAGCAGCTTAAATTAACCTATACCGATTTAAATCGACATATACCAATTTTCGCTTAAACCTGATATTTGTCATGTCACGCCTTTTTCACTGGCACAACATCTTTTGTGTTTTCCCCAGGCTCAATATGGGTGTACTATACTTAAAGCATATATCTTACAGTTCTCATGATTTAATTCAGCTGTGTCAACTGATATGCTTCTGATTTGTTACATTCCACTACAAGAGAGTATACAAAACACAAATAAATGGGAACAAACATAAAAGAAAGTAAATTTGAATCAATGGTAAATAACATGTAAATAATGGACTTGACTTTACAATATTTTGCATATAGCCACTCATCGATCTTGTAGACAGAATTATATCCTCTCACTCAAACGCAAAATGAGAGCAGGGACATCCAGCGGGCAAGCAGGGAGAATCCCCTGCTAGGGAGAATCCCCTAATAGTGAGGAGGGAAACTTCGCCTGACCTCTGCCAATCGTAGTTCATGTGATTGAAAGATTGAAAACAGGTGTGCCAAGGTTGTATCATTCCCTTTTCTAATGTCTAATGTCGTTATAGTTTTAAATCCATAGAAAGGATATAGCAGCATATAGCTCTGTTATGATTGTATATAGTGTATTTTATAAGTGTATTTTTTTTCAGAGGGAATTTCATATAAGAACGCTTTCCCTTTTAGCTTTCCCTCCATTTCATGGCGGTTAGTTCTTGGGATCAACGTAATCTCTAATCATCCATGACTTGAAACGGAATACAAAGAATGTTTCTATAGTTCACATGTTCTCATTGGTTCTTCCTTCCTTTTGACACTTACAACACTTACAATACTTACTACTATGATGTTCTTTTTTTAAAGAATAAATTTGTTGCATAAATAAATTTGGGTCAGGCGATGAATTTAAAGTTAGTTAGGGGGGGGGGGGGGGGTCTTCGTTGGCCCATAGTCTAATTAAATATGATGGTCCCACCCAATGTTGCATGTTTTTGATGATAAGATATATTTGCCTCAAACCGTATGAATTGAGCGTGACAAAACTGCTTGTTACCCAATGGCAATATCAGATCCTAATACAAGACGATACCATGGTTACGTACTAAGGTTACCCAATTTAACTAGCTGCGTTCCGCTTGTTTATTTCTTTGTTATAGAGATCTGATCTGAGATACAATTTTCATGCTTCAGTAACTTATCGGCAAACTGAAATGAGAAGGAGGGGCGGCGGTGAGGGTAGAGTAGCTACGACCTTGAAAAGGTTGGTATTGCCTCCTATAACTTATGCTTTATAGAGATTTTAGCTGCTGATAGAGTCGACCATGTCAGAGTGTTGACTTGTGTTGCACATATAAAAGCTATAAAAACATCCAAACCCCGTGCTCGTCACCGTCCCTTCCTCATTACCATTCAGTCTTTCAAAATGCAACAATTGTAAACAACGTTGGCTATTAATAGATCAAAATTTGATGTTTATAAAGATGATTCTAACATTTTGTATTAAACTATAAATACACACTTGGGGGGGGGGGGGCTTTACATGCAACTACCGCAGTTTCAGAAGATCAATAAACACATCTAGTCACTTGCGGACTAAACAAAGACTTGTATTCTAGACGAATTCCCGATCCCCGTATTTCCCAAATCTACTTGCATAAATTCAAAACCCTATGAATTCTGTCTCGGGTTTCGAATTACGGTGCTATTTCCAGCCATTCAGATACATAAATAAGATTAGTCACATGTAGTTAACGTGTTTGACTTAATAAGTATTGTCCATTCCTTATTCAAAAAGGTCTTGAAATGTGAATAAGTATTGTTTGTTGAAATTTCAGGCTTAATCCAAGTTCATGATCGTCTGCATGAAATATAGTTGTAAAGGGAGACAACATACAGCAAGAACTCTCTTGCGAGCATAATCTTACGAAACCTTTTGTGGATAAGAAGATTTCACGGAATCCGTTTTTCTTTTACTGCTTGCTTCGAAGTCATCGATATATCGGGGCATAAGCCTATTGTACATTTAAGTCTTGAAAGGAAGCGACATTCTTGCTGCTTGCAATGTAAACAAAAACATTGGAGCGTGAGTTTCTTGTTAATAAAGATTTTCAGATCCGTTGTTCTAATGAGAGTAAAACCGGATGAATAGAGATTTCGTTGAAAGCGGTGTCGTTCACTGTTACCAATAGATTGTATCCAACCAACAATATCAATTTAAACTCGTAGAAAGTTAACTCATCAAATGGTTCAGTGGATAGCGCAGTGGACTGGTAACCTAATCAACTGAGTTCGACTCCATCGATGGTTGGTTCTACACGTTTAAAATTTCTTTTTCTATTTCAGTAGTCGACGCTGAAGTCTTGATATATTAATTCAACCATATAAATTACTAGCTGATGTGGTGGCCGATGCTGTTAAGAGGGTGACGAAAGACTCATTCCTTGTCGGTCGTGTAAATCGTGGCTAGGGTTCAAGACAGGCCTCTGGCGATAATACCTCAGGCTGTGGCATGGTGCTTTTTTGTGGCCTAGGATCCCGTACCATGTCTCCCTTGTTGTCGCAAAAGAACCCGGGAGGATGCGCAGAAGGTCGGTCAAATCGACCAGAAGCGTACTAGGTGGCGTGCGTGAATCCTTGCCTTTGGCCAGCGGTGGTGACATCTCTGCGACCGGCATGCTTGCAGCCACCGTCCACTGAATATGTGGCCTGATGAGGCGCTATTCTCCTAAAAGAGAGTCTACGGATGCCTTTAAGAGCCATATAGTTATTTTATATTAAAAAAAACACCCTGTTTCAAACTAGCGCCATCGGATTCCTTAAAAGCCGTTTTTTTTTCTTGTCACTCTGAAGGTGGAATGGATTTTATTGTAATAGGTTATTTGTGGTAGGCCAAGCAACACATTCAAACAGTCATGCGGTTCACAGGGGTTTGCAGGAACTTAATTAGGCTCATTGTTTGATATAATTTGTTGGTAATGATTTACACAACCTACACCAAAACAAGCATTATATTCGTTGCAATACAAGAGACATACAAGCCGACAAGACCATGAGATAAAATTTTAATATATATAGAAGTCAATCTATATCACTTTTGCAAGAAAACCAAAGTATACTAGTTTCAATATGGTCCCATTATAAGCAACAATGTTAATGTAACAAATTATCATACCGGATAGTAGGTAGTTTCGGAAACTGAGTGATTCTTAAGAACTTTGTTTGAGATTCACAAAAACAAAACATAAATACCCCGTATTGTGTTTTGATAACTTCAGCAACAAAATTAAGTTTGATATGCCGTGGACCGTTAAAAACTACTGCTCTCGGTCTAGCTAGGGTTGTATAGCACATTTACTTATTTTTTTGTTTGTTCTTTTGAATGACCCTTTAAACAGTTGAGGTTCACTAGTTAAAGTGACTGGACCATTTAATTAGTTAATTACACAGCCAATCAGACTAGTTCCTCTGTTGGTTGCACTACACAACTCATTGGGAGAAATTAAGATGATATGGTCTCAAATGACATGTTTATAATTTATTACAAATTTGTTAAGGACAAATGATGTCGAATGCCATCCAAGGGTGCTCTGTTGCGTATATGAAGTTTAACGAACATATTCTGGTTGACCTAAAAACAACGGATAAACATTAACTATAACAACTGCAGTGAGGAGCCGACGTCACCATCAAGTTAGCCTAAACGAATATTCCAGAAATTAAGTATATTTAACGATACATATCTTGAAAAATAATGGAATAGCTACAGAAACATTATTGGACTCAAAGTTGTCTGTTTTCTTTGTATTATAACATATCAAGACTCAAATGCTGCCTTATTTATTATTTAATTATTTAAGTGAGTTATCGAGTTACAGCAAAATGTAGTTGCCGATCATTCTCCCGTGATTGATTACCGGGGATGCTTTTTAAGAAAAGTCACCCAGGAAAGAACCTGCGCAAGAAAACCAAACTACGGAACGTCTGATCTGCTCTCAACCCCAGTCCCCTTGCATCGAGACTGTGTATAACCATTCCCCTCGTAAGGGAACAGATACTACACATGATCTTCGGGGATGTCTTCAACTCTTCGGTCTATCTGTTCGTTGTACACGTCTCTGGATAAAAGTAGTTTTATCTCGGAAGAATGTTACCCGATTCCCTGTTCTTTATTATAATTGTTTTACAAGTCAATAGTGTAGTTGGTGTGCAATAAATTTACCTATTGATCGTTTTCTGCTTGAAAAAAAAATAAACTTAGACCAAACTAATTATAGACTTGAGTAATGCCTCAGAATGCATCATTTCACGTCGAATATTTGTTTAGGGGAGGTAGAGGGAGAGAGGAAGTGGAGGGTAGGGGAGGGGAGGAGAGGGGAGGGTGAGCGGGGTCCCCCGTATCCTCTTTCAGGAAGTTGGCTTCTCAAGGCCCCTATCACGTCCTTTATCCGCCTCTGTTAGCTAAGTGCTGTGTCATGCATATATTTCACAACTCGCAAATATTCAATTCTACGGAAGACTCCGCTCAACAACTCTACAAAGCAATTCTGAATAGGTCAAAAGAATATGGTTCCTGTAGTGAATTTGAACCGGGAACAGATAGTGGATATGGAAAACTCACGAAGGACACTGCATGATCATTGCGAAAGCGTAGGACATATAGGTCGCCTTCAGCGTAGCCTACAACGGTATAGTGTCAAAGATGCGCTAGATCCATTACTCTCATACCTTTCACAAACAGTAAAGTCAGTACACGCACGAGGATACATACGTTTGTTACTGTATGATTTCTTGCAGTGCGTCCATGCACACTTAGCGATGGAGCCAACTTACGCGTACACGTGCGCGCATTCGCTTACCGATGCGCTATAACAGTTCTCTGTAAGTTGTATTTTTATGGGCCGAAGCGCAACAACAGATCTTGGAGCGTAACTCGTTGAAACCCCTTATCTACATTAGTGTAGATCAGTGGTTGAAACGCACTGAGTGATCATTGCGCGAGCGTTACTGTACATGTGACGTCACACAGAAATGACATGAACAACGACAATAAACATTATAAGCTATATATGTAATGTAATGTTTATATTGCAATTGCTCTTCGTTGAAGATAAGTCTATTGTGCGATTTTTCAAGATGTTCTTTACATTTTCACTGGCAAGCTACTATGCTTCCTCTTACATGGCTAGGAAGTTCACCAAATTCCTGGCCTATGGGCGAGGTAAGTTATGACCAACAAATATATGTTTATTTGTTCCATTTTGAGTCGTCATTTTATGTGGAACGCTATACAAAGGGATGTCCTCGAGTTATTTGGAATTTCTCGTATTAAGATATGATACTAACTTTATAGGACAATTAGTTCAATATAGACATCATCTCACATGTTAAACATCAGTTTAAGTTTGTTTGATTTGATGAACCCTATTGTGAGTACAATTCCTACAAGATATTACGTACGCCAATAACATTAACTTTGTGTACGATTTTATTGTTACCATATTTTTATACGGTAACTGTAAGTCCGAATAAAGCGTAATACCTATATAACGGGATTTTCAGATATTATGTTTGCTTCATAAACAATCCAATCAGATAAAACATGACATCACTTAATAGGTCAATATCAACATACAATTTGGTACGGTGTGTAGGGTGGGATAAGGGTGAGGTGCTGTTGGGGCCTGGATGGCCAGGCCATCGTTACTGTGTACGTGACGTATTTCATTAACTACGTGTTTTATAGTACTAGGTGAATGTAACATCGATTGTCAATATTAGGAAGGCCGATTACTGAGAGAAGATTGTCCAGCGATCATAATTTGTATTTTAATGCTTTATAAAGCGTTCATAAAAGTTCCCTATATTCAGTTCGTTCCTTTCAATTCAAGTTGTCCATCTCCCATCCCACGCTATCCTTACTCTTGAGGAGTCCAATATGTCATTGAAAATGACTTGCTGATCTCAGTCAACAGTGTTTCTTCTTTACATGCCAACCAAAATAAAAAGCTAGCCCAGTGACACACACCCGTCCATAGTGACGCCTAACAAGACTTATATCAGGTCTCTGCATACAATGTTTCTGATTTCATATACTAACCAAAGTATAAGGCAAGTCATTAAAACAAACTGAATTCATCTTCATAGTTAGTCCGATATATTTTCCTTTTTCCTCAGCTCAATACATCCTCCCAGAAGGATGTTACGGGTATCGTCCTCCGTTTCAAGGTAAGGTGTAGGTCAAACAAAATTACGTCATCCAATTTTGGTTGAGCATTTATATCACATGAATAATATATCCAAGTAGAGGAATAATACATTGGCAAGTGTATTAAGTAAATGGTGTTTTACTGGAAGGGAAAATGAGATGTGGGCAGAAGTGGTAAGAGCGTACTTAACTAGGTCAAGGCTTGGAGGATAGGGAGAGGGACCGAGCTTTGAGAATCGGGTTATATAGTTAAGCATTCTCCCGGTGTGATTCCTTTTATAATTTTTCCTTCCCCGGTGGGTAATTAAGGAAACGATAGGACGACCGTCCACTCACATAGCACTACCAACCCGCCCTCTCCACCCCCCCCCCTCCCCACCACGTAATATATTGAAATTATTGATAAAAGATCTTTATTCCTGTCTCCAAGCAAAGATTTACATACTTTATGATTACTTTATGATTTATTTACATACTTTTTTTACAGACATACTTTTATTAACAAACATTTTGTAATTGTAACACTTTTTATTATTTCTATATAGATCTACAACGGAAACCCTTCAATCGGGAATTTCCCGTGACCGAAGAAAATATTTCTTCGCTCCTTTGCTTTCCATCAGGTATTTTCGAAATTCAGTCTGCAATTTGGCAACAGTTCATACCTTCTGAATTGAATTGTATAATTACACTTCGTAATAAACTTCTGTGACCATAGGCTGTGAATTGCTACTGCCCTCTATTTTACAAGACCCGGACCATAGTCATTTATAAACTCTTCGTCGTCCATTCAGTGTCTCGTTTCTCTTCTTAATTTTGTTTGGTTGGTCGTTTTCTTAATGCTTTCCTTACTTGCTCTCTTGTGTGTGTTTGAATCTGTGTGTGCGTTTGTCGAATCATTTATATGGTAAACTACATTATTTCTCAGATAATGTCGCTACATTCTCTGTTTTGTTGTAGAGCAAACCATGCGCATGCGTGAAGATCTTCTTAACAGTAAGCTTATCAACTTTTCATTCCTTTAATACTTCATCAATATTCATACTATAAACGTTCATTAAAAAAAGATGACATACTTATATAAGTTAAACATTAATGTTAACAATACTATTATTAGTCACGTTCTGTTCCTAATAAGAGGTTGTCTTGATGGATACTGAATATCAAAACTTTGTGCGTTCATTAAAAACCAAGAAAACATGTAAACTTATTAAAGTCAAAATTTAGTATAAACCATGTTATTATTAACATTCTCTTTTCCTACACTTAGGCTATCTTGTGTTATGAAATAGTAATACCATCTCTTTGATGTTACCGAAAAACTCCATCGAGATACCTTACAGGCCTCTTATGTATTTATCTAGGTCATGGATTCAGTTTTCCCACGAGAAGTTTTTTAACTATCTTATTGAATCTTGGTACAGGGCCTTTTCCCAAAATAGATTCCATTATGTCTGTGGAACATTCGAGAAGGTTCTCTCACGTGGTATGGAAGTTTCCATAGAAAGGGGATGGACTTCCAAACTCCCAACCAATCAGGGCAGATCAGTGCCAGTGCACTTATTTTTATATCGTTAAGTTAATACAGGATGGTCAGGTCATTGGCTGCCTACTGATTATGCGCAGAGGGATTTTTATAGAAGTAAGGTATAAAAGAAAAAGGAGGTCAGAAATTTATCACTCCGTCAGCGCTCCGTGATCAGTTCGTTGCTTCGTCACCATTTCATCACTCTTTCTAATTGTTTAATTGACGGAGTCAAGTCAAGTCAAATCATTGTAATTTAGTTTTATTTGTAAAGAGAATCGACAGAGAAGAAATTATACCGAATCATTACTCAAATCCGATCTTGTCAAATTGTTTTTCTGTGAACTCATTGTTTTCTTCCGTTCGAGACATCTCCTGAAGAAGCATAAATACGGCATCAAGATACCCCAGTACCTTTCTATCGCGAGTCCCGATATAATATCACTATCGGAGGAGCCGGGCTCGTCACAATATTACATGGTGGAGGTCGGTTGCTTTCTTCAGGAACAAAACGGAAATGGAACTTTTCACAACTTTCGTTCGTTACGATCAATAACGAACAGGAGATTTTTGTTTTGGCCCGAAGACCTAACGAGGAACACAACGCATGTTCACGACCTAGCCTAACCTAAACACTCTACGAGGGAAGACGGCCTATACTAGCCTAAGCCTGTACACCGGATGCCGGAACCACTGATCTGTACGCTAACGTTAATCAACCCAGCATGCAGTTCGCGTTTGAACATTCGCGCAACCAATACGTAGAATACTACAGCTCTAAACATCAGAACTGAACATTTTCGCGATCTAAGCCTAGACTCGACCCGATGTTAACGGCGAACGAATCTGAAGTTCTTACGATATGTAGGCCTACCTGCTACTACCTACCTGCTACTACCTGCTGCTACTACTATTACTACTGCTAACCGAGGGACTTCCATCATCGTTTGCAGTTCCACTACCAGTTCTTAGTTAAACATAGGGGTGAGTGAAATCATGCCAATTTGTATCCCAACCCCTATTTGAGATCAGAGTGTAACGATAAGTTATTTTAATCGTGTCCATGTATTGCATATTTGTTATTTGTATTTAATAACGGTCGATAGTGTGTTCAATTGAGTAGAGGCTCATGTTGTATACTCGTAACTAGCCTAGGATTGTATGTGGCATCATGTCCGTCAGTGAACAGGAACTAGAGACCAAGTTTGATCAGTCACGTAGGTCAGAATCGCAAGATAATCCAAAAGAGATGAGGCAAAGATATAGTTCTCGTGATTCTCGTGGTCCTAGGACAGGTCAGAATAATAACAGGAGAAGGTTACCATATTTTAATCCTTCAATCACATGTTACTACTGCCAAAATCGAGGTCATTTTGCACAATATTGTCAAATTCGCCTAAGCCATGAAATGGAGGCTAAGGTAAACAGAGTACCAACACAGAATTTTCAGTAGGGAGCACTTATGATTGCACTCATCATACAGTGACTCCAGACAATGTACCAAGTAAGGGAAGATCGAAACGTAAAGCAAATAATATTTGGAAGAATAGTAATATTCCTAGTTCTAGATATACAGGGAACGACCGTATTGTGGATATTCAACTGGACACACGTAATTTTGTAAGAGGTACTTTACATGATGGTAAAGGAATTTCACTGTTGTTTGATAGTGGAGCAACATGCTCTATCATTTCTTCTTCTACAGTGCAAAATTCAAAGTATTTATCCTCTATACAACCAGTCTCGGTTGATGTAGTAAACCTAAAGTTGGGTAATGGTCAGTTTATTCATGCGTATAGCACGATAACATTTCAGGTCAAAATTCAAGGTCATGAATTTCAGCTTTCTGCTTTAATTGCTGCAAACCTGACAGGTATTGACTTAATATTAGGTAGTCAAACTCTGAAGGAATTGAATGGATCTTTGGACTTTACCACAAACTGTTTTAGAATTAAACAAGCCAAAGTTTTCCTTAGGCCAGTGCAGAGATTTGTTATTTACCCAGGTCAGCAAAGATACATTACTGTACAGGGACGTCTTCCACTATATGCACGAAATGCAGATATGGTTATTAAACCGTTTCCTCTAATATCTCGTATGTGTCCTTCACGAATGTTAGTGAAAATGCATAAAGGTAGAACAAAGATTCTACTAAGGAACATGGGTAATCGGAAATTTTTTCTGCATCCTTCTCGCACAGTGGCTCATTTAGATTTAGCAGATATCATTACGGTCACAGAAGACATACCTACTGATTCTCTAGATTTTCTGAATGTTATGAGAGACATCGAAAAACCGTCTCTTTTTCAAACCAATTCTAACTCTAAAGAGAATCGTGATGAAATTACACGATATAATTTACATCGTTATCCACATTTGACAGCCGATGATCCCCTGGTTTCCAAATCCGAACAGGAAATCATGAGAGAAAACATTAATTTGGAACAAAGTATTCTAAATGCTTCAGAAACAGAAAGCATATATGAATTTCTAGACTCACATAGAGATGCATTTTCTCTTTATGGTGAATTATCTCACTGTCCAAATTATGAGGCTGATATTACTCTTACTAATGACGAGCCATTTTACATACGTCCCTATAGACTTTCAGATGAGGACAAAGTCATTGTCGCCAGTGAGCTAGACAAATTAGTGCGATTAGGAATCTTAGCGGTAGGACATCAGTCTTATACCTCCCCGGTTTTCCTCATTCCAAAGAAGGGAACAAAAGACAAAAGGGTTGTCACAGATTTTCGCTACTTGAACAGTAGAATAAAACGTCTCAATCACCCATTTCCATTACTGAACGAGACTATCCGTACCATAGGGTACTCTGGAGCCAAAATTTTAGGTGTTCTTGATTTGAAGTCTGCATTC
The DNA here is from genome assembly GCF_037975245.1 of Apostichopus japonicus. Lineage (NCBI taxonomy): Eukaryota > Metazoa > Echinodermata > Holothuroidea > Aspidochirotida > Stichopodidae > Apostichopus > Apostichopus japonicus. Next base: position 12,191,722 of record NC_092568.1, read on the forward strand.
TTCTGTCTGCCACTTAGTGTTCATGCACAACAATATACAGGTATTGCTTCATTTCATGGAGGAAAGCATTATTATTATAAACGCTTACCACAGGGATTGAATTTATCTCCAGCGATCTTTCAGTCGCAAATTAATGATATTTTGGCAACGATCCCAAATTCAAATAAGTTCTGTATTGCTCATCATGACGATATTATTGTGTACAGTGCAGACAAACAATCTCACAAACAACACCTACAGGCAATTTTTAAGGTTTTAATGGACAATGGATTGAAAATCTCTCCGAAAAAGTGTAGCATTTTTCAAAATTCAGTCCGATATATGGGACATTTGCTCTCAATAACCCCAAAAGGTGAGGCTTGTATCCAACCTTTACATGATAGATGTGCAGCGATCAGGAACACACCGAAACCACACAATGTTAAGTCAGTAAGACGATTTGTAGGTGCAGTTAATTATGTGGCTTCATTTTTCCCAAATATTCAAGCACTATTGAGACCATTACATCATTTGAGTCGTAAAAGAAAGGAATTTAAATGGACAGAGGAACATCAGAGTGCATTTCAAAGTATTAAAGAGTTGTTGTGTAATCCACCTATATTGCATATGCCACAGAAATATGGTCGTTTTGTATTATATAGCGACACATCACGAGTAGCAACAGGATCATACCTGACACAAAGAGTTAATGGCAAAGAGAATATTATTGCATATTACTCTAAGATATTACCACCAGCATGTCAGAGGTATAGTGTCACTGAATTAGAAATGATGGGTCTATTTATTAATGTGACAGCATTCAAACATTTATTGCAAAATGTAGAATTTGAGGCATATGTTGATCACTCAGCCATTGTTGAATTGTTTAAGTCAAAACAAGAACCAGCAACTACACGCTTACGTAAACTTCTGTTCAAATTGTCAGAATATACATTTCAGGTTGGTTATAAGAAAGGCTCAGAATTGGTTTTGGCGGATTATTTGTCAAGAGCACCACAGGAATTCCACTCTGAAATAGATCAGGTTGCTCAAGAGGTCAGTTCTTATGAGGATTTTTCAACTCCACCTAAGGAGACATTTAATCCAATCATGACAAGGTCAAAGGCAAGGTCAATGGGAGTCAAAGTTCCAGATTTATTTCCGAATAGAGTCACTAAGGAGTCTAAGCAGGATTCCCCAGCCAAAGAATCAACAAATAGAGTTGAAAGGACATCCGTTCCTAAGGCAACACATTCTAGTGATCATGTTACACAGAGACCACAACCTGAGTCACAAAAGATGACTACACCAGTAATTTCTACTGACAAGAGAGAAACAAATATTCAAAGGCCTACTATTACTATGCCGATTGAAAATAGACATACATTTAGTCCTGATGTATTAGTTGTGCCAAATTTTACAAGTGTTTCTCAACCTTCAGAGCCAAGATTAGTGGATCAGAATAGACATAGAGTGCAAGAGGTAATCAGAGAACCACCACCAGAATTATTTGTTCAGCCAAAGCCAGTCATAACAAACATTGATCATTTGGTTACAGGGCACATCCCAAAACAAAAGGAATTGAATAAAGTCATGAAGGCAATTCAAGGAAAGCTGATCAAAAACTATGATCTGCCATTTGATGTAAAGGAGTTGCAAATTCAACAACAAACTTGTCCTTACTACAAACCAATTTATGATTTTCTTGCACACGACATTATTCCAAGTAATGTTAAGCATGCTAGAACTGTTCGTTCTCAAGCAGAGGATTATTTGTTATGTAATAGTTTGTTATTCAGGATATTTTTGCATGAGACTAATGATGCTAAGATGACTCTTCAGTTAGTCGTACCTGAGACTATGGTAGAACCAATAATATCTCGATATCATGATGACTTGTTAAGTAATCATCAGGGTGTAATGCGTACATATTTGACCATTAGACAGCATTTCTATCTGCGCAATATGTTTCAACGCATCAGTAATTATATTCAGGCATGTCTCCGTTGTCAAGAATTCCGTAAGAAACCGGACAAATTGAGACAATATCATGCTCGCATTCCTGATTCTTATCGTCCTTTTGACAGACTTAGTTTGGATTTCAAGACTATGCCCACAACGGCTACAGGATTTAAACATTTGATGGTTGTTTGTGATGAGATCACTAGATTTGTTGTATGTGTTTCTCTTAAGACGCTTGATGCTGAGACAATATGTGAAGCATTATTGCAGAGGGTAGTTACAACCTTTGGTCCACCGTCTTGTATCATAAGTGATGCGGCAGCTTCTCTTACAGGAAAATTAGTGGAGCTCTTAAGTAAAGCTTTAGGCATTGAACAAAAGTTCATCAGTGTAAGCAATCATGGAAGCTTACAGGTTGAAAGACACATTCAGACTCTTTCAAATTTCCTCAAAGTGAACTTAAATCAGTTTGGTACGGATTGGGTACGATTTGTCCCAACATCAGCCTATGCATATAACACATTTTCCTCTCCTCAGTTAGGTAGCTATAGCCCATTTGAACTTGCATTTGGACGTAAGCCGCCAAATCTTACAAATTTATCATTCAATCCAATGGCAGGATTATCACAATCTCATGGAGAATATGCTGCATTGTTAAAGAAACGATTTGATCATTTGTCAAGGGTAATGTTGGTCTTACAAAAGAAGCAACAAGATGCTCAGAATGTTAAGATAAGTGCAAAACTGGACAAAGGTGCAATTTATTCAACGGGTCAATTAGTTTATCTGTATAAGCCAACGTCTTCCTCCTTGACTGCAAACTCTCGCAAAATTGCTGCAGAATGGTGTGGACCACTAGTGATACATCAAGTTTTGGATAGGACTCATTATTTGTTGGCCACTCTCAAAGGAGAAATTCTTAGTGATGTATTCAATTATAACAGGCTTAAACCATGTTTTGTAAGAGCATCTTCTGAAACTAAGAATATCACCAACATTCAGAAATTGCGAAATGTCTTGAAAACAAAGGGTTCATCAAGTGAAAAGGTTGCACGAATGCGAAATGTTTTGAGTAGTAACACTTCTAATGCAGAAAATGTTAATGTCATGCAAGATGCACATATTGAGTTTCATGATGAGTTTGGTAACATTTTGCCAGGGGTAACTTCAGATCACATCATGTGTCTTGTGACCACTAAGCCAATGAATGTTGCATCCTTTTTAGAGAATAGAGCACATAATGAAGGATTAGCACTTCCATATCCTTCCATCAGAGATAGCATATTAAGGCAAAAGAAAGTTTTTGCAAATGCTCCACAAGGAGACATGAAGGTCCAACGTGCTAGATACAAATTGGGTGAATTACAGGTTCTGGTCACCTATCAGACACCATGTTTTCCAACAGGCTTTAAGAGTCATGATTTTTGGTGGAATGTAGGAAAATATTCCAACACAGGGGAAATAATAAATTTTCTCCATGAAAAGGGATTGAACATTACAGGCAGTCCAAGCAGGATGTTGCAAACATTATATGGTTAGTACAGTATAACTGCATATTGCTTTAAGTTCAGATGAACAGGTGTTTTACCCACGATTGTATGAATGGAATGCATCATGGCATTTACCTGCATACCTATTAAGTGGAAGTCATTGTACTATATGGTGTAACAGTATAAGCTTTATTGTTTAAAAACGCCACTAAGTGACCTAGTTTCATCTTTTATAACAAATGTGTAATGAGTATACCTTATTTCTCCTTATGAATTCGTTCAAACGTTTACCCGGCAATTAGAACATATCCGGAATATTAGCAACATGGGTTTTCATATATTGAGAAATATTTTAAGGATATTTACATTGCATTATTTATGTTATATTGAAAGCTATTCAGAGACAGCATTGAAGATATGCAACTTTTGCTCACAGCAACAGTTATCGAAGCAAATGAAAGTATAGATCTTTTGAGGAAGTTATGTATATATTTTCTTTTCCTCAAATATTCATGCGAAAGTTTAATTTCATCATGAAGTTTAAAAGTCAAGATGTTAAGTATTATGTAAATTTGAAGAAAGATTTGTTGATGTCATAGTCTATGGAGTCTCTTTTATGGTATCGAATATCTAGTACTTTGGTACTTTACTAGACTATCATTCGGAGTGCATACCTAGGGTCACCATGCTATCGAGTCACATTTTGTTGATTTTCTTGAAGTGGATGTATATGATTCACAAGGTTTCAAAGCGGTTTTGAAACTATGCCTTCATTAAAGAGGAGGTTTTGTAAATGAGTTTGTAATATTTTAAGGTTCTTTTTTTGTGTACGAATTTTTCATGGAACGCTGAGGTGTTCTGTTCAGTTAAAAGATAACTAAGTCAAGTTTTCTCTGATCTCTCCCCAAATCACGGCATGATTTCACTTTTGATATAAATGTATTATTGATGTATGAAATGCATAAATGTATTTTGTTAAAAGAGATACTGCATATTTTGCTGTGTCATGTAACTTTAAGATATCTTAATGATATATATATATATTTTTTTTTAGATTACATCATATGATGTCATCAATATTGAAGAGGTACACAAAAATTTCATGGAGATAGTGTCAATGTATAGAACATATGATCATTTTAATAATTCGTAACCAAGATGTTAACCTTTGAGATATATGAAGACCATTTATTGAAGTCAATGAATATTAGTGAATGTGCTTACAGTACTCTACCTTCTTGAGATAATGATAAGTTAAAGCGGTATGATGTTAAAATTTTGGAGTATCCAAAAATTTTAAAAGATTGAGGGGGATGTTATGAAATAGTAATACCATCTCTTTGATGTTACCGAAAAACTCCATCGAGATACCTTACAGGCCTCTTATGTATTTATCTAGGTCATGGATTCAGTTTTCCCACGAGAAGTTTTTTAACTATCTTATTGAATCTTGGTACAGGGCCTTTTCCCAAAATAGATTCCATTATGTCTGTGGAACATTCGAGAAGGTTCTCTCACGTGGTATGGAAGTTTCCATAGAAAGGGGATGGACTTCCAAACTCCCAACCAATCAGGGCAGATCAGTGCCAGTGCACTTATTTTTATATCGTTAAGTTAATACAGGATGGTCAGGTCATTGGCTGCCTACTGATTATGCGCAGAGGGATTTTTATAGAAGTAAGGTATAAAAGAAAAAGGAGGTCAGAAATTTATCACTCCGTCAGCGCTCCGTGATCAGTTCGTTGCTTCGTCACCATTTCATCACTCTTTCTAATTGTTTAATTGACGGAGTCAAGTCAAGTCAAATCATTGTAATTTAGTTTTATTTGTAAAGAGAATCGACAGAGAAGAAATTATACCGAATCATTACTCAAATCCGATCTTGTCAAATTGTTTTTCTGTGAACTCATTGTTTTCTTCCGTTCGAGACATCTCCTGAAGAAGCATAAATACGGCATCAAGATACCCCAGTACCTTTCTATCGCGAGTCCCGATATAATATCACTATCGGAGGAGCCGGGCTCGTCACAATATTACACTTGATCTCACGCTTCAAGACCAGCTAAAACTCTACCCTGACTTTGGGCTGGCAAACCTTGAAGGTGAGTTATGAACTTGAGATCTTATATTGAAATAAATACACATATGATTATTATTTAACTATTAGAACACGAACAGGTGGTTAGACTATTTCAAAGACAGTATGATAGTTTTAGTTTTCTTTTCATTTATCTTAAGTTTAGTTATTATTATTTCTTGGTCCACAGAGTGCCTCCTTCACAGACTTTCTTCAAGTATTCCTCTCGATCACAAGAACGGTAATTTACGCTTACATAAATCAGTTTTATCAAGTGTAAGAAAGATCAGACTATTCATGAAACATGTTATCCGTGTTCAACTAGTTAAACTGAATTTAATATTTATACTTTCAGATCCTGCGAGAATCTATTTTATTGCAAATTCCTGTGACTTTGGGATCATTTCTTTACCTCGAAGTGAGTTTGATTGTTTTAAGCAAGATCTCATTGAATGTGTTCATTTTTTTTACTAAATTTGATAGAATTCTAATTAACTACTGGGTCTTTGTATTATCCGCATACCCTCTCTATATACTCACAAGCCCCTCATCCAACGCTCTTTCTTACCTTTCCTTACCTCCTCTCCACACATTTCACTGACATGCTCTTCTCTTTCAGTCACTCCCTTTCCCCTCTACACTTCCCTTCTGACTGAATGTTGAAGCACTTTCACTGTGACTAAAATTACTTGCATGTATTAAGTGTGAAGTGGTCTTAGTAGGTGCAACAATTAAACTCTTAATGTGATTTCACATAAACTTGCATTTAATAGAATTAAACCTATGACCCTGAAAACGAGTCTTATTTAGTGACATATCCAGAAGAACAAGTTCCTACTGATGTAAGAGGAGTAGCGGCCTTATCCCCCCTCCCTCACCCCTTACCCCATTACATATTATTACCGGCAATGTTGTATCTTCATTAAGCTCCAAAATAAGCATCAACATTTTTCTTGCATGTTTAAACTTTTAATAGTCGAGCAGTACACGACCCCTGCTGCCTTCGAGAAGCATCAACAAGATGATACTACCTCTACCTGGTCTGGTAAGATATATTTTGGTTCCATTCAGTACTTCATAATTTTCGTGACTTTGTTATATTATAAACGATATGTTTTTAGTGAGATGCATGGCACTTCAGTAAAATAATTTGGTTTATAGTTTATCGCCAATAAGTAATCAAAAAGGGAAGGAAATCAAACTCTCGTTGTCAAAAAAGTGGTTATATCTTTATATTTAAAAGTTTAGCCAATTTTATTCACGCTGCAGATATTCAGGGCCAACACACTCAACAGACCACAACAACGAGATATGAAGGTAAAGTAACACTCACTGTAGTCGGTAGGCTATAATATATGGTTATACTATATTGAAGCATTTAGGTATATCTTCTTTTTCAAGACTGTATGTAAGGGGGGGGGGCGGTCACTTGTGGAAGTCTCTGCAGTACCGTATTAAATATTTATCAGTAAATAAAACAGTTTGACGAGAAAAGTCACATTTTCGCTTTTCAGGTTACACCCTGACTTACTACCAGTACACCTTCAAAAGTTCAACTGGTGAGTATTGAGTGAAATTGGATTAAGTATTGTGCGCAAGAAAAGACAAGTTAATACTAAACTGATTTGAATAAAAAAATATTAATATTAATCTTTCACTTCGTCAATAATTTCGACTCAAGGGATAATAAACCTGAGATTTATGCATTGAAAGTCTTCTTGGCTGTTTAAAAATATAACATTATTTGAATCTCTTTCAGGCCCTGATCAGATGCAAAACACCGAGGAAACTCTAACAGGTGAGAAATATAAATTGTTTGTTAACACATCACAGAGTTTTGATTGATTTGAGAAAAAAAAAATTATTACTTCGAACTGCTTTTTTCATATTCCTTTCAGATCCAACCGGTAACAAGACAGCTACCAAATACATGTACTATTGGACTGGTAAGTGTTGTCATATTGTATCACATGTTCTTGCTGGGGTGTTTCTCTTTGAATGTTCATTTGGCGAGGGGGGGGGGAGGTGGGGGTACCTTATGCTCAGTTTAGACTGTATCATCTGGGGGTAAAGAATGGGATAAACAGTGGTGTGGGAAGGATTACTTATATTATATTACATTATTGACTTACAAGAAGTAAGCATATATCCTTAACGTCATCGACACTGTGACTTTTTCTGTGAGTTTATTGTTTCAGCGATATTAATGGATTCCTCTTTCTTTTCTCTGACAGATGGGGTGTCTTCATACCAACTGAAGGCGAATAAGATAACAACTCAAACCGAAGGTTTGTTATTTCAAATATATAATAATAATAATAATAAGGAGCCATGAATATCAAATTACAATTTATCTTATATATTAAGTATTCTTATACATTAATAATTCTTTTTATTGCCTATTAGTCTGTCATATTATGATGTTAAGTAATATATTCTGTGTTTACAGACGGACAAACTATCACCCATACACAGGACATTCAACAGTGTGATTACTCTGGTGAGTAACCTACTGTCCATTATTTTATCATTATTTATTATTTTAGCAATTACTAATTTATTTATTATTTGAAACGATCATAAAATATAATTAGACAAAAGATTGTGTTAAGCAAATTTCCTCACCTTTCCACCAGCCCACCACCCTACTCTTCATCACTGTACAAAACATAATCGTGGAAGTTGTAACGCACACTGCTTCAGTATAATATCGATACGGTTACATTTGTAAATATAAAATAATCCATAATTTGTTGTAAATTACTCTCCTCGTTCACAGTTTTTGGGATTGGTAAGGAAGATCTAAGCCACATCACTGATAACACTCTAGTAGGTAAGTAGCTATATATCTCCGTCATTGATATACATGCATTGTTATACGATCGCACAGCGATAGAAAGAAATACGTTCCTTTGATAATGTCGTGAATACTTATATAACCTTCCTCTTGTCAATTTATCATTGTTGGCTGTTATAGTTTATGGAACGCCACCCACCCAGTATAATTCACAAATTTATTATTTTGTTCCCTTCTTATTTTAGCTGGAAAGCAAACAACAATAAACAAACAATTCAGTTTACAGACCAGTAGTAGTGGTGAGTTGGATTTATTTATATAAAATATGAATGAAATGAATCATAATCTAACGCGATCTCCTTTTCTTAAAGCTAAAAGACTTCTCTCGTATATTGAAGTTACTTCATCTTTCTTTGTTCTTTATGTTGTTATATTACAATAGTTTCGGATTAAATCGCTGCGGACCGAAAATATATGCACTATATGTACTACAAACAGTTTGCATGTAAAGGATCAAACTAAGAACACAAGATCCGGATGACAATAAAGAGGTTTTACAAATTGTTGTTTTGTAATTAACTTGATTTATCGATCTGCTCTTCTTAAAGTAAAAGCACTTCAAAAGATAAATAATCAAGTTTTACTTCAAAACTCGTATTTTAAAGTTATTTTATCTTTATTTATTGTAATGTTCTTTAATTACCATAGTTTGGTATTAAATTTGCTACACTGACCGAAAATATATGCACTATATGTACTATGAACAGTTTTTCTGTAAAGGATAAATATACGAACACATGAACCGGATTGCAGTAAAGAGGTTTTACAAATTGCAATCTTTGTAATGAAATTGCTTTAAATCTTGTATCCTCAGACGGGACATCATGTCAGACTCAAACTCAGAGTGGCTCGGAGGAAACTGTATCAGGTATGATTTAGTAAAAACCGTTAACCTTCATGTCTAAGCTATCTTTATGTAAACTAATATTGACGAAAATATAGTCTTATTTTGCAGTAAATGTCAAGAAAAACAGTTTAACCTTTCACACTCTTGTTTCTATTGTTTCATAATGCTATGTACCTGCTGTATCAGGTACGGTAAATGAAAAAAAAAAATTGTAAATCACTTGAAGTGAGAAACATTTTGTATTAAAGATTGTGTCCCGAGGCTTGCAGGTATCAAAATATAATAATTACTTCTAAACCTTTTGTATTTGCTTCCAGATGATGACGTCACAACTACAGTATATCAGGATCAGCGAATCTCAACTGGTGAGTGACGTTTATCAGAAATAATATTGATTCAGTCATTTAGTGATATATTACAGTTAATATTCATATCATAATAAATTAATATCGAAATATTCAGTTACTCTGAGGATCGTGAATCTCTCAATATTTATAAACATAGATCAATAAATTTATGATACCCTCGCGCTTGTACCGATATATATCCCATCATGGTCAAGGGGATATCACAGTAGGCTATATTATACGTTGTTGGTGTTGCTTTGTTCATTTTCTTTTTAGTAGTGCCCTTCTAATACCATATCCTTGTCTTATATATAGATGGAGTTTCATCCACTGTAGTGACGTCATCAAACCAATCGACCCGCACAGGTAATTATGAATCGATTATGCAAATATACGTAAACGGTACTCTTCTGTAGGAGTTTGTATCTCTATTAAAGTTAAGGGTTCATCTAAAAAGCGAGAAAAACATTCTAATGCAATCCTGTAGTCATTCATTGTATAAATTTCGGGGAGGGGGGGATTTCTTGGAGAGGGGCAGGCAGAACCTTTCTAAAGGCCAAGTCCTGACAATTTAAATATCGTGTTTATATCTCACGATGTTTCCTTCCTTTGTTCTCAATTATAGGCCGATTGAAAACAAATAAATTTATTTTGTATTTTCTTGTTCATAGATGATACTTACTACAGCCACAGTTTGTTGGAGACGACTACGAATGGTAATAATTTACTCATTTTAATTGGGCGATATATGTAACGCCATGTATAGCCATTCATAGCATTTATATTATCAATATTACACAAAACAACAATTGTAACAAATATTGACAGACACATCACGAAGATTGAATTTTCTTAAGTCGTTCGATCGAAATATTAAAATTCCCTGCGAAGTATGCTATCGGTTATCGAGATATAGGAATTACATGAAAATTATATACAATCATACTTAGAAGTATTTTTCTTACATTTATCGATGAGAAGTATACGCATGCGTCTTTATTTTAGCCGTTTGATGAATGTTTATGGAGCAACTCGGTGTAACAGTCTGTCCTTTGCAATAATTATTAAATTGTTTATTTATTTTACAGATGGAAGTTACGAATACCAGGCTGAGGAGATAGACCTACGACAATCAGGTTTGTATATTTACTTCAAAAGATTTCATTTATTTAAATTAAGTACGTTATTCTGTACCAAAAGTTTAACTATTGATTGGACTTTTACATATATATGATTATTTTACACACGTTTACCATGGCTATTTCTTGAGCTACATCAGCAGACGTGCACATGATTTCAAATATGGGGGGGGGGGGGGGGGTTCATTGCTATATTTGCCCAGACTGATTTACGTAGGGACATGACCGTAGAATGGACAGAGGCAGATCAAGTGTTCTTAAAGGAAGGGGTGTTGCCATGTGGTACGTGTTTGAAGCCGACTCCCGAATAACTATTAAATTTGCAGACAACAAAATAAATGATGCTTTCTGTGGTATATTTAGACTAAATATTATGTCTATAATTCGATCGAACGCAAGTTTTGTGCTTATAAATACTTTTGAATTTTTGAGTGAGTCTGAAAAGTTCACCCCATATCCCCTGGTTCTACACCTCGGAACGTCAGTGGGCCAACAAGAGTGGTGTTATTCTTTTCCGACCGAATATCCCCTTACTGAGGCTTCCTCCCACTGACTATGGAGGAAGGGGCCATCCCCACCCCCCCCTACTCCGGGCAAGCCACTGAGTTATATTATATTTCCTTCATCATTAAAATATCTTATAGTTAATGAAAGCAATAACGTCTGAACAAGGTTTCTTTATCGAATACAGATTTTAACTAGTCATATTGACCTTTGACCTTGACATGACCATCCTCTTATTTACCAACAGACGGTTTGTTCTTCATCAAACAAACCTACCCAGCAGGGAAAGGAGACGACGTGTTCACTAATGGTATGATACATGTTTACATTATCAATATACATTATTAGATAATTAAAATGAGTAAATATCAATTTAGTGACATTTTTATCACTGAATGGAATACGTCACGCGTTTACAATACTGTGCGGTATACGTAACATAGCATTTTATAGAACACTTATATATACTGTATCACTTTTCTTCAGTTTCAAAGGCAGCTATGTTATAAGGGACGAGTCCCTAATGCGGACCTAAACTGTAAATACTTCTTCGTTTCAAATTCCAGACTAATATAAGTAATAATTTGATTATTCATGGACCGTATAGTTACAAGAACTTCTTCTGCCCAATTTATTTTTTGGGTGTCATCCTTCTTGTTTTTATTTCGTTACAGATGATCGTCACCTTTACCTGCAGTGCTGATGACTTTTACCCCTTGGGGTAGGGGTGGGGTGAGCCAGTGCGGTACGTGAAGGGTCGGGTGCTGTTGAGTAACAAAGTCCCATATCCACTGGTTGGATGTCGAAGAAGCTTGATCTCTGTCCATCCATACTACATCAGATCACTGGCCGGATGTGATTCCTTGGTAACCATGACGTCATCAACTTCCTATCACTCATATTGATATATTCAGCTATGCTTTGTTTCGCAATGTGTTTGTTTCGTTGTAATCGTCAAATATATCGTTTGTATCCGTAACATTAAAGCATCGGTTATTTTCTGTTTATTTACACGTTAGATAACCAAGGGATAAGGTAAAACGGGGCGGGGCAGTGGCTTCCATTAGACTCGTAGGTAAACTATGGCAATGGATAATAAACATATCACATTTCGGGTCACAGCCTTACTGTTATTACTTATGTTACAAGTTTACGCTAGCGAAGTGCAGACTGGCATATACAGTATATTGTCGTTCTCCGCGTCCATTTATTCGAGAGCCCAATTAGCATTGACAATTCACTTATACATATTTAATAGTTTTGATTATAATATAAAAAAGCCGATAACCTTGGCAGTCCAGTTTCACAAAGGATACCTTGCATTTATAAATCTAAATTTCTTATGGTAGTTGATACGTAAGAAACACGTCATTGTGGTCACTCAGTAGCGTTATCATTCAGTTACTCGGAGGGAAACAAGGATCCGCGTTTAGACTGTCTGTCGTGGTAACGACCCGTGACACTGAGACCAGGCTGTCAATATTACAAATGACATTAAGACGTTCACCTCTCTAACGTGGATAGTTTATGAAATTGTAGAGTGAATCCTGATTTTGCGCAGTGGTGCTCTCGTGAAAATGTTACTGGATTTCATTTGAATGACTTAAATCTGAATCACGCACAGAAAACTAAACTTAGTTATCTATCGTCCCTTTTCCCTATACGTATCACACTGTGTTACACGTTTTCTCAAGGGTGGGAAGGCAAGCACTATATCCTTCTCCGTTCGGACATCAAACCACAACCGCATAATGTACATTTCTTTATCTATGCTCACAGTTTATATATGATGTATATATATATATATATATATATACTGCTTAAAATCAAGTACTGGCGTTGGACTCGGTTGCTCCTTTTCACAAATAAGCATGACATATTAACACAAAATCGTTCTATAGTCTGCCTAATGTAGCGAAAACGCCAGAACTATTACATAAATAAAAAAACAATAATAGCAAACGCAAGACTTCCCCGGAAAGTCATTCAGCATAATCAAGGGCGTAGGAACCAGGTGGGCTGGGGGCGCCAGCCCCCAGTGAACTAATGGGGGCTGAAGTATCATTCCGCCCACCCCCCATCCTCGCTTCGCAAGTCAGAAAACCCCTTTTTCATTCCTAAATGAAAAAAAATCATTTGGAGCACCAAATTGCATAAAAGGCCAGGTGAAAATGAAAAATTATTTACAAAATTGAGTGGGTGTTGAAGTATGCTAAATTGCACCAAATTGCATCTGAGGCCACCTGGAAATGCAAAATATTTCCAAAGGAGAGGGGGACACTTCCTCCCCTTAAAATAGGGACCTAAAATATGGCAAGAACTTTATCAGGGATGTATGTTAAACATCGCTGTAACACAAAGTTGTATTATTAGAGAGATTTTAAAAGTGTTCAATTTTGACTCAAAAGTGTTTAAAACCACAAGGCTATAGACTTAGATCACAAATGCTCTTTCTCTTACGCTCTCAAAATATGCATGGATGGAATTCCATTAAAATCATTGAACTTTTCAACTGTAGACAGAACAGAAACGTACCCACTCATATATGTCGGATTAAGCAGTTTGTAAGAAAGGAGGAAGCTTCAAAGTACATCATTTAAATTAAGTCTTTATTTAACCAGATGGTGGAATGTTGGTAAAATGTCATTTTACAGTTACCAGTTTCTCAGACTATTGATTAAGATCAACACGTTAAATGTCTAAACCTAATATCTAGACCTTTTGGACTATCAATCCTCTCTCGAATTAGAATGGTATTAATGAACTTGACGCCATAATCACGTGGTTCCAGTCTCCATGTAAGGACACTGGGTTTGAGAGGTCAATAAAGTTGTCAAATTGTCTTACTCTGGCTGCATCTTTTCTTTCTAAAACGTACAATCGCCGGAAAGTCCCAGTAAACTTATGCCACTTTCCAAGTAAATGACACCCTTCCGTAAAGGTGTTTCTACCTGAATCAAACGGGGCAGGGGAAAATTAAGATTTGCCTGCTCTGCCCTCCTTTGAAATGAAAGAATACGTCACTACTTAATTGCCTACAATTAACGAATAAACATTCCCATACTTCCCTCTACTCGTGCAATTTTGACCGGTCTGTTAGGGGTTGAAGGTTTTTTTTCTATATTGATTGTCCATAGATGATATTTTGTGCAACATTATGGGCATGTTTTGAAGGGAATTTATTATTCAAATTCTGAACAAATAATGGACTTAATACCATGAAAAGTGGGGCTGACGGGTATTGTGGACCATTACGTAGTATTACATACAAAAGCAATGATCCACAGGAGATGCGATGAGGTCGAACATGATGTGTGACTGGTGACAATCTTGAAGAAGGTTATGGATGGAAAAAAAACTATTGGGAATAACTTGGTTTTCAGGCAAAAGTGTAGATCTGGTTGGTCATTTTCGAGCCCGAGAAGTACCATTTCCGGTGATCTGGAGGGCTACCCAAACCAGAAATTTTCTTGTACGCTGCGCGCCAACCGATTGTGGCGCTCCGCTTAGATAGTAATATACTAAATATCACGAAGCGCGCGAACAATTTTGAAGATGAAGGTTGCTACGCGCCTGCACCCAAGCAAATGCCCCCCCCCAATATTTGAAACAAATCGCCGCCCCTGCACACGACGTACTGAACTTAATACTGACTTCGTAAGTGGGGGGGGGGGGGGCTATACACGCAAATACCACAGTTTCAGAGGATCGATAAACACATCGAGTCACTTGCGGACTAAACAAAGTCTTGTATTCTAGACGAATTCCCGATCCCCGTGTTAAATCTACTTGCATAAAGTCACATGTAGTTAACGTGTTTGACTTAATAAGTATTGTCCCTCCCTCATTCAAAATGGTCTTGAAATGTGAATAGGTATTGTTTGTTGAAATTTCAGGCTTAATCCCAGTTCTTGATCGTCTGCATAGAATATAGTTGTAAAGGGAGACAACTTACAGCAAGAACTCTCTTGCGAGCATAATCTTAAGCAAGCTCAGCATATGAATAGGAAGATTTCACGGAATCAGTTTTTCTTTTTACTGCTTGCTTCGAAATCATCAATATATCGGGGCATAAGCCTATTGTACATTTACGTCTTGAAAGGAAGCGACATTCTTGCTGCTTGTTGTAATGTGAACAGAGACAAGCCTTGGCTTCTTGTTAATAAAGATGTTCAGATCCGTTGTTCTAATGACAGTAAAACAGGATGAATAGAGATTTCGTTGAAGGCAGTGTCGTTCACTGTTACCAATATATTGTATCCAACCAACAATATCAATTTAAGATCGTAGAAAGTTAACTCGTCAAATGGTTCAGTGGGTAGAGCAGTGGACTGGTAACCTGATGAACTGAGTTCGACTCCATCAATGATTATACACGTTTAAATATTCTTTTTCTCTTTCAGCAGTCCACGCTGAAGTCTTGATATATTAATTCAACCCTATAATTTACTAGCTGATGTGATGGCCGATGCTATAGAGGGTGACGAAAGACACATTCCTCGTCGGTCGTGTAAATCGTGGCTAGGGTTCAAGACAGGCCTCTGGCGATAATACCTCTGGCTGTGGCATGGTGCTTTTTTGTGGCCTAGGATCCCGTACCATGTCTCCCTTGTTGTCGCAAAAAAACCCGGGGGGATGCGCAGAGGGTCGGTCAAATCGACCAGAAGCGTACTAGGTGGCGTGCGTGAATCCTTGCCTTTGGCCAGAGGTGGTGACATTCTCTGCGACCGGCATGCTTGCAGCCACCGTCCACTGAATATGTGGCCCGATGAGGCGCTATTCTCCTAAAAGTGAATCTACGGATGCCTTTAAGCGCCATATTATTATTTCATATTAAAAAACACCCTGTTTCAAACTAGCGCCATCGATTTCCTTAAAAGCAGTTTTTTTTTCTTGTTAGCCTAAACGAATGTTCCAGAAATTAAGTAAATTTAACGATACATATCTTGAAAAATACTGGAATAGCTACAGAAACATTATTGGACTCAAAGTTGTCTGTTTTCTTTGTATTATAACATACCAAGACTCAAATTCTGCCTTATTTATTATTTAATTATTTAAGTGAGTTATCAAGTAACAGCAAAATGTACCTGCCGATCATTCTCCCGTGATTGATTACCGGGGATACTTTTTAAAGAAAAGTCACCCAGGAAAGAACCTGGGCATAGCCACTCATCGATCTTGTAGACAGAATTATATACTCTCACTCATACGCAAAATGGGAGCAGGGACATCCAGCAGGCAAGCAGGGAGAATCCCCTGCTAGGGAGAATCCCCTGCTAGTGAGGAGGGAAACTTCGCCTGACCTCTACCAATCGTAGTTCATGTGATTGAAAGATTGAAAACAGGTGTGCCAAGGTTGTATCATTCCCTTTTCTAATGTCTAATGTCGTTAGTTTTAAATCCATAGAAAGGATATAGCAGCATATAGCTCTGTTATGATTGTATAAAGTGTATTTTTTCAGAGGGAATTTCTTATAAGAATGCTTTCTCTTTTAGCTTTCCTTCCATTTCATGGCGGTTAGTTCTTGGGATCAATGTAATCTCTAATCCTCCATGACTTGAAACGGAATACAAAGAATTTTTCTATAGTTCACATATTCTCATTGGTTCTTCCTTCCTTTTGACACTTACAACACTTACAATTCTTTCTAACATGATGTTCTTTTCTTTTAAAGATTAAATTTGTTGCATGAATAAATTTGGGTCAGGTGATGAATTTCAAGTTAGTTAGGGGGGAGGGGTCTCCGTTGGCCCATATTCTAATTAAATATGATGGTCCCATCCAATTTTGCATGTTTTTGATGATAAGATATATTTGCCTCAAACCGTATGAATTGAGCGTGACAAAACTGCTTGTTACCCAATGGCGATATCAGATCCTAATACAAGACGATACCATGGGTACGTACTAAGGTTACCCAATTTAACTAGCTTCGTTTATACCTTTCATGCTTAACCTGATTTTTGTCATGTCACGCCTATTTCAATGATACAACATATTTTGTTAAACAGAGTTCTGGATGAAAGACAAATAATAAATTCTTATTAATTTCTTATTTAATTCTTATTAAATAATAAATTCTTATTAATAGAGTTCTGGATGAATTATGTCAATTATTTCAAACCAACACTCTATGAGAGGTGACGCAAATACCTCTTTTCAAATCAATAGAAGGGGGAAACTTAATTTTATTCCGCTTGTTTATTTCTTTGTTATAGAGATCTGATCTGAGGTACAATTTTTCAGGGTTCCGTAACTTATCGGCAAATGAAATGAGAAGGAGAGGCGGCGGTGAGGGGAGAGTAACTACGACCTTGAAAAGGTTGCTAATGCCTCCTATAACTTATGCTTTATAGAGATTTTAGCTGCTGATAGAGTCGACCGCATGTCAGAGTGTTGACTTGTATTGCACATATAAAAGCCATAAAAACACCCAAACCCCGTGCTCGTCACCGTACCTTCCTCATTACCATTCAGTCTTTCAAAATGCAACAATTGTAAACAACGTTGGCTGATAATAGATCAAAATTTGATACTTATAAAGATGATTCTAATATTTTGTATTAAACTATAAATACACGTTGGGGGGGGGGCTTTACACTCAACTACCGCAGTTTCAGAGGATCAATAAACACATCTAGTCACTTGCGGACTAAACAAAGACTTGTATACTAGACGAATTCCCGATCCCCGTATTTCCCAAATCTACTTGCATAAACTCAAAACCCTTTGAATTCTGTCTCCGTTTTCGAATTAATGTACTATTTCCAGCCATTCAGATACCTAAATAAGATTAGTCACATGTAGTTAACGTGTTTGACTTAATAAGTATTGTCCCTTCCTCATTCAAAAAGGTCTTGAAATGTGAATAGGTATAGTTTGTTGAAATTTCAGGCTTAATCCCAGTTCATGATCGTCTGCATAAAATATAGTTGTAAAGGGAGACAACTTACAGCAAGAACTCTCTTGCGAGCGTAATCTTAAGAAAGCTTTTGTGAATAAGAAGATTTCACGGAATCAGTTTTTCTTTTACTGCTTGCTTCGAAGTCATCGATATATCGGGGCATAAGCCTTGTACATTTAGGACTTGAAAGGAAGCGATATTCTTGCTGATTGCAATGTAAACACGAAAATTGGAGCGTGAGCTTCTTGTTAATAAAGGTTTTCAGATCCGTTGTTCTAATGAGAGTAAAACAGGATGAATAGAGATTTCGTTGAATGCAGTGTCGTTCACTGTTACCAATAGATTGTATCCAACCAACAATATCAATTTAAGCTCGCAGAAAGTTAACTCATCAAATGGTTCAGTGGGTAGCGCAGTTGACTGGTAACCTGATCAACTGAGTTCGACTCCATCGATGGTTGGTTATACACGTTTAATATTTCTTTTTTTATTTCAGTAGTCGACGCTGGGGTCTTGATATATTAATTCAACCATATAAATTACTAGCTGATGTGGTGGCCGATGCTGTAGAGGGTGACGAAAGAATCATTCCTCGTCGGTCGTGTAAATCGTGGCTAGGGTTCAAGACAGGCCTCTGGCGATAATACCTCAGGGTGTGGCATGGTGCTTTTTTGTGGCCTAGGATCCCATACCATGTCTCCCTTGTTGTCGCAAAAGAACCCGGGAGGATGCGCAGAAGGTCGGTCAAATCGACCAGAAGCGTACTAGGTGGCGTGCGTGAATCCTTGCCTTTGGCCAGAGGTGGTGACATCTCTGCGACCGGAATGCTTGCAGCCACCGTCCACTGAATATGTGGCCTGATGAGGCGCTATTCTCCTAAAAGAGAGTCTACGGATGCCTTTAAGCGCCATATAATTATTTTATATTTTAAAAAAAAAACTGTTTCAAACTAGCGCCATCGAATTCCTTAAAAGCCGTTTTTTTTTTCTTGTCACTCTGAAGGTGGAATGAATTTTATTGTCATGGGTTATTTGTGGTAGGGTAAGCAAAACATTCAAACAGTCTTGTGGTTCACAGGGGTTTGCAGGAACTTAATTAGGCTCATTTTTTGATATAAACGTGTTGGTAAAGATATACACAACATACACCAAAACAAGCATTATATTCATTTATCATTATTTTTCATTCATTTATTAATGTAGCAAATTATCATACCGGATAGTAGGTAGTTTCGGAAACTGAGTGATTCTTAAGAACTTTGTTTGAGATTCACACAGAAAAAAATACCCCGCTTGTATTTTGATAACTTTAGCAACAATATTAAGTTTGATATGCCGTGGACCGTTAAAAACCACTGCTCTCGGTCTAGCTAGGGTTGTATAGCACGTTTACTTATATTTTGTTTGTTTGTTCTTTTGAATGACCCTTTAAACAGTTGAGGTTCACTAGTTAAAGTGACTGCACCATTTAGTTAGTTAATTACACAGCCAATCAGACTAGTTCCTCTGTCGGTTGCACTACACAACTCAATGGGAGAAATTAAGATGATATGG
The DNA here is from genome assembly GCF_037975245.1 of Apostichopus japonicus. NCBI lineage: Eukaryota > Metazoa > Echinodermata > Holothuroidea > Aspidochirotida > Stichopodidae > Apostichopus > Apostichopus japonicus. The sequence goes on from NC_092568.1 coordinate 12,211,385, forward strand.
TCTCAAATGACATGTTTATAATTTATTACAAATTTGTTAAGGACAAATGATGTTGAATGCCATCCAAGAGTGCTCTGTTGCGTATATGTAGTTTAACGAACATATTCTGGTTGACCTAAAAACAACGGATTAACATTAACTATAACAACTGCAGTGAGGAGCCGACGTCACCATCAAGTATTTAGCCTAAACGAATATTCCAGAAATTAAGTATATTTAACGATACATATCTTGAAAAATAATGGAATAGCTACAGAAACATTATTGGACTCAAAGTTGTCTGTTTTCTTTTTATTATAACATATCAAGACTCAAATTCTGCCTTATTTATTATTTAATTATTTAAGTGAGTTATCGAGTTACAGCAAAATGTAGTTGCCGATCATTCTCCCGTGATTGATTACCTGGGATGCTTTTTAAGAAAAGTCACCCAGGAAAGAACCTGGGCAAGAAAACCAAACTACCGAACGTCTGATCTGCCCTCAACCCCAGTCCCCTTGCATCGATACTGTGACTGTGTATAACCATTCCCCTCGAAAGGGAACAGATACCCACGTGATCTTCGGGGATGTCTTCAACTCTTCGGTCTATCTGTTCGTTGTACACGTCTCTGGATAAAACTAGTTTGATCTCGGAATAATGTTACCCGATTCCCTGTTCTTTGTTCTAATTGTTTTACAAGTCAATGGACTACATTCTGATGAACAATGAACAGATGAAGAAAACTGCCATTAATGGAATACCAAGTAGTCCCCGTTATGTCCAACACGTAACACACTAATGAACTTTATCGATACTCATTGACGAACCACATCTTCCTTATTCAAAACAAGTTTATAACAATAGAGAGAGATTAATGCCATTCAAGTTGTGCAGTTTGCTCTCACTAGATATATCACTGAACTTCTGTACGACAAGATGTTTACGCTATGTGAGCAGTCCATAATTAACAGTGAACGTTTAGCGTTTTAACCAGGTTCCGGTAACACGTATCAAGCATTCAATTAATGACTATATAACGACCAAAAGACATTAAGCACATGACATTAATATCCTCCTACTTGAGGTACGTATGTGAGGCTCATTTGCATCCATTATTATCATTTGCTGTAAAATATATACGATTATATAAGAAAACCCCTTTTATGGGTTCCAAATGAGAAAAATAGGAGACTATATATTAAATCCGTTGACAATTCGTTTCATGTTAGTGGATAGATCCATGTTATGTTTTTGTATGACGTTTGTTTGGTAAAGTAACGCAAACCCTGTAACGGTGTGGTTCCAAGCGGTACCATCATCAGGCAGCCGCACTAAAAACCAATGGCGTGCGCAAGGAGGGGAGGGCGGGAATGTCCCCTGCTTCACAAGATCCTTCATTCGCATCTGGCTCTTTCCATAAAATTTCAGCCTCCTATACCTAATTCGCCACTGCTACAGGCATCTGTTAATGCTTGTATACAATATAATTCTCTAATAATATATGTACATACCCTTCTTATAAGAGTCTTAGTTAAGGTAGCAAAAGCACACCCAACCATTATCAGGTGTCTATGTGATAGAGATGTACGACATACCCCCAAAAAGTGAGAACATGTTTATTCCACCCTGCAGGGAAATAGCAACGTAACAGTTCTTTGACAGACAAAGGTGATAGCTTGAACAAATCAAAATATAACAGACCGTTTCTCATTGAATTGTTCATTAAATGGAAAGACGGCATACTTATATAAGTCAAACATTAATATAAACAATACTACTATTAATTACCTTCTATGTTTCTAATAAGAGGTCACATGATGGATACTGAATATCCAAAATTTATACGTTCATTAAAAAACAAAAAAGACATTAAAGTCAAACTTAAGTATAAACCATGTTATTATTAACATTCTCTTTTCCTACACTTAGGCTATCTTAATCTCACGCTTCAAGACCAGCTAAAACTCTACCCTGACTTTGGACTGGCAAACCTTAAAGGTGAGTTAAAAACTTGATTTCTGGTATTGAAATAAATACACATATAATAATATATAATAGACTATTTCAAAGAATGTATGATAGTTTTAGTTAGTTAGTTGAGTTATTATTATTATTTCTTGGTCTCCAGAGTGCCTCCTTCACGGACTTTCTTCAAGTATTCCTCTCGATCACAAGAACGGTAAGTTACGCTTACATATATCAGTATTATCGAATGTAAGACAGCCCAGACTATTCATGAAACATGCTATCCGTGTTCGACCAGTTAAACTGATTTTAATATTTATACTTTCAGATCCTGAAAGAATCTATTTAATTCCAAATTCAGGGGCGTATCCAGGGGGGCGCAACAGGCGCGCGCCCCCCTATTGGACGTCACCAAAGAAAAAAAAAAAGTTTAGCAAAAAAAAAAAAATTGATGACGACCTTTATGTGAGATGTCGGTGATCGCTCAACCCCCCCCCCCCCCTCCCGTATGCTTTATTTTTTGTTTGCCAAAGAAAGGTTCTGGCGAAGTTTGGCGGCATAATAGTTTTAGAAACATAGATGGTAATTGTGTTTGTATTATCACTATAAACACTAAATGACATGCCAGCCATATTGTGCATTTTGTGTCCATATTTACTGGAAATGTTGCTTATTATTAAGGTCGAAAAATGGATCACATATGGCCATGGGGGGCGATCCTGGGGGGGGGGGTAAATCCCCCCATGAAAATGGGTGGAGGGGATGTAATACACCATATCCCCCCCCCCCCCACCAAATGCCAGGGATAAGAATATTTTCATGCCTACATTTATGCATCATCGTTAATGTACGGCTCTTTTTTAGCTTCATTTCTCGCCTACCATAAACGCAGTGCGATCTTTTCAAATAAAGCGTCTTTATAAAGCAAGAATAGTTGACTGTAGGCTTCATTGGCCCTATAACAACAAAATGTATTGTTGGGCCCACGGTATTGATATAGTACATATATGCACCCTCATAGTATTCATATAGGCCCTATAGTAGGCCTACACACGTACATGTTCCCTAGAACAGCTGAGAATCTCATGTTACCAGGGTAATGCTTAATACACGTTTCACCTGGATGCCCTAGCAATCGGTACCTAGGAATGTAACTATGTGTAATTGTGTATTGCGTGTGTATAGGCCTATAATAGCCTGCATGAGCCCATTTTCTTCATCAAATAATATAAAAGAGCTCTCGAACATTCTAACGTTGCGCCTGAAACAAGATTGACAGGGGCAATTTTCCCAAAATAACACCCGAAATTAAAAAAAAAGTATTTTGGATCCTGCTTATGAGATATTTCGGACATGACATCCCTATTTTAAAGTTGGGTATATGCCGCTTTGAAACCTCGGGAAGTGCCGTTTCCGGCCATCTAGAGGGTTTGTTAATCCCAAAATTTTCTTGTACGCTTCGCGCCAACTCATGGTGGCGCTACGCTTAGATAGTCAGCAAGGTCACATCCCCCACTCGGAAGTACGGAACGCCGCCCATGCATATGGCACCATTTTGCATTTCAGCCCTTCTTCGAAAGCAAAAATTGTACACCCCTCCCCTTAGACCCATCCCCCAGGACGGCGATCATTCATGCCTGACGCCCCCCCCCCCTAGTGGAAAATCCTGGATACGCCCCTGAAATTCCTGTGACTTTGGAATCATTTCATTACCTCGAAGTGAGTTTGATTGTTTGAAAGCAAGATCTCATTTAATATGTTTTTTTTTTTACTAAATTTGATAGAATTCTAATTGACTACTGGGTCTTGGTATTATCCGCATACCCTCTCTATATACTCCCAAGCCCCTCATCCAACGCTCTTTCTTACCTTTCCTAACCTCCTCTCCACACATTTCACTGACATGCTCTTCTCTTTCCGTTACTCCCTTTCCCCTCTCCACTTCCCTTCCGACAGAATGTTGAAGCACTTTCACTGTGACTAAAATTACTTGCATGTATTAAGTGTGAAGTGGTCTTAGTAGATATAACAAACTAAAATCATCATTTCCAGAGATGTGTAGAAGGTGAACAAATGTTAGTCTTTACTGGGTGACTGACACGCTGACTATTTATGGCAGCTTCAGTTTTCCGTATGGTTACCAGTGTACAGTTTCCACGTATTACATCAGATTCTACAAAAGCATTAAGTGGCCTTAAAGTGTCTCAACTTTTCATATCACAAATTCTTCCATTTAATGGTATTAAAAATATAACCCTCAAAAACGAGCCTAATTATTTAGTGACATATCGAGTAGACAAAGTTCCTTCTGGTATAAGAGGAGTAGCGACATAACCCCCCTTCCGTACCCCTTACAGATATTAGCGGCACTTTCTTATCTGATTAAGTTCTAAAACAAGCTTCAAAACATTTTCTTGAATGTTTGATTTTTTTGTAGTCGAGCAGTACACGACCCCTGCTGCCTTCGAGGTGCATCAACATGATGATACTACCTCTACTTGGTCTGGTAAGATACATTTTATTCCCACTCAGTATTTCCTAATTTTCGCGACTTTTGTATATTATAAACGGTATGCTTTTAGTCAGTACTGCATTGCAGGGAACTTGTGAGAGAAACTTCTTGGTTCACAGTACATAGTTAATGAGTAAAACCGAAGAAAAAGGGAAGAAATACAACTATCATTGTCAAAAAATGTTTTTTTAAGTTTATAAAAACTTTAGCCAATTTTATTCACGCTGCAGATATTCAGGGCCAACACACTCAACAGACCACAACAACGAGATGTGAAGGTAAAGTAACACTCTCTGTAGTCGGCAGGCTATAGTATTAGGTTACATTATATTAAAGCATTTAGGTGTATCTACTTTTCTCACACATGGGAGGGGGTGAGGGTCGGTCACTTGGGGAAGTCTCTGCATTCCTGTGTCAAATAGTTACTTGTTATTATCACATTTTGATGAGAAAAGTCATATTTGTTCGCTTTTCAGGTTACACCCTGATTAACTACCAGTATACCTTCAAAAGCTCAACTGGTGAGTATTGAGTGCAATTTAATTACGTTGTGTGCCCAAGAAAAGTTAATACTCAATTGATTTGAAAAATTCAAATATTTATTAATCCTTCATTTCTTTCTATAATTTCTACTCAAGGTAATCAACCTGAGATTTAAGTAATAAAAGTCTTTCAAATAAAACATAATTTGACACTCTTTTCAGGCCCTGATCAGATCCAAAACACCGAGGAAATTCTAACAGGTGAGAACAATAAATTGTTTGTTTACATACAGGAGTTTTGATTGATTTATATTTTAAATTCAAACCCATAATTTTTAAGTTCTAACTTCAAAATGCTTCTTTATATTTCTTTCAGATCCAACCGGTACCAAGACAGCTACCAAATTCATGTACTACACTCTAAATTCACAATGGTCAAAAAGTTGACCATAGTTCATAGTCACTATGATTTGGACCACAGTGTGGTCAATATGTGGGGATTTGACTGAAGATATGGTCATTTGAAAACTTCCCAGAATGCAATATATCACTTTTACCGGTACCGACGGATCGCACGACTACGAGCGCTCAAAGTTTGGGCTACAAGAATAATAACTTTACTATATGATATCTTTTAACTTCAAGCCTAATTATCTCGTATTTGTGTAAGTAATAAATGGAAACGTTTGTCAAAAAGAAACTCGGAGATTGGGGTTTGGATGTACTTCACAAAACATTCGAAGGTAATTTTTTTCTGTTCGAATTACGAGTATAAGTTAAGGCTAGGTCTAAGTTTACGTTTGACGCTATGTTACTGTGTTAGTCTATCTTCCATTTCTCCCCTCAGATCGAAGGTTATTTTCGTCCTTTTTATTCAAATAAAGCCTTATTCTGTCAATTTTTCTTCAGAATTTTCTTTTTTTCGTTGAAATAGATAAAAATAATGAGTCAATGTAAGCATGATAACAGAGTAAGTGGGATTCCGAAACTGTCATTGTTTTACCCTAGGACCTACACCGTTAGCACTAGGGCCCTAGGCTTAAGGAATGTTGTTGGTCACTTTGAATTAGCCTACAGACCTAGGCTTTAAAAAAATGTTTGCCCACTCCCTTGTTTGAGGAAGTTGGGACAATCAACAGGTTTTTCGTTAGGCTAGGCTAGTCAATGAGCACACACAGTCGATGCTCGGCCTAATTGAGAAAATTTTTCAGTTTAGCGCAACACTTTGCTGCGTCATTCGACAAACTTTTTTAGTGTTCAAAATAGTCTCCCATCAAGTTTGAGATCATCAATGTTTTTTTTTACAATAAAAACAAGATTTATTTCAAAGGGTGGCCGAAAAATCAATTTGAAGGAAGATTTCAGCTCTTCTTGTCAACAAACCCTGCGAAGGGCTACAGTACTGTACATAGGCCTAAATAGTAATACTGTACATGATTTTACCTATTACACAAGGTAGTGACTGTGTGGTTTTCAGGTCAAGAGACCAGAGCAGGCACTAAATGTCAGTGATTTGTGACTACTGTAGGCTTTACTGCTTTGTTCAGGTCTCTGGTCCCACACACCCTGCAGTCGCTGCCCAATGTATTTAAAAAAATCATGCATTAGGCCGAGCCCAGGCCTATATGTTATAATATGTACCGTACCATAGCCTACTTTAAGGGTTCATACTTGGAGTTGGAAAGGCTGAAATCTTCCCTGGGATTTCATTTTTCTGCCACCCTTTCAAATAAATGTTGGTAAGAATAGAAAATAGAAACACTGAAGATCACTGGGGGCCTATGGATAGGGTTATTGTTCTTCAGGGGGAGAACTATTCTGAACATCTAAATATGGAGTTGAATGATGCAGCAAAGTGCTTCGTCAAACTGAACATTTTTTTCAATAGGCATGGCATTAATATTGTGTGGACTGTGGAAATATGTACAATACTGCAGCACACTGTTGAGTTCAACTAGTTCTACTTAGTGTAGGCCTAATAGTAAAGCAAGTAATTATTGTTATTACTTGCAAAATAATTAATTAAAATAATTAACTATAATTAATTGATTCCTGCATTCTGATTGGTCAAAAAAGTAATTTAAGACTGATAAGTTACACCAGCTTATCATCTATATTATAGCTGGTTCAGTGAAAGGACAGCTATACTAGTTTATGTTCTCTGAACTGTATCATAGCCCAAGGCCAGTACTCTAGTAGTAGGCATATGTGTAACATTATTGTTGGACCAGTAACAAGAGGTTAGGCCTTTAAGCTTTTTATTCATATCTGGTTTCAAATAGCTTCTTTGACCAACCACCAATGCAGGAAATCATAAGGATATTTAGCTTACATGTTTAGTTACCCCAGACCTTCTTCTCCAACCACACTTCTAGTTCCAGACATAATTTTATGTCGAAAGACATAGTTACATATTATCACAAACTTTACACACTAACACTCTGGGAGTTGAGCACGAAAAGAGCAACCGATAGTAGAAAATACTGCCGAGAAGAATACTGTACTGTTGTCATGGCTGCTACATGCAGCACATTTGCAATTGTGTGTGTATGAAGATTTTCAACTTCACAGTTTGTTATTCAATGTTTGTTCTTGGAGCTGTTTCAATTCAAGCAGAGCTGAGTATGTAGGTCATTGATTGTGTACATATTACATGCAAATTAAAGCAATTATTTTGGTGGGGTGTGGTATCTTATGCACCATTTGGTGCTCCAGTTCATTTTTGTGTATATTAAAAATATTACAGCTGTTGTCAAACTAATAGTCCCTTGAGGGATATGGGCCGGTGTCATGGTGTGCACCTCCCCCTATTTTGGGACACCATGAAAAACTGTACTTTTCTGGCCTCTGCAGAATACTATTTGTGGTTGTCCTTGTTTAGGAAACTGTGAGGTGCCTTGACGTAGTATTGCGCGGTCACTGAAAGCTCCATCTACTATACTAGTGCATGGAGCAATAGCTGACTGGTAACACTAGGTCAGCTGCCTGCTGACTAGAAAACTATATACTTCACAGAGTTCAGTGTTTGAATTAAATTTGTTCGTGGGTCCACCAGACCCAAGGCCCTCAACAGGGCTCATATTTTGATTTTTATTGATGTACAGTAACTGACAAGGCTAGCCTACATTACCAATTCAGCAGTGGCAGTGCTATGTGAGGGTGGCATAGCTAGGTCACAAGGAGATTCCCAAAGATTTTCTTCTTCCTATAATTTTGCGCTTAATGGCTCAAAATCACATTTTCTCATTAGTGTCAAGGTGGGCTGAGGTCATGCTTGGCATGTCATTTTAGTGTCTATGTCATGATGAACATTAAGGGTGGTAGGGTTTAAAGCAAATTCTTTAAAATTGTACATAATGAACTTAATTTTTAGATGTCAAGGAATCTCAAAACCTCATGGTTTTCTTGTTTGTTGAAATCACACATGACCAATTCAAACTTATCAAAGTAATATACAAGTTTGTCATTTTTATGACCTGGCCACCTCCAGCATGGTAGGTCAGACGAATAAGTGATGACCATTTTCATCTAATCAATTTTCCCCGTCCCCCAAAATCTTCAAAGCTGGCACCACCAGAAATTCAAAACAATAGAGCTCTTTTAGTTCTTAGCAATACCTGCATTTGAGAGGGAAGTCATCATCATCATAAGTTTTGTGTGTGCTCAATTGAAACTGTTTTATTCTGTTTTGTCGTAGATTAAATTGTAAATTAATTTTAATTATAGTGTAAATAATTATATTGTAAATGATTAGAATGTAATAATTATGGATTATAGTGTAAATTATTTAGTAATTTTAATTATAGTGTAATTAATTATAGATAATATTGTTAATTAATTTTAACGGTTGATGTTTTTTATTTTTATTTTATATTAATTATAGATTATATTGTAAATTAATTTTAAGGGTTGATGTTTTTATCTCAATACATTACATGTAATGAGATATTGTAACAGTGAGTGGGACTCTCTCTTCTCTTAAAAAATTTTCAGCGTCTTCATACAAAGTTCTTTTTCTCTGGAATTCCCAGAGCAAGCATATATCATATAGGCCAACAAAAGTTACTATTTTTTATTCGAGAATTTTATCTCATTCTATGACATTTTCACCGATTTATATCCGTTAAACACTTCGCAAAAGCGGTGAAATGCATTGTGGGAGGTAAGCCCATCACTATATTTTAGTACACTGCGGCTTGGATATCGTCTGAAAATCCGTTTTAATACATATTCATAAAGCAGCAATCGAATTGCTTTTAGCAAAACTTTGAACAAAAGAAGTTGAATATTCATTAAATATCTCTTTGCGACGATGTCGGACTCACAATGTGGATGAAATGGAATTTTTTTTGCCTCGGCATGAAAAATAAAAACGAAACGTAAGTAAAATCCTTTCATCTTTCGAAATGCACATTTTCCGTTTTCAAGAAAGTACCACCTCCATCGTCCGGTCGATTGTTTAAAACAAGTTAAACAATGATTTGAGGCTAAATTCGGAGTTTTTCCAGCATTCTAGGTTGAATTATAGTGACATTTTTAAGGTTGCACTTGTGAACGGGCATCAACGTATCCTATCGTGGTTAATTACATATGTACATGTATATGCACGTTACCATAGTGTGTAGCCTAGGGTTGTAGTTTTAAGTATTCTATAGTGCAGTGTATTCATATTACTGGACGGTGTGTTTATGAATATGATGTTTGCCATCAAGACATTGTTTACGAATACAATGTCGTTGCCTTGAATTTTGGAGGACTTAGCACTTAGTAGTAGGGTCGTGATAGTACAACTACACAATACTAAGCCTATGCTGGTAGTATTAGTTTACTACTGACTAGAACTGTCACTGGTGGTTTTCAGCACTGGCAATACCTTCATGCCCAGTACATATAATAATACTTGAAAACTAAATAAGCTTATATTAAAAAAAAGTACTCCCTTGGTCGGCTCTGGTTAGTACTAAGTATAGTTTTACCCTTGTGTGATTTTATCCGGTGTACCCATATACATAGGCCCACCTGCTTATTCTGGATACAGTCACTGTAGGCTACATTACAGGTTGGTCGAGTCAGTGACAAGTTAACATTGGTTCTCTACTTTGCCCAATGGATAATCTTGCACTGAATTTTCGAACACTGTTTGCAACGCATTTTGGCAGTATTCTTTTGTTTGTGAATTCATATAGCAGTTAATTTTCTTTTTTGGTTTTTGGTTGTGCATGTGCCTATTTCACTTTCTTTCGAAGTTCTTCACCCTGTAATGCTGTATGTTTCTGTCATTTTCAGAGAGAAAATGCATTTATAAGTTCCACTACAACGTGTTATGTAGTGTTTACACGGGTCCAAAAATCGGGAACCGGGTACCCGAGAGCCGTTACCCGTCAGGTATCCGGGTACCCGGAAAAAATTGTTTACCCTCGTGTATCACGATTTTCAAGAAATTACATATTGGATGCTATAATAAATGAATTATATTCTCTACTGACAATGTTTTCATGTTCAAAAACGTATGTGTAAGGTAAGGTATAAAACCTTCCTCAATAATTTCTATTTGCTTTTTTCTGTCATAAACTTGTTAATTACTTAATATAATTAACATTACTCTGTTTTACCTCCATGCTACAAATAAGTAGTAATGTTGTTAACATCGCACTGCCGCCGCTGCTTATGCTTGCTCTCCACGTCTATTGGATCAGACCATAAAATATCCCTTTAACTCAGTTGTTACTACTACTATCTATTATGCAGGCCCAGGGTTCGCATTAGCCGCGAGATTACGCGATTCGCCCAATTTGATCGCATTTGGAATACACGATTAGTAAAAAGCCACTTTCGATTATTATTTTTTAGTTATCCCTTCTATAATCCATAAACATGTCGTAAAATTCCTTGTCAGCCCTTCCTTCTATGAAATAAACGAATGAATAAATAATAATTTCTTCCACATGGTAGCCTAACACCACACTAAGTCAATGCATGAGAAATCTAGCTAAGCCTAACTATCTGTTTATTCGCTGAAATTGTGGCGCAGTTATAAGATATTCATGGAAAACATTTATTATTGCTGTTACCTTCGACCACATGGTTGCCTAACACCACACTAAGTCAATGGGGTAATCTAGCACAGCCATATTTTATTAGCTGAAATTGTGACGCAGTTATAAGATATCCATGGAATACTTTCGTTATTGCTGTTATCTTCAACCACATGATAGCCTAACACCACATAAGTCAAGGGGAATCTGCCTAACCATCGGTTTGCATTTTTTTTTTAAATCACACTTTGCGTAGGATTCGAGTTATAAATTAGGAACCGGGTAGTATTGCGTCGGGCGGTTACCTTCGTTATTGCTGTTATCTTCGACCAATTATATTAGCCTAACACCACACTAAGTCAATGGGAAATCTGCCTAACCGTAGGTTTGCATTTTTTTTTTTAAATCACACTTTGCGTAGGATTCGGGTACCGTAATAAATTAGGAACCGGGTAGTATTGCGTCGGGCAGGTACCCGGATAACCCGTGCAAACACTAGTTGGGCTTGTTGCATTTAAAAGCAATGTGAAGTCATTCGTCATGTGACTTTAAATATTGTCTCCTATTATCCAACGTTCTGTTTTTATTTTTGTTTTCTTCATTTTCAGGACTCTTTCTGCATCTGCAGGTTGGATTCTCCTATGTGGGCACTTGGGATATTGTAACTTTTTGGACTTCTTAATTTAATTCAGTACTTTTCACGCCATTTCATTCATTGCCTTGATTCAATAAACTTTGATTAACCTTGAAAAAACACATTCCTGTTATATTTTTTTGCACTAAATCGTACATTCATATTCACCAGTGTGAAGAAAAATTAACAAGAAGTTACTACATAGGATGTACATTTCACGTATCCAAAAATACTTTTCAATTCATCACGAAGATCAGCTGATTGATGTCTATAGGAACCTGATACATCATAAACTATATGACCAAAAAGTCCAACAGAGACTGACCCAAGATGAAGAATATCACATAAAAAAACAAGTTCTTAAATATTCTATGACATTAATAAACCTTGCAACGCCGTTCTCTCGACAAACAGGCAATGGGCGCTAAAGGCAACACTCGCAGGATGAAGTGTAACCTGCAGAGACTTTTCGTTACAAAGTAGCGTAAATGCAAGTTCTGTATTTGTTGTACCATGATTGATATTGATAGTTGTAGAGACAGAGCAAAGATATGAAACTAGGAATCGAAATTAGAACTTCCAGTATTGAGATACTGCGTCATTGATGCTCTTGTTTATTTTAATTTTCTACTGTACAGTGATTTACCAGTGGGTTTCTAGAATGGGGTGAAGCTGTGAGCAAACATTAAAGAACATTCATGGCCTTGGGAATGCCAAGTGGATTAAGTTGAGCTCTCTTTCTCTCTCTCTGATCTAGTTTGTACCTTTGTAACAATTGTGTAACTTTGTAACATTTTTGTGGGGTGGGGGAGGGTTGAGTGGTATATATCTGGTAAGAGATTCTTCAATTGGTGTTCTCTGTGTGCTAAACTATAAATTGAGGTAAAGCTCTCACTCTCTCTCTGAACTAGTCAGTACCCTTTTCGGAAAATGTGTGGGATTAGGTCTTTATTGTAAGCGAGACTTTTTGAAATATTCTGGCGTTCGATGGCTAGATGTCTTTTTACTAATTTCCGTCAATCACATAAGACAATATTTAAGTCTTTGTCCTTATTGTTGGAACAATTTCATACACATAATTTCATGTAAATACTCAAAAACTTTTGAAATTGTATTCCTTATTTAATGTTAATATCATCTGTTGAGTTTAAGAGAAGTAAGAAAGTGGCTGCCTCAGTAGCAAAAGAAAAAATGTCTTCACGTATTCTTCTTTATTTTTACTTTAATGTACTAAGTCAATCAACGAGCATCACCGTAGTCTTTAAAAACCTTGAATTGGTGTCTGACCTAACCTGTACTCTATGACAGGGTTGTAACCCCCCTCTAAAGGGAGCCCAGCACCTAATCCCCACCTAGCCCCCCCCCCCCCACCACTAGCCTCAACAATACAATGTACTCGCTGTGGCGCTGACATATCAACATATAAACAATTATACAAAACAAAAGAATAGTTTGAATTAACGTTGTTAGGATGCACTAGAAACCACATGTACAAGTGGCACGCATAGATATAAAAAAAATCATTATGCGTATATTTCGATGGTAGTGAGGTCATGCATCAAACTTCAGTGTTCTCTGCCAACCGAAGTAATCAAACACCAGACAATGGTTAATCTTAAGCGTAAAATGTTGATAACATGCCGTGACGTGCGGGGGAGGGGAGAATAAGGCCCCGCCTCCATCGTTCAGACCGAATATAAGCCTAACTTATAAAATGCCCCAGAATGCACATTATGACGTTTATACAAGTTGAATGTTTCTTCTGCTTCTGAGAGGACCCTCAGATCCCCCTACATTCGAGTCACATTAAACGAGCCCACAGCCACACCCCTCATTGGAATTTTATTGATCCACTTTCAGCCCGTCCATAAAAGTTTATGGCCCTAACAAAAATTAGTCAGTGGAAATGGTGACCCAATCCCTCCCCACCCTTAATCGAAATGCTGAGCATGTAGCTTCATACAAATGGGTACCATTTTGGTAGTCCCCAGGGTATAAGTATAATACAAACGTATTTAACATTTAGATGCGGTGCGACATATACCGTCTAACAGCGCTTAAAAATTGTTTCAAAAGTTTGCAAAATTTAGCATCATTTGGCTTCTAAGCACCCTCCATATTAAATATCACAACTTTCGCTTTGTCCACTCAGACCTCAAAGGCTGGGCTACGTCCCGGCTGAAACTCCCCATCTCAGCACCTTGTTCCTGCCTCAAGATAAGGTTGAGTGAATGTAATCTAGTTGAACTAAGGAAGTTGACCACAGTAAGTGGGGTGTGACGTCATCATTGAGGGTGGTCAATAGCTTTTACTTTCCTATTGTAATCTTCTTGTTCATTTATCCTTGGAATATGATACCTTTGTCATTTTTGCTTACGTGTGAGTATTTTCATCAAGCAGCTTCTTCTTTTTTTTAAATTGGTAGAAAAGAAATAATTTCCTCTGTGAATAATTGCGTTATAACATTATAAAGAAACACAACCGAAATAAATTTCAGCTGAATTGGTTTCCCATTAAACATGGCAACATAATCATTTTTTAACATTTCCACCTCAGGTATATTACATTACTTCCAAGCGAAGTATGCAAATATATTTGTAGGTCGTTTATGACAGTCTCTCGGTTTGTAGTCATCCTCATTGTTTCAATTACTCATTTCCTTTGTGGATGGAGTGGTTCCTGTTCAACAGGGTAATCAACACCTCCCACCCCTCCCCTCCCGTTCCATCCCTACATCTTGAAGATATCATGGGCTTCGTATGAAACAATGCTGCAAATTAAGTTGATTCTAAACATAGGTTACAAAGATGACAATGGAGATGCATTTATTTGTGAAACATTTTAATCAAGAAATAATTATTAGTTCATTTTTTACTACTATTTTGGTAAAACTAACAAAGGTTTTCTTTGAAAGAATATGTTCGGATTTAAATTTTGTTTTCAAAACTTAATCAGGAATAGAGAAATCAACTAATCAAATTGATCTGTTATTAAATTCCACCATTTGTGGATTAGTAAAAAAGGTAAAAAATCTTGTGTCATCCAATTACAATATGATATAATTCCTCCTCTCTGTAAAATACAACATCCCACTTTGTATTATACATTCAACAAACATTACTGTTATGAATATTATTACAGAATATTATTATAGAAAGACACACTTGGAGGAAATGATTATCCTATTAATGACTCACTACCTTCAATGCTGGCTCACACCCCTACACTTCTTCCTGGGATTTCATTTCAGAGGAAAATGGAGTTATGTTCTTTGATATGGGTAAGTGCGTCAATTATGAGCCCACCATGCTATTAAGTACTATATGATTAAGTTACTTAATTATGTAACTCACTAATCTAACTTCTAAGCCTTATCCTATGCTACAATAATGTCTAAGCTAGGGGACTGGACCAAATTCTAAGTTTGTTTCACCAAAATGTTACTTTAACTTTCGTATTCATTTTCGAACGTTGGAAGGATATTTAGATGCAGTTAAACTTTTGTTGGGTTGATCCAGGCGTCTGTCGTGTGTATACTTCCTGATTTATAAACAATTGACATCGTTATGTACGGAAGCGTAGAACAAACATGTCAATTGACATTTGATGAGATGCATTAACTCGTGAAAATGGCAAAATCTGAAATTGACGTTTTGTCTACATCATACCAACGCATCAAACTTGCAAACATCTGATAACTTAACGTTTCGACTACATCATACCATATCATCAAAGTGACAAATATCTGATAATTTACGTTTTGTCGAGAACTCGAAATGTAACTCTTCAAAATGACAAAAATCGGAAAGTTGACGATTTTTGACATTTTGATGATTTGGCATCATGTCATCGAAAGGTCACTTTGTATAGTTTTGTCTAAATGAAGAGTTGATGAATCGCAACAAAACGTCAATTGTCAGATTTTCGACATTTTGAAGATTTAGGAAGTATCGTCAAAACGTCAATTTTCAACTTCTTGCCAGTTTTACGTCTCATCAAAGCGTCAATTTACATGTCGTTTATACGCTTCCGTAGTTACGCAAGCACTTTTCCAGTATTATTGTTCAGTTGATGTTGATCTGCCGTTTTGTATATATATGTCGCTTACTTTTATTAAGTCTTTCATGTCCAATGCATGGCAAATGAACGACGCATGTTACACAAGTGTGTGTCGATAATCATTAATACAAATAACATTACTGATCGATGTCGTGCAAGGTACGGTACCTAATCGTTTAGAACATTGACCACAGTAGTACTACTACTAGTACAGACTGGTAGAAGACGAAACGCAGTTACTGAAGGCGAGAGTTCGTAAGTTCTGTCGTTAATAAGAGGATATATCCTCACAGTCATATTTCAAATGTTACATTCGGGCTGTTGCCCTTATCTAGTAGTAATATAATTACTTAGTTATTCTGTTCACTTGTGTCAGGCCATTGCAGTAGTCATCGTAGTAATACTAGAATTATTAGTAACCTAAGGCTAGGCTAGTCTTGGTAGACCGAAATTAACTGTGAAAAGCAACTGCTGGAATACAATCACGAAATAATACACAATTTCCCATACTTAGGTGTTCTAGAAGCATTGGTCCTGTGGAAAAATGTTTTCTGAATTATGCTTGAGATTTTCATTTGAGGCATAGACACTTGTATTGTCCTCAAGTATTGACTCTAGTTTCAGGCTTCATAATGTGCATGGAACATTACAATTACAACGTAAAACTAGTCTGCCTTGCCTATTACATTTTCAGGAAAAAGATCGTTTGGATTAAAGGTCATCAAAGATATACTATGATGGAATTGAAGAGTGTACTCATAGTAGGTCTACTGAGCATTGTTGCTACTGTCCCAGTCATGGCAAGTATGCTAGGTGGTTACAAGACTGTTGATCCATCTGATGGAGGCGTGCAGCGGGCAGTCACATTTGCAGTTTCAGAAATGAACATGAAGAGTCCCAGGGCCTATCACATGAAGTCTACAAAAATCGTTGATGCATCAGTTCAGGTTAGTAGTGAATACAAGAATATGAGCTTGAATGATGTTTGAAGATCACAACATTCACATGTTTTGGTAGCCATATTTGTGGCAACATTTGCTGATGTGGTTGGATCCATAACCTGACCTAATGGTAAATCCAATCATGTTTGCAACTTGTTGTATCATGTTGTTAAGATCGTAAACCAGCAATAGAAGAAATTTAGATCGGTGCATTTGTCATTATTTTCTTGTACATCAGTTTGAAGACACAATGCAATTGTTCACTTTGTCCAGTATGATACACTGATAATAATTAGAACAAATACTAACAAATTATGATTCAGATATGGTTTGAAGTTGGTTAAATATGGTTTGCATCTCTGGTTCTCATACCACAGGTGGTATCTGGCAAGAATTACCGTGTTAAGTTTGAGGTAGGGGTGAAACAGTGTCAGAAGAATGGACCAGTTCCAGAAAATCTGAAAGACTGTGAGCTCGTGGAGGGAAACAAGGTAAGTAGAAGTGGAACTATCTGGATGTGACAATGAAAGGAAACTTCATGGTTATCAGGGAGAGGGTTTGACAAGGTCAGAAGGTTCCCAAGTTTGAACAAACATCTCCTGTTTTTGTGGAATGGATGTAAGGGATAAAAACACCAACGCAAATGTAACGTTAACAATGCAATTGTTGTCCGAAGACTGCACCAACTTATAAAGAACTTTGAATGTAGATTGTGACACAGTTCAAGTCAGTTGTTGCATAAATAAGAAAGAGAGATCACCATTTGGATGTGTATAACTTTAGTCTATCAGTTGTATTTATAAGGAAGCTGTGTTTTGTTATTAGTAGATACAAACAGGATACGTCCCCATCCATGCCTACCCCTTCCTACTCTTGTTTCTTGACCACACAAATAACTGTCAAATCACTGCAAACCAAGTCGGATGCTGTAACTGTCTTGGATGAAACAAGGATATTATGGCTGATTTTGTTAATTAAAAAGTACTTTGTAAGGGAACAGAACTTTCATGCCATTAAAACTACTGACAGTGAACATTTTGTGGATGGAGCTTGGATACAGATGACGAGTAATTGGGAATAATTTGCTGTTCAAATTTTTTGTGCATAACAGTTTTGAAGGCTCTAAAGTTGTTTCTGAAAGAATCCTATATGTTCCTGTGTAAAATAATACAGCTATACATCTCATAGTTGTACAGCTAAACAGCTATACAGCTATACATGTAAAATAATACAGCTATACATCTTTGGACTTGTACAGTAATTTGACCATTTTTCATAGCATTTTGTTGCAATACCGGATAAATTATTCCCTGAGCAACTAGTTCTGTGAATGATTCTGTTACAACTTAGGAGTAAGAACTATGTGTACTGTATGAATATCAGTTTATTCTAATCCTACCATGATTCCTTGTATTTGTCTGTCGGACTGATCAAATGAAATTTATTCGACTGGGGGAAATGAGATCTTGAGCAGGCACTGCATCTAACTAGTGACACTCAAGTGAAGTCTTGTACCGATGGCATTCAAGTGCTACTAATCATATCCTTCATAGGCTAACACTGGTATTAACTCAACTGAAAACTGTCTTCTTTGTCGTAAATATGTCTTTAACTTGGAGTATAAATTCTAGCCACTAAGTACACTTGATGCCAAGCTTTCAGTTGGCCTTGTAATAACTAATAAGTTGTAAGATTGGTTTCATACTGAACATTTATCTCACTTGACAGACAGAGTTGCTTTCCCCTTTCTGTATTAAGTGAAAGCTAGTCTGTTGTGGTGCGTGTCTTACCTGCCTGCATGTAAGTTTAAGCTTCACTCGTCATTGATTTGTGCATTGCAGTTTATGTTGTTCAGTGTTGCTGGTACAAGATACTCCAAGGGCAGATGTACAATTGATATCAATGTAAACTGTGTCTGAGTTAAATGGGTTCTTTCCATCTACAACCTGTCTCTTTTCCTAAATTTGCTTTCCATTGCACAACCAAACCAAACTCTACACCTCTCTGCTCTCTTGTCATACAGGTCAACATCTATATATGGCAATTTGTGTTGATTTTTAAATGAAGGTTGTAATGGCGATTTATGTTGCACCGTAAGCCTTGCAAAGTTTTACAGATGACTGCTGCATTTTGACTCCCATGCTGAAAGCAAACGGAATCATTGCGGTCGTGATGCCATGTGCGAGTGTGTGTGTATCTGACACTTTGGCTAGTAAACACGATAACTCAATATTCTTAAGTTGGATGAAGTTCAAACTTTATGTATAGATGCACCATATTGAGTCCTCGGCTGCTATTTTTTGGGGGCAAGGATGATAGGTTGTACTAGTTCACTAGAGGTCAAAGTGTGAAAACCTTGTAAAAACGATAACTTAATATTCTAAAGTTGGAAGAACTTTACACTTGTATGTACATGCACAGTAGTGAGTTTGATGTTGCTATTGTGTTTGCTTGGGATCAAAGGTCATACTAGGTCACCAGAGGTAAAACTGAAATCCTTGTAAACATGATAATTCAAGAAGTACATCTTCCTTGAACTTCATATTTAGTATTTAGATCGAGTTAGGTGAGTGCAAGAATCCTATCGAAATTGATAGGGGTCAAATGAGGTCAACAGGTTTCAAAGTTTGAAAAATCTTTTATCCAAATTTATCCAAGTTTAAGAACTGTAAACATGCTTGATGATATTCCGTTTGTCATGACTTTCTCTTTTGTGTCTCAACAGAAAAAGATCTGTGAAGTTGTCGTCTGGGAAAAGTTGTGGTTGAATTGGAAAAAACTGACATCTTCTCAGTGCAGTGATGCGTAAACAAGAAATTACCTGTATGGTGTACCATCCTCCTTGCAATAATAGATTTAGATCTACAAAGGCCCACAAAATAGTATTAAATTGAACATGTACATGTATGTATTTATAGTAAAGTAGTGCTTTAAGTTGTGGAATGGTAGAGAGAAGTAGATAGATTTATTAGAAATGTAATAAAAATATATTTGTTTACAAGTGGCAGTAACAAAGGACCTCAAATGAGGTTACAATCAGAAGCAGTTGGATCCCATGAAAATAAATGCAAACTGCGTAAACGACAAACATTGTTTTGAAGAAGAAGACAACTGTCGTTGGATTCTGAGGTAAGTTACTTTAAAACTTGTAATGTGAAAAAAAAAACATTGGATTGTAAACAAAACACTTAAAATGGACACAGATTTTCTTCACTCCTTACATGCTCTACCAAGCCTAGCGCAACCAGGTAACCTGGTAGCACAGTGTATTCTCTTGGCAATCAGTCCATTCTGGACTACCACCCTCCTTCTCCTTGTCATTCTACCACTTAGAGCATCTAGAGCACATAACAAGAGAAGAAAATTCTGATCTCAAAAAATTCTACCGTTAGTAGTAAAACGTCTGAGCCTTTGGAAGGATCTACGTCATCTTATTCACCAGAAGTACATCTCCACACCGAGATTGGAGGAGTATCATTTCCTTTTCAGCCATTTTGGGGAACCTTATGTTACCTTAGGCTTTGCCTGTTTGTCACACCTAAAATGGACCCATTTTTATTGCAACGATTTTATCTTGACTAGCAGTTGTTGAAAAGTATAGTACATGGGTATCATTTCTGATATATATCTACAGTACTATAGCTACAATGGAGCAAATTTGAAGATGTAGCCTGGTAAAATGTTAACAAGTTTTGGCCTATAATTTTAAGGTATTTTGTTGCATATCTTGGGATGCTATTGGTCAACATTGTGTTTATTTTTATTTGTTTTACTCAGCAAACTGGTGACAGAGTTTTTCTAACCTCTATGAAGAGCCTAGTGAGCCCAATGTTTAGTTATTAGTTTGACCTGACATGAAATAAATGTAAAATAAAACAACGGCTCTTATAAATATTTAAAGCATTTATCACATACAATTTTTGTTAATGCCAGTTTTATTGTTTTTACTGATAATGAGGTGTATTATATGTTGCAATTCAATAGCTGGATAACGTGACCAGCAAACAGCAGGAAACTTCAAAGGTTTTACACTTTGTGGTTCCTTACTGGAAGCCAATGAACCTATGCAGTCAGGTCGGCATGTGTGTGGGTGTGTGTGTGTCAGTCTGTGACACTTACTTGTGTCTGTGATACGTCAACAACAGAGTGATGGATATTTGTCTTACCTTCTGTGTAGATGTATTATAAGTGAGGAGGTGTGCCCTATCCTTTATGAATATTAATGAGGTTATGAAGTCAAATGTTAAAACATTTACAACGCAATAACTCTGCAACGTGAAGTTGGATTTGTATACAGTTGTTAACTAATAGCTGGTACATGTAGGCCTTATTTTTATTTTGACCATCTGGACCCCCAAAAAGTCAGGACCCATATTTGGGCTGGGTTTGCCCAAATTTTGTTTCCACCTTAAATGCATTTTGGGACATATTCTTTGGGCCAGAATTTGTGTGGCCCAATATTTTTGGGACCATTTGGGCTCACAGTTTCTTTACATTGCAATAACTCTGCAAATGTCAGTCGGATTGTAGCCAAACTTGGTATACAGTTGTTGGTTAATAGCTGGTACTTGTAGGCTTAAAGTTTTTGTGACCATCAGTGGGCCCAATTTTATTTCATTATGCATTTTGGGACACATTTTTTGGACCCGAATATCTGGGGTTTAATATTTTTGGGACCAAGATTTTATCGGGCTAAATTTCTGGGGAGTAGCCAAAATTTTAAAGCTGCAATAACACAACCCTAAATCAGATTGTATCCAAACTTGGAATACAGTTGGTTAATAACTGGTACATGTAGGCATAAATATTATGATATAGGGTAATGAAATACACAACACTCTACTCTTCCACTAAGCAAGGTACAATGGTGCCGGTTAGGCTCTTGTTGTTGATGTTTACAACAAAAAATTGATAAAAACTTCTTTTGACTGTATTAGATTGTGTATGTGTCTGCCATGGTGTTTGTCAGCATGAGACTTTTATTTCATAATAGAACAAGGTCTAGTTTTTAATCTTCTATCAAACTTAAAAGTCAGTAAATAAAGTATAGCAATTATTATCTCTTATGTGCATTAATATGTGTGAGAATTAAATTGATACACAAGTACATCTGTAGTTTATCGTAGCCAGTATTGGCATATTATCTTCCATATTAGATTTAAAAATGTTGTCTTTCAAATGCTTTGCATGATCCAGAGGAAAATATGAAATAAATGCGAGACAATGTCAGTTTTCTTATTTTAACTTTCGTTCTTCTGGAATAAACTAATTTGCAGTAGTGTTACAACTTTCAAGTTCGTGTGTTGCATGTAACACAACCAAGCTTTGAAAGGCTGCAGGGTGAACACATGTAATATTGCAGGGGCGGATGCAGGATTTTTGACAGGGGGGGGTCTGACTGGTCCAGCCGCGCCTGATCGAAAGACTATCTAAGCGAAGCGCCACCATCGGTTGGCGCGGAGCGTACCAGAAATTTTTTGGCTTTACAAACCCCCCCAGATGGACGGAAACGGCACTTCACGAGTATTCTAAGCTGCATGTACCTAGCCTGAAAATATGGATCTCATGTCTGCAATTTCTCAATTGATGAGAAAAAAACAATCTATGAAATATGGTAATACATATCAGATGAGTTGAGATGATACAAAAATCATAATGCCTTTAGCCACCAATCTCCCTCCCGTTCCGTCACCCGGCTGTTTGATGCAGGGCCGGATCCGGGATTCTGGAAGGGTGAGGGGTTGGCCTCCAGTGATCCTAGGGTCTAAGGGGAGAAGGTTTCCCTCAATCCATTGTGAAATTCTTGGACATTTAAGTACAACAGGGAACCCCCTTCAATTAAGCTATTCAAAGCACCTACAAAAACTCACTCGAAATGTATTTGCATCAGTACGAGTTAGCTTTATTGATGATCTATTCATGGTAGATTGGAGAGAACAAACGCCGTGGATGTTTCTCAATGAACTTTCGGACCACTTCGTCAGTGTCGATAGGAGTGTTATAATACGTGTTCATGAGAACAAGAGCTGTGAGACGTTCCTTGCCCATTGTTGATCGGAGAACAGTTTTATGCCTTCTCACCGCAGAAACCGATCTCTCATGAAGAATTCGTCGGCGCATCCTATGCAGCAGGGACGTAGCCAGGGGGGAGCAGGGGGAGCGACTGCTCCCTCCTTTCAGTGTCGATTTTTTTTTTTTTTTAAACTGTCGTTTTTTTAGCATGGTATTTTGTCAGTGCTCTTTTGATCTTGAATACTCGTCAGCTCCGTTAACTCGATTGTAATCGTAGTAACATTCACGACTACTGATTCAACTACTTACTTAGTTTGGCAGATGCAATTAGCTAAATTTAGCTTATAGCCAATTACAAGCCTACAGTTGGCCACTGCGTTATAAAATACATATTGCCTACCTAACCGCACTCTATGGAATGTCACGAACTGTATGCACAACAACGTCGACAACGTTCGTTCAATGAGTCGTCCTAAGTTGTTGCACGAACAGCATGTTATGGAGCTAAGCTAGCAATCGTACGTGATACGCACTTCCTATAAATAATTATTACACTGCTAATACACTGCGATAACGATATTTGTTTTTAGGCCACTGCATATCTGGCTGTATTACAAAATATGAAAGTTTATATTGTCCATCAGTTAAGTTCGTCAAATGTATTCAAGTCCAGACATTGGACAATAAACAAGAATCATCCTACTGGAAAACTTGTAAAAGAGCACTATGTTTGTCTTTCTGATATATTATGTAAAAGAACATGTAAAAGAATTTAACCAGGAAACAAAATCTGCTGGTACTGATATCATATGATCAGGGCGTAGCCAGTATGTAGCACGATAGTTTCATTCAACACTCTACTCGCCGAAAAAGACTATAGGATCCGATCTTGTCAGTTTTTTAACATGTAGTTAAGAACCCGTTTACGCAGGTAATATTTCAGGTGAGAAAACACTTGAGAAAGTTGCATCAGATGGCAATCGTCGGATAGCTCTCGCCTTCTCTTATTAGGCTAACTTAAACATTTAATAGCTACAGTTGTATCAAATACATTTCTGGACTATCTTTGTATCTACAAGTATCAGAAGTTGAAAAGTAAGACTACTCTGTACATGTACCTTCAAGAGCGGCGGAACCGGGGGGCACAGGGGGCAAGTGCCCCCACTTTTCCTCAGGTTAAAAATGTGCCCTTTTTCTACATAAAACGTGTACTCTTGGTCACCTTATTAGGTCAGCGATATTTCAGTAAGAGATCTAATCCTAATTTAGAACTATCAGGGGCAGATAAAATTTTAGTTGAGAACATTCCACAGTCAAATAAGCCTATCGTTGATTAACAGACTTTATATGTATAGAGCTGCAGCACTTTGTTGCCTGTTGTTGTCACGATCGGCGTGCCAAGTTCCAAAACAGCCTTTTCGATAAACATTTACTAGCTACAGTTGTATCAAAGACAAATACTGGCTATGGTTGTTTCAAAGACATTTCTGGCCTGTCTTTGTATCTACAAGTATCAGAAGTTGAAAAGTAAGACTGCTTAGACGGGTGGGGGGGGGGGGGCGTTGATGGAGTGATGTGTATACGCAAATAAGATAATACAATAAGATTTATAAAGGGTACTAAATATCAGGCTGCATCAGTCCAATCGAATTTCTGCAAAGTGCCCTTTGACGTCGGTGCCCCCCCCCCCCCCAGATTAAAAGTGCTTCCGCCGCCCTTGTGTAACTTGCTAATTTTAATACATTATGTATTATTGAATTACGTACTATTTTAACTCGTTTGTTTTTGGGTTTAAAAGTGATATTGAATGAGGTGTCTCAAGTTAGCAAGAGGCCAGGGAACCAGAATGAACACTAGGGAAGGGCCGTTTCCGGCCATCTGGGGGGTTTGTAAAACCAAAAATGTTTCTTGTACGCTCCGCGCCAACCGATGGTGGCGCTCCGCTCAGATAGTCGTGCCTACAACTTTGAAAATCCATATCAATCGCAAAAAGTGCTCCCCCTTTCAAATTCCTGGCTACGTCGCTGTTATGCAGCCTACCGCTCTGCCACCTCACCGCCAAAAACAATTCGAGCACCACCTCAATTTTGAAACTTTTCGGTCTGAAAATTGAGATTTTTAGGCATTTTTTGCAAGTGTAGCACGCGTGCACACAGTCCATTTGACGGAAAAAACACACCTGGCTGACTTGTGAGGATAACCGCCCTTCTGACGTCCTACATGTTTAAAATTGGCGCTTAATTGAATTATTTTTTCTCTCTCTCTCTTTTTTTCTCTTTTTTTTACTTTTTTTTTGGCCAAGAGCAGGGGGGTCCGGACCCCCTGGACCCCCCTGGATCCGCGCCTGTATTGATCTCATCACTTGTGATTTACATTTTAGCACAAAACACAAACAATACATCTTTATGTGAATGGAAAAACAAGAAAGACAAGCAGAATAACCTAACCGAACACGTCGAATCACTTCAGTTCCTTCGAGTTCAAGAAAATGCATGCCATTTAAAGTAGCTTGTACTTAGAGGTTGACTACTTACAGTTACGTCTTATTACAGTAACCATTTATAGATGCACTATAAAGTAGAAATATTCGATCTGGTAGTAAGCTTGGGCAAAGGAAAATTTCGTCCGAAATTGTCTTTGTTATTATTGTAGCACTTGCAATATTGGAATCACTGGCCAAGTGAACGATACCTACATGACTGAACGTTGAAACTTACAGTTTCATATGGTCTATGTACATTTGCAGTTTCAGAGGCTAGCTGCGTAGCCAACATATTCTGAGCCGCTCACAAGCGCCCTCACTTTGTAGGTACCTACAAGACTACTCCCTGGTGTGTTGTCCGCCCAAAAATTATCACCATGAGCAACCGAAAAGTTCTTCCTAATTACTGCAAGCACTCCACTTGCACTACAATACTGCGTATTTGCAGGCAAATGCAGTTCTAGTTTTGCCTTTAATTGACGTTTCGATTACCACAGCTAGTATGAGGGGGTAGTGCGGAGTACTGATATTATTTGGAGTGGTTAGGAAAGTGGAAAGGAGAAAATGCGCCATTGTTGCAAAGCGCATCAAGAATGGCACACAAAAACTTCAGCGGCGTCCACTGCATGAACGTAACGTTCAAGAAGACCTAAGTTTATCATCTGCCTCTTCAAATGATTTCATGATCACGCGCAACATTCTCTCCTGTCGACAACCGGTCGGTCAAGTCAATTTACTACAGCGGGTATAATTTCACGCTGCGTTTCATGTCATGATGAACAGGATAAAGCAACTGAATGGTACAGTGATGTTATCAAATGGAGCCTGCTATTTGAAACAAAACCAAAGAAGAAAGAAAAGCTTTCTAAACTACTGATCAAATTGGTTGTATCTAACAGTCTCCGGCGTCCTGCCATGACCACTGCTGTAGGGCATACACCACGCCTACTGATTTGGTGTATTGCAAGTTTCTTTTCATGTTTTAGTTACAAGGATTATTTTTTATGTTTCAATAGTCTGAAATAACTATACTGACAGTGCAAAAGCCAGGTGGATAGAAGGGAAATTATGGCATTTGAGATATATTTTGGAGAATAAGGAAGATTTAGCAAAGAGAGTATGGAGAGTTCTGTGCTAAACTTTATCCTAGTTCAAATATATATGGCTACTGCCACAGTGTGCTATTGTGGGTAAATTTTGCGAATGCCATGCTAGTCCAATCCATCAGCTATCATTTGGTGTGTTGGTCGTGTCAGTAATTGAAATACTTCTCTCAATACGCTCTAGCGCCCTCGGTAACTTTGCTCGGAACGGGTGCGCCAGGTTGAGGTGCCTCTTGGTTGCTAAATACATGTGCTGCAATTTAGTCCAAAGCACCCAACGAGCCGGTAGCAATTTATACCACAATCCCCACCTCACCCCGGCCTCCCCCTCCCTCTGATCAGGTCTACACACATTCTATATGCATGGGTTCCAATTTGCGTATATTAGGCTAACCCACACTGGATGAAATTCCGCGTGTTCTGTAAAATGCGTTTCTATGGTGTCATGGGTATACGTCTAGAAGTTTTCTTCAGTAGTGCGGTGTAAGACGCAGAGTTGCGCGTAAAGAGTGCGATACGTATGTCTTCCGTGTACGTGGTTGGGCGTATCTCGTAGAGGCGCGACGTGCGGGTTGGATGCAAAGCTGTCTTCGGCATATAACCTTCAATGATTTAGCATAGCGGCGAAGGACTTTGTAGACCTAGAAGCGTACTTCGTGGAGGGGACTGCGTGGTCACTGCGCGCGGCGTTTCAGTATATATTACGTCACAAGAAAATGACAAACAGAACGAAGATAAACATCACAAGGTATAATAATGTAATATTTTATATTGCAATTGCTTTTCGTTGAAGATAAGTCTATTGTGCGATTTCTCAAGATGTTCTTTACATTTTCACTGGCAAGCTACTATGCTTCCTCTTACATGGCTAGGAAGTTCACCAAATTTCTGGCATATGGACGAGGTAAGTTGGAACTATGTACAATGGGATACAAGGTATTCTAAAGTAAAGCCTCATTGAGTCATCTGGAATATTCGTATCGAGAAATGATTCTAACTTGATGGGACAGTAAGCCCGAATAAAGCGTAATATTTAAGCGCATAAAGTGTTTTATTACGTGATCAATCTCATGCCATAGTGTAAAGCTATACGATGGTAGAGAAGTTAGTCACGAATTCACTTCGTTACAACGAGGTGCATGGCTTCGGTGTAAACATTCATATTAAGCACACTCAATTGAGATAAAGGTAGCATTGGTAGAATTCTGAGAGGTTGTCTGCTGTAATTTTAGTTGTTGAATTCTTGTATGAATTACAATTTCATAGGTTTCAATGGTTTATTTTTGTCAAAGGTTTATTGAAAACTTAAACCTTTCTTTCATAGAAAGAAAAGGTTTGATTGTGAAAAATTACACACCCCGTCCATAGTGTCGCGTAACAAGATTTATATCTGATCTCTTCATAAAATGTTTCTGATTCCATATACTTATATAAGGCAAGTCATTGCAAGAAACTGAATTCTTTCTTTATAGTAAGTCAGATAATTTTTCGTTTATCCTCAGCTCAATACATCCTCCCAGAAGGATGTTACGGGTACCGTCCTCCGTTTCAAGGTAAGGTGTAGGTCAAAGTCAAATTACGTCATCCAATTATGGTAGAGCATTTATATCACGTGATTAACAGCTCCATATAAAAGATGAATAAAATGTAATATCTTAGCAAGTGCCCTCAGTAAAAATGTTGCACTGGAAGGGGAAAGGAGAATGGGGAGTGGTGGTATAAGAGCGTACAGTACAGCTTAACTAGGTCAGGGCTTGGAGGGTAAGTAGAGGAACCGAGCTTTGAGAATCGGGTTATAGTTAAGCATTTTTCTCCACGTGTGATTCTTTTTATACTTTTTCCTACCCCGGTGAGTAATTAAGGGAAAGATACAACGACCGTACACTCATATAGCACTACCCTCCCCCAACCCCTCCCCCACGTAATATATTGAAATTATTGATTTAAGATCTTTATTCTGTCTCTAAGTGAAGCTAGTGCATTTTAAACAGGCTTCTTGTTATCATTAAACTGTATTATATCTACACAGATCTACAACGGAAACCCTTCAATCGGGAATTTCCCGTGACCGAAGAAAATATTTCTTCGCTCCTTTGCTTTCCATCAGGTATTTCATTCATTCTTCAATTTTGTAACAGAACTGAACTGTATAATTACACTTTTCCAAAAAGTTCTATGACCACTGGCTGTTAATTGCTACTGCCCTCTATTTTACAAGACCCGAGCCTATCCATAAAGAACCATTCGTCGTCCTTTGAGTGTCTCATTTTGCTTCATAATTATGTTCGTTTGGTTGTTTAATCAACGCTTTCCTTACTTGCTCTCTTGTATGTGCGTGCGTGCGTGCGGATTTGTGTGTGTTCGTTGTTGAATCATCAAAATGGCTATAACTTGTTAGATAATGTCTCTATCATACATTCTTTGTTTTGTTGTAGAGCAAACTCTGCGCATGCGTGAAGATCTTTTTAACAGTAAGCTTATCAACTCTTCATTCGTTTTAATACTTCATGAATATTCATACTATATTGTTCATTTTAAAAGGAAAGATGACTTACTTATATAAGTCAAACATTAATATAAACAATACTATTATTAATTACTTTCTTGCGAACTGTGGGGCACAACGAAGGATCTTGATCGCAGAATTGACACTTTTCAAAGGAGACTACTTCGAAATATTCTCAACATTAGATGGACCAATAATAATTGGTTATCAAATGATGAGCTCTACAACGAAACCAACCAAACACCTTGGTCATCGATAGTCGCACATAGAAGATTGAGATTTTTCGGTCATGTAGCAAGACTCCAAGAGGACGCTCCAGCAAAGGTTGCTTTAAGAGAAGCACTGAGACATACTGCTAAACCAGTTGGAAGGCCCGTGACTACATTGCTTGGAAAAATAAAATCGCAATTCAAGGACATTAATATTAACAATTTCGAAGAAGCAATAAACCTTGCGCAAGATCGTGATACGTGGCGGAGGTTAATCACTGAGCATGTCGGATAGACGAGACTCAACTTACTACTACTACTACTAATTAAAGCTATCTTGATGGATACTGAATATCCAAACCCTATACGTTCGTTAAAAACCAAAAAAGACATTAAAGGCAAACTTAAGTATAAACCATGTTATACATTCCCTTTTCCTATACTTAGGCTATCTGATCTCACGCTTCAAGACCAGCTAAAACTCTTCCCTGACTTTGAGCTGGCAAACCTTGAAGGTGAGTTATAAACTTGAGATCTTGTATTGAAATAAATACACATATCATAATTATTTAACTAATGGAACACGATACAGACGGTAAGACTATTTCAAAGACGTTATGATAGATTTAGTTTTCATGTCATCTATCTTATGTTTAGTTAATATTATTATTTCTTGGTCTCCAGAGTGCCTCCTTCGTGGAATTTCTTCAAGTATTCCTCTCGATCACAAGAACGGTAAGTTAAGCTTACATATATCAGTATTATCAAATTTCAGACAGACCAGACTATTCATTAAACATGCTAACCGTGTTCGACCAGTTAAACTGATTTTAATCTTTATACTTTCAGATCCTGCGAGAATCTATTTTATTCCAAATTCATGTGACTTTGGGATCATTTCTTTACCTCGATGTGAGTTTGATTGTTTTAAAGCAAGATCTCATTGAATGTGTTATTTTTTTTTTACTAAATTTGCTAGAATTCTAATTAACTACTGGGTCTTTGTATTATCCGCATACCCTCTCTATATACTCCCGAGCCCCTCATCCAACGCCCTTTCTAACCTTTCCTTACCTCCTCTCCACACATTTCACTGACATGCTCTTCTCTTTCCGTCACTCCCTTTCCCCTCTACACTTCCCTTCCGACTGAATGTTGAAGCACTTTCACTGTGACTAAAATTACTTGCATGTATTAAGTGTGAAGTGGTCTTAGTAGGTGCAACAATTAAACTCTTAATGTGATTTCACATAAACTTGCATTTAATAGAATTAACCCTATGACCCTGAAAAACGAGTCTTATTTAGTGACATATCCAGAAGAACAAGTTCCTACTGATGTAAGAGGAGTAGCGGCCTTATCCCCCCTCCCTCACCCCTTACCCCATTACATATTATTACCGGCAATGTTGTATCTTCATTAAGCTCTAAAATAAGCATCAACATATTTCTTGCATGTTTAAAGTTTTAATAGTCGAGCAGTACATGACCCCTGCTGCCTTCGAGAAGCATCAACAAGATGATACTACCTCTAGCTGGTCTGGTAAGATATATTTTGTTTCCTTTCAGTACTTCATCATTTTCGTGACTTTGTTATATTATAAACGATATGTTTTTAGTGAGATGCATGGCACTTCAGTAAAATAATTTGGTTTATAGTTTATCGCCAATAAGTAAACAAAAAGGAAAGAAATCAAACTCTCGTTGTCAAAAAAGTGGTTATATCTTTATACTTAAAAGTTTAGCCAATTTTATTCACGCTGCAGATATTCAGGGCCAACACACTCAACAGACCACAACAACGAGATATGAAGGTAAAGTAACACTCACTGTAGTCGTTAGGCTATAAAATATGGTTATACTATAATGAAGTATTTAGGTATATCTTCTTTTTCAAGACTGTATGTAAGGGGGGGGGCGGTCACTTGTGGAAGTCTCTGCAGTACCATATTAAATATTTATCAGTAAATAAAACATTTTGACGAGAAAAGTCACATTTTCGCTTTTCAGGTTACACCCTGACTTACTACCAGTACACCTTCAAAAGTTCAACTGGTGAGTATTGAGTGAAATTGGATTAAGTATTGTGCGCAAGAAAAGACAAGTTAATACTAAACTGATTTAAAAAAAAATATTAATATTAATCTTTCACTTCTTCAATAATTTCGACTCAAGGGATAATAAACCTGAGATTTATGCATTGAAAGTCTTCTTGGCTGTTTAAAAATATAACATTATTTGAATCTCTTTCAGGCCCTGATCAGATGCAAAACACCGAGGAAACTCTAACAGGTGAGAAATATAGATTGTTTGTTAACACATCACAGAGTTTTGATTGATTTGAAAAAAAATAATTATTACTTCAAACTGCTGTTTCATATTTCTTTCAGATCCAACAGGTAACAAGACAGCTACCAAATACATGTACTATTGGACTGGTAAGTGTTATCATATTGTATCACATGTTCTGACCGGGGTGTTTCTCTTTGGATGTTCATTTGGCGAGGGGGGGTGGGGGTACCTTATGCTCAATTTATACTGTATCATCTGGGGGTAAAGAATGGGATAAACAGTGGTGTGGGAAGGATTACTTATTGGAGCTATTACGGCTCATTATTTACTTACAAGAAGTAAGCATATATCCTTAACGTCATCGACACTGTGACTTTTTCTGTGAGTTTATTGTTTCAGCGACACTAATGGATTCCTCTTTCCTTTCTCTGACAGATGGGGTGTCTTCATACCAACTGAAGGCGAATAAGATAACAACTCAAACCGAAGGTTTGTAATTTCAAATATATAATAATAACAAGGAGCCATGAATATCAAATTACAATTTATCTTATATATCAAGTATTCTTATACATTAATAATACCTTTTATTGCCTATTAGTCTGTCATATTATGATGTTAAGTAATATATTCTGTGTTTATAGACGGACAAACTATCACCCATACACAGGACATTCAACAGTGTGATTACTCTGGTGAGTAACCTACTGTCCATTATTTTATTATTATTATTATTTATTATTTTACCCAATTATTAATTTATTTATTATTTGAAACAATCATAAGACTAGCTTCTCATCAAATAATAATGTGTTTAGCAAATTTCGTCATCTTTCCCCCAGTCCACCCACCCTACTCTTCATCACTGTTCAAAACATAATCGTGGAAGTTATAACGCACACTGCTTCAGTATAATATTGATACAGTTACATTTGTAAATATTAAATATTCCATAATTTGTAGTAAATTACTCTCCTCGTTCACAGTTTTTGGGATTGGCAAGGAAGAGCTAAGCCACATCACTGATAACACTGTAGTAGGTAAGTAGCTATATACCTCTGTCATTGATATACATGCATTTATATACGATCGCACAGCGATAGAAATAAATCCATACCTTTGATAATGTCGTGAATACTTATATAACCTTCCTCTTGTCAATTCATCATTGTTGGCTTTTATAATTTATGGAACGCCACCAACCCAGTATAATTTACAAATTTATTATTTTGTTCCCTTCTTATTTTAGCTGGAAAGCAAACAACAATAAACAAACAATTCAGTTTGCAGACCAGTATTAGTGGTGAGTTGGATTTATTTATATAAAATATGAATGGAATGATTCTTAATCTAACACGATCTGCTCTTCATAAAGTTAAAAGACTTCAAAAGATAAATAATCAAGTTTCTCTGCGAAACTCGTATGTTAAACTTATTTTATCTTTCTTTGGTCTTTATGTTTTTATATTACCATAGTTTGGAATTAAATTACTGCGGACCGAAATATGTGCACTATATGTATTTAACTTGATTTAATTCTTTTTATCCTCAGACGGGAAATCCTGTCAGAGTCAAACTCAGAGTGGCTCAGAGGAAACTGTGTCAGGTATATATGATTTAGTAAAGACCGTTTAACTTAATGTCTAAGCTATCTTTATGTTAACTTATATTGACGAAAGAAATAGTCTTATTTTGCTTCAAAAGTCAAGAAAAACAAGTAAACCTTTCACACTCTTGTTTCTATTGATTCATAATACTATGCACCTACTGTATCAGGTACGGTAAATAAAATAAAAAAATTGTAAAATCACTTAAAGTAACAAACATTTTGTATTAAAGATTGTGTCCCAAGGCTCACAGGTATCAAAATATAATAATTACTTCTAAACATTTGTACTTCCAGATGATGACGTCACAACTACAGTATATCAGGATCAGCGAATCTCAACTGGTGAGTGATTTTTATCAGAAATAATATTGTTACAGTCATTTAGTGATATCTTACAGTAAATATTCGTATCATATTTTGATTAATATCGAAAAATAATGTTACTCTGAGAATCGTGAATCTCTCAATTTTTATAAATATAGATCAATAAATTTATGATACCTTCCCGCTTTTACCGATATATATCCCATCATGGTCAAGGGATATCACAGTAGGCTATATTATACGTTGTTGGTGTTGCTTTGTTCATTTGCTTTTTAGTAGTGCCCTTCTAATACCATATCCTTGTCTTATATATAGATGGAGTTTCATCCACTGTAGTGACGTCATCAAACCAATCGACCCGCACAGGTAATTATGAATCGATTATGCAAATGTACGTCAACGGTACTCTTCTGTGAGAGTTTGTATATCTATTACTGTTAAAGGATTCATCTAAAAAGCGAATTTTTTTTTTTTTTAAATGCAATCCTGTAGTCATTCATTGTATATTTTCGGGGGGGGGGCAATACCTTTCTAGGGGAGGGGCAGGCAGCACCTTTGTAAAGGCCAAGTCATGACAATTTAGATATCGTATAAATTGTATAAATATCTCACATGTTTCCTTTGTTCTCCGTCATAGGCCGATTGAAGACAAATAAATTTATTTTGTATTTTCTTGTTCATAGATGATACTTATTACAGTCACAGTGTGTCGGAAACGATTACGAATGGTAAAAATTTACTCATCTCAATTGAATTATATATCGAGTATCGAGATATAAGAATTATATGAACATTTTATACAATCACACTTTAAAGTATTTTCTTACATTTATCGATGAGAAGTATACGCATGCGTCTTTATTTTCGCCGTTTGATTAATATTAATGGCGCAACTCGGGGCAAAAATTTGTCCTTTGCAATAATTATCAAATTGTTTATTTTTCTTACAGATGGAAGTTACGAATACCAGGCTGAGGAGATAGACCTACGACAATCAGGTTTGTATATTTATTTCAAAGATTGCATTTATTTAAAATAAGTACGTTATTTTGTAACAAAGGTTTAACCAATGACTGGACATAACAAATAGGATTATTTTACACACGTTTACCATGGCTATGTCTTGAGCTACATCAGCAGACGTGCACATGATTTCAAAGAGGTGGGGGGGGGGGAGAGGATTAGTTGCTAAATTTGCCCAGACCTATTTAGGTAGGGGCATGACCGTAGAATAGCCAGAGGTGGATCAAGGGTTCTTAAAGGAAGGATGTGGCCACGTGGTCTTTGAAGCCGACTACCGTTTTGTGCTAATACATACTTTATAATTTCTGAGTGAGTCTGAAAAGCGGCCTGTTCACCCCATACTCCCTGGTTCTACACCTCAGGATGTCAGTGGGCCCAGAGGAGTGGTGTTATTCTTTTCC
The DNA here is from genome assembly GCF_037975245.1 of Apostichopus japonicus. Taxonomy (NCBI): domain Eukaryota; kingdom Metazoa; phylum Echinodermata; class Holothuroidea; order Aspidochirotida; family Stichopodidae; genus Apostichopus; species Apostichopus japonicus. Next base: position 12,245,955 of record NC_092568.1, read on the forward strand.
CGACCGAATATCTCCTTACTGAGGCTTCCTCCCACTGACTATGGAGAAAGGCGCCACCCCCTACCGGGCAAGCAACTGAGTTATATACTATTTTCTTTATCCTTAAAATATTTTATATTAAAATATAGCAATAACGACAGAACAAGGTTTCTACAACGTATAAAGATTCTAACTAGTCATATTGACCTTTGACCTTTCTGAGATTACATTTTCACATTGACGATCCTCTTATTTACCAACAGACGGTTTTTTCTTCATCAAACAAACCTACCCAGCAGGGAAAGGAGACGACGTGTTCAATAATGGTATGATAAATGTTTACATTATCAATATACATTATTAGATAATTAAAATGAGTAAATATCAATTAAGTGACATTTTTATCACTGAATGGAATACATCACGCGTTTACCATACTGTGCGGTTTATGTAAGAGTGCATTATATAGAACATGTATATATAGTGCAATGTTAGTAAATTTTCGCTAGGATTGAAATCTCAGGCCCTCCAACTTTTACACATTCTCTTACAAAGGCTCTTTAGTGGATAACCATTTTCGATTTTGTTTTTTTTCTTTCGTCACTTTTCGTCAATTGCAAAGGCAGCTTTGTTATGAGGGACCCGTCCCTAATGCGGACCTAAAGTGTAAATACTTCTTTATTTTACATTCCTTACAATTATAAGTAATCGTATAGTTACACGAACTTCTTCAGCAAATTTTTTTTTTGAGGTGTCATTCTTCTTTTCTTCATTTTATAACAGATGATCGTCACCTTTACCTGCAGTGCTGATGACTTTTACCCCCGGGGTAGGGGTGGGGTGAGACTCGGGTACGTAAAAGGTCGGGTGGTGTTGAGTAACGGTATAAAGTCTCATATCCACTGGTTGGATGTCGAATAAGCTTGTTCTGTGTCCATCCATACTACATCAGATCACTGGCCGGATGTGATATCTTGGTAACCATGACGTCATCAACTTCCTATCACTCATATTGATATATTCAGCTATGCTTTTTTTCTCGATGTGCTTGTTTCGTTGTAATCGTCAAATATATCGTTTGTATCCGTAACTCGTTCGTTTCGTTTCTTTCTATTACGTTGTGTGTTTTATGACAAGGGTGGAATCTAGGCATATAAAACACACATATGTACAATCACAAGAAATCTTCCCTGTGTGAATACGACAACATTCTCTCATAACATTCACTGAATGACTAAACTTTATTTTGTGTTCAAGTCTTAAAAGGAATCACACAAGCTGTTCTGTTACTTCAATTTCATGTTGTTATTTAACATCACAAAAAGAGAATGAAATTTTGAGGATTTCCCTGGACATTTGCGTTACCAAGTAGATGATGACTGCATGGCACCTCTCTACCCATACACCCCCCCCCCTCCATCTCCTTCTGGCCCGATCCCTCCTCCCCGCTCCATCTCAAAAATATTAAACAGAAATTAATTTAACAAAATGTTAAAGGCAAAATTCAACAACATATTAAAGACGAAATAAAAAACCACAGCTCATTACCGCACATTACAGCATTGGTTCTTTTCTGTTTATTTACACGTTAGATAAGTAAGGGATAAGGAAAATAACGGGCGGAGACTCGTAGGTAAATTATCGCAATGGATAATAAACATATCACATTTCGAGTCACAGCCTTATACTGTTATTACTTCTATTACAAGTTTACGCTAGCGAAGTGCAGACTGGTATACACAGTGTATTGTCGTTCTCTGCGTCCATTAGTTCGAGAGCCCAATTAACATTGACAATTCACTTATACATATTTAATAGTCTTTATTATTATACTAAAAAAGCTGATAACCTTTCCAGTCCAGTTTCAAAAAGGATACCTTGCATTTTATAAATCTAAATTGCTTATAGTAGTTTATACGTAAGAAACACGTCATTGTGGTCACTCCGTAGCGTTATCCTCCAGTTACTCGTATGGCGGGCCATCAGTCTCAAATCATGGGGAATCGACTTATACCGATCTACATCGACAGATACCAATTTCCTTCGACTTATACAAGTTTCCAGCAGCTTAAATTGACTTATACCGATTTAAATCGACATATACCAGTTTAATTCGACATATCATCGATTTAAATCGACATATACCAAATTAAATCGACATATACAAATTTAAATCGACATATAACAATTTAAATCGATGATATGTCAAATTAAATCGGTATATGTCATTTTTAATCGACAAACACCAATTTAATTCGACTTATACCAGATATAAATTGATATAAACCGTTTTAAATCGACATATACCAATTTAAATCGATGATGTGTAAAATAAATCGGTATATGTCAGTTAAAAAAAAAACATCTACCAGTTTAAATTGATGATATGTCGAATTAAATCGGTAGAAGTCAATTTCATTGGACTTATACCAGTTTCTAGCAACTCAAAGTGACATATACCTACTTAAATCGACATATCATCTATTGAGCTCATCCTAGCTAACCGAAAAACAAGGTGGGGGTGAAAATCCCCAAGGGATTCGCTTTTTCTTTTCTTTTTCTTTTTTGGCGGGGGGGGGCTGTCGCTGCGTTGCCCTATTTCGTGCTTCTGCATCAGTCCTCGCTTTGCTACCGCCTTTTTTTTACTCTCTTGTTCTCATATTATTTTCTTGATGACAAGTTATATTTGCGCCAAACTGTATGAAGTAAACGTGACGCATTTGCGAGTTACTCAATGGTAATACCAGTTCCTAATACAGGACGGTAACATGGTTACTCAATTTACCTAGCTACGTTTACCTTTTATGCTAAAACTTGATATTTGTCATGTCACGCCTATTTCAAAGACACAACATCTTTTGTTTTTTCTCCTCAATATGGGTGATATACTTATAGTATATATCTTACAGTTCTCATGATTTAATTCAGCTGTGTCAACTGATAGGCTACTGATTTGCTACATTCCACTACAAGAGAATATACAAACACAAATAAATGGGAACAAACTTAAAAGAAAGTAAATTTGAATCAATGGTAAATAACATGAAAAGAATTGCGCATAAAGCCACTCATCGATAGTGTAGACAGAATTATATCATCTCACTCATACGCAAAATGGGAGCAGGGACATCCAGCAGGCAAGCAGGGAGAATCCCCTGCTAGGGAGAATCCCCTAATAGTGAAGAGGGAAACTTCACCTGACCTCTGCCAATCGTAGTTCATGTGATTGGAAGATTAGAAACAGGTGTGCCAAGGTTGTATCATTCCCTTTTATAATGTCTAATGTCGTTAGTTTTAAATCCATAAAAAAGGATATAACAGCAAATAGCTCTGCTATGATTGTATAAAGTGTATTTTTTCAGAGGGAATTTCTTATAAGAATGCTTTCCTTTTAGCTTTCCTACCATTTCATGGCGGTGAGTTCTTGGGATCAACGTAATCTCTAATCTTCCAACATGACTTGAAACGGAATACAAAGAATGTTTCTATAGTTCACATGTTCTCATTGGTTCTTCCTTCCTTTTGACACTTACAATACTTTCTAACATGATGTTCCTTTTTGAAAGATTAAATATGTTGCATGAATAAATTTGGGACAGGTGATGAATTTAAAGTTAGTGAGGGGGGGGGGGCCTCCGTTGGCCCATAGTCTAATTAAATATGATCATGGTCCCACCCAATTTGCATGTTTTTGATGATAAGATATATTTGCCTCAATCACTATGAATTGAGCTTGACACATTTGCTTGTTACTCAATGGCAATATCAGATCCTAATACAAGACGATACCATGGTAATGTACTAAGGTTACCCAATTTAACTATAGCTTCGTTTATACCTTTCATGCTTTACCTGATTTTTGTCATGTCACGCCTATTTCAATGATACAACATATATTGTTAAACAGAGTTCTGGATGAAAGACAAATAATAAATTCTTATTAATTTCTTATTTAATTCTTATTAAATCATAAATTCTTATTTATAGAGTTCTGGATGAATTATGTCAATTATTTCAAACCAACACTCTATGAGAGATGACGTAAATACCTCTTTTCAAATCAATAGAAGGAGGAAACTTAATTGTATTCCGCTTGTTTATTTCTTTGTTAAACAGATCTGATCTGAGATACAATTTTTCAGGGTTCAGTAACTTATCGGCAAATGAAATGAGAAGGAGGGGCGGCGGTGAGGGGGAGAGTAGCTACGACCTTGAAAAGGTTGGTATTGCCTCCTATAACATATGCTTTATGGAGATTTTAGCTGCTGATAGAGTCGACCATGTCAGAGTGTTGACTTGTATTGCACATATAGAAGCTGTAATAATATCCAAACCCCGTGCTCGTCACCGTCCCTTCCTCATTACCATTCAGTCTTTCAAAATGCAACAATTGTAAACAACGTTGGCTGATAATAGATCAAAATTTGATACTTATAAAGATGATTCTAATATTTTGTATTAAACTATAAATACACACTGGGGGGGGGGGGGGCTTTACACGCAACTACCGCAGTTTCAGTGGATCAATAAACACATCTAGTCACTTGCGGACTAAACAAAGACTCGTATACTAGACGAATTCCCGATCCCCGTATTTCCCAAATCTACTTGCATAAACTCAAAACCCTATGAATTCTGTCTCGGGTTTCGAATTACTGTGCTATTTCCAGCCATTCAGATACCTAAATAAGATTAGTCACATGTAGTTAACGTGTTTGACTTAATAAGTATTGTTCATTCCTTATTCAAAAAGGTCTTGAAATGTGAATAGGTATTGTTTGTTGAAATTTCAGGCTTAATCCAAGTTCATGATCGTCTGCATAAAATATAGTTGTAAAGGGAGACAACTTACAGCAAGAACTCTCTTGCGAGCATAATCTTAAGCAACCTTTTGTGAATAAGAAGATTTCACGGAATCCGTTTTTCTTTTTACTGCTTGCCTCGAAGTCATCGATATATCGGGGCATAAGCCTATTGTACATTTAAGTCTTGAAAGGAAGCGACATTCATGCTGCAATGTAAACAAAAACATTGGAGCGTGAGCTTCTTGTTAATAAACATATTCCGATCCGTTGTTCTAATGAGAGTAAACCAGGGTGAATAGAGATTTCGTTGAAGGCAGTGTCGTTCACAGTTACCAATAGATTATATCCAACCAATTTAAGCTCGCATCAAATGGTTCAGTGGGTAGCTCAGTAAACTGGTAACCTGATGAACTGAGTTCGATTCCACCAATGGTTGGTTATACACGTTTAAAATTTCTTTTTCTATTTCAGTAGTCGACGCTGAAGTCTTGATATATTAATTCAACCATATAAATTACTAGCTGATGTGGTGGCCGATGCTGTTAAGAGGGTGACGAAAGACTCATTCCTCGTCGGTCGTGTAAATCGTGGCTAGGGTTCAAGACAGGCCTCTGGCGATAATACCTCAGGCTGTGGCATGGTGCTTTTTTGTGGCCTAGGATCCCGTACCATGTCTCCCTTGTTGTCGCAAAAGAACCCGGGAGGATGCGCAGAAGGTCGGTCAAATCGACCAGAAGCGTACTAGGTGGCGTGCGTGAATCCTTGCCTTTGGCCAGAGGTGGTGACATCTCTGCGACCGGCATGCTTGCAGCCACCGTCCACTGAATACGTGGCCTGATGAGGCGCTATTCTCCTAAAAGTAAATCTACGGATGCCTTTAAGCGCCATATAATTATTTTATATTAAAAAACACCCTGTTTCAAACTAGCGCCATCGAATTCCTTAAAGCCGTTTTTTGGCCCTTGTCACTCTAAAGGTGGAATGGATTTTATTGTAATGGGTTATTTTGGTAGGTCAAGCAACACATTAAAACAGTTATGCGGTTTACAAGGGTTTACAGGAACTTAACAAGGCTCATTGTTTGACATAAATGTGTTGGTAAAGATTTACACAACTTACACCAAAACAAGCATTATATTCGTTGCAATACTAGAGAAATTCAAGCCGGCAAGACCCTGAGATAAAATTTTAATATATTAATATATAGGTATATTAGTTTCAATATGGTCCCATTATAAGCAACAGTGTTGTAGCAAATACTCATACCGGATAGTAGGTAGTTTCGGAAACTGAGTGATTCTTAAGAACTTTGTTTGAGATTCACAAAAAAAATACCCCGTATTGTGTTTTGATAACTTCAGCAACAAAATTAACATCGATATACCGGGGACCGTTAAAAACCACTGCTCTCGGTCTAGCTAGGGTTGTATAGCACATTTACTTATTTTTTGTTTGTTATTTTGAATGATCCATTAAACAGTTGTGGTTCACTAGTTAAAGTGACTGGACCGTTAAGTTAATTACACAGCCCATAAGACTAGTTCCTCGGTTGCACTACAAAACTCAATAGGAGAAATTAAGATTATATGGTCTCAAATGACATGTTTATAATTTACTACAAATTTGTTAAGGACAAATGATGTCGAATGCCATCCAAGGGTGCTCTGTTGCTCATATTAACGAACATATTCTGGTTGACCTCAAACCCAACGGATTAACATTAACTATAAATATGCAATGAGGAGCCGACGTCACCGTCAAGTTAGCCTAAACGAATATTCCAGAAATTAAGTATATTTAACAATACATATTTTGAAAATTACTGGAATAGCTACAGAAACATTATTGGACTCAATCTTGTCTGTTTTCTATGTATTATAACAAATCAAGACTAAAATTCAGCCTTATTCATTATTTAATTATTTAAGTGAGTTATCAAGTTACAGCAAAATCTACCTGTCGATCATTCTCCGATGATTGATTACCGGTGATAGTTTTTAAGAAAAGTCACCCAGGAAAGAACCTGGGCACGAAAACCAAACTACCGAACGTCTGGTCAGCTCTCAACCACAGTCCCTTTGCATCGAGACTGTGACTGTGTATAACCATTCCCATCGAAAGGGAACAGATACTACACATGATCTTCGGGGATGTCTTCAACTTTTTGGTCTATCTGTTCATTGTACACGTCTCAGGATAAAACTAGTTTGATCTCGGAAGAATGTTACCCGATCGATTCCTTGTTCTTTATTCTATTTGTTTTACAAATCAATGGACTACAGTCTGATAAACAATGAACAGATGAAGAAAACTGCCATTAATGGAATACCAAGTAGTCCCCGTTATGTCCAACACGTAACACACTAATGGACTTTATCGATACTCATTGACGAACCACATCTTCCTTATTCAAAACAAGTGTATAACAATAGAGAGAGATTAATGCCATTCAAGTGGTGCAGTTTGCTTTCATATTACTGTAACGTTGACCAGTGTCCCCGAATTCCAGCTGCTTGAACTAATAAAAATCTTCAACACATATCAAGACAAAAAATCGGAGAAGAGGTTGATGACTGGTTGATCGCTTATTTATTGATTTATTACGTTGATCTTTGATTCACTGGCACATGAATTTACCACAGATTACGGCATTGACAGACTTTACAGATAAGCAGTTAATAGAAATGGTACAGGATAACAGGAACTGTCTGTACACTTAAGCAGTAACACAGTTACGCACTTAGGAAGTTACGCAGTTAGGTAGTTACACAGTTACGCAACTACGCACTTACGCATTTACGCACTTACGCAGTTACGCACTTAAGCAGTTACGCAGTTGCGCACTTACGCAGTTACGCACTTACGCAGTTACGCACTTACGCAGTTACGCACTTACGCAGTTACACTAACTCGTGGAGGCATACAAGATATTTTATTGGGACGTACTCAACAACAGGCTTAAAGACTTAACCAGTTTATATTACTTAATAAAATATCTCTTTTCGAGATCACAACCGAACCAGTACGTGGGTAAATGTATTTGCAGATGAAGGATAATACTAGCGTTTGTTAAGCCTCCTAGTGAAGTCGAAATTACAATTATCGAACCCCTATAGAAAGTGACAACAAATATGTCTTAAAAATACACCCTCGTTTCTTGTTACCTAAATGCACTTAGCACCACGATAATTTTCTTAGAATTCCCTAGGTGTACGAAAAATAACCCCGTCTCACCCCAGAGATACCCGATTTGATCTTTCCTAAGACAAACAATTAAACCTAGAAGTCATGCCAAGCACATACATAATCGTGTGATAGAACAAAAATATACCAGTGAAGTGGTAGCAACTTACAGAAAATAGGCTTTCCCTCGGTTCTCTCTCTGTCAGAGGCCAATCTCGGAATACCTCGTGAGCGTGGTGAGCTCAAACTAATAAAACAATCTGCGCTACCACTAACATGGGAAACGTCTCAAAATTCGGGTGCTGATTCAGCAAAGTTTACAAACAAAACAGGGGTACGATTTTCATTGGCTGTCCCCACCTGCAACTCGCAAAAGCTCTACACATATTTTGGGAGAGATGCCATCGACGGGTAGAACCGAGGGAACGCTCAATCCTAAAACGAATATTACAATAACAAATTACTTAAAGGGATACATTTCCGTTACATTACTGAAACCTGTACGACAAGATGTTTACGCTATGTGAGCAGTCCGGAAGCGTTTTAGCGTTTTATCCGGCTTCCGGTAAGATGTATCAAGTATTCAATTGATGACTATATAACGAAGAAAAGACATTAAGCACATGGACATTAATATCCTCCTACTGAGGTACGTATGTGAGGCTCATTTGCATCCATTGTTATCATTTGCTGTAAAATAAACTTTGCTAGCATTTTTTTTCGCAATCTGGGAAATCAAACTCGACCGCTTCGAGGAAGCTTAAGGTCCATGAAAAGCACCGTGTAATGGTATCCCCTTGGTAGGACCAGGGACAATTATATAAGGAAACCCCTTTCATGGGTTACAAATGAGAAAAATAGAATACTATAAATTAAATTCATTGACAATTCGTTACTTAGTGGATAAATCCACTTATGTTTATGTATGACGTTTATTTGGTAAAGTAACGCAAACCCGGTCATGATGTGGTTCCAAGCGGTACCATTATCTGGCAACAGCACTTAAATGCAATGGCGTGCTCAAGGAGAGTCGGCGGAAATTCCCCTTGCTTCACAAGATCCTTCATTCGCATTGTTTCCATAACATTTCAGCCTCCTATACCTAATTCGCCACTGCTACGGGCATCTGTCAATACTTGTATAAAATACAATTCCTTATGTATAATATATGTGTACGTACCCTTCTTAGAAGAGTCTTAGTTAAGGTAGCATAAGCACACCCAACCATTATCAGGTGTATATGTGATAAAGATGTACGACATACCGCCAAAAGGTAAGAACATGTTTATTCCACCCTGCAGGGAAATAGCAACTTAAAAGTTCTTTGATAGACAAAAGTGGTAGCTTGAACAAATCAAAATATTACAGACCGATTCTCAATTGCATTGATTTTTATATTTTTATATTATTTATTGCAGTACCTATTTTCCGTTATAAAGTTAGGGCTCCCAAAATAATGGTGGATCGAACATGTTGAATGCATCCATGTTGAGCATGTACTTTATATGTTATGCTTTCATTGTTTTCGGTGTCAAGTGTGTAAATTCAGCTTGAAAATGGAGGGAAAAAAGGAAAATGAAAACAGAAAACAGAAAAAAAGAAGAATAGCTAAAGGAATAGCCACGTTTGCATCTCCTGGCAACACTTTTTTCATCACTACCTGCAAAATGACACACTCATGACACAAATTTCAATGCTGATATCGCCCAAATATTTCGATTTATTCCTTGAAATGGTGACGTTTTAAAAGTTCAACAGACTATTTTAATTTCAAAATATCAACTTTCTTGAAAACTCGGGATAATGATATAATTAGTGGTACTCAGTTAAGTAGGAGAGTATATGAGGGTATAACGAAAGGTTTAAATAAACTGTTAAATGATTTCGGTGTTTTCATCAAACTTTCGACCTT